>NC_135612.1:48888750-49213333 GCF_053574225.1 Canis aureus | reverse complement strand
CCAAGACATACCAGGGCGGTAAGACATCCAGGGTTGGTGGGGGATAAGGAATTTAATCAGATACTTTGGTCCATACCAAGGAGGAAGAATGAGGAATTTGATCAGATATGAAGGGTGAGAGTTTTCTCTAAACTGACCTAGTAGGAATAACCAGGCCAGCAACACACCCCAAGGGAAAGCCTATTCAGATAGAGGACTCAGAAGAACCTTTGGTTAGTGTGATTTCACTTATATGTGGAATTTAAGAAACAGTACAGATGAAGATAAGAGAAGGGAAGGAAAAATAAGATAAAAACAGAAAGGAAGGCAAACCATAAGAAACTCTTAACTATAGAAAATAAGCTGAGAGTTGCTGGAGAGGAGGTGGGTGGGTGGTGTGCTAGATATGGGATGGGCATTAAGGACCACACTGGAGATGAGCACTGGGTGTTGCATGTAAATGATGAATTACTAAATTCTACTCCTGAAACCAATACTACACTATATGTTAACTAACTAGAATTTAAATAAAAACTTGGAAGAAAAAAAGGAGAGCCTTTGTTTAAAGACAGTCTGTCGCTGACAACCCATTACACTATTTTCTGTGTTATCTATTTTGACACTTCATTAACCTCAATTAAGTCTTTCCTTTTTTGCTGTTTGGATTTCTTTTTTTTTTTTTCCATATGTATAAATATTTTCTCTTCTTGAGACCATAAGCACCGTTAGGAACTTTTGTTTTCCTCACATTTCAAGAACCATAGCAGATGCCCGTTACCATCCTTGTCTTCACAAGTTTGCAATGTTCCAGGGAAGACTAGAAGTGCACACAGAGCTGGCATTAGAGCCACATTGAAGATCACAACAAAGTTCTATGGGATTGCAGAGATTATTGCAATCCAAGCCAAAACTAGCTTGGAGATTGGAAGTGGGCTTGCGAGTGGGGTTTCTAGCTTTAGATAGATATAAAAAGGCAGAGAGATACAGAGAGAGGGAGAGAGAAAGAGAGGAGGGAGAAGAGCATACTTGGCAAAGGAGATGTTCCAAACATAAGCCAGAGTTTTGTTTGTTCCCTTCTTTTGTTATTTTTGGTTTTGTTTAAATGTTTCATGTAAATGTTTCATTGAAGTGTGAGATACAAACAGAACAGTGCACAAATCTCAACCATCTTTAAAGTAAATGTATCCTGTTCATCACAGTCCAAACCAAAAAACAGCATGTTTCAAGTCCCCAGAGCCCCTTCCTGCCTTCTGGTTGTGACCACTAAAAGTAACCTATGTCTCCACATGAGTTACCAAAGATTAGTTTTGCTTGTTTATAAACTTTATATAGGTAAAACCATATTGTATATTCTTATTTACAGGTTCTGCCTATTGCAATATTGTCATGAAATTGTATGTGATTTGGTAAGCACAGAGACATACATTTCTGTTGGGTATATCTGAGTGTGGAATTACTGGATCAGAGGATACGACAGTGCTCGGTTATCCAATGTGAGTGCACCAGTTAACAATCCCAGCAGTGACTTTATGAGAGTTTCAGAGACCTCAAATTCTTGTCAACATTTCTCTTTACGCAGTTATTAAAAAGATCGTGTGACTTTTTCACCTTGTTTTCTGCTAGTGTTAAAAGTAAACTTGCATTCCTGGATTTCAACTTAGGTTGTGGTTTGTTATCCTTTTAATATAGATTCAACTTATTGTCATTTGTGTGGAATCTTTGCATCTATGTTTGTGAGAGATATTGGCAAATAATTTTCCTCTCTCACAAGGTACCCATCAGGTTTACTGTCAAAGCTATGCTCCTTTCATAAAATATGTTGTGATGCCCTCTCTCTTTTTCTATTCTCTGGAAGATTTGTGGTAATATTGGGGCTCTTTATTCCTTTAATGTTTGAAAAATTTATCTACGCCTTTCTCTTTTTTCTTAGATTTTGGCCTCTAAAATCCAGCTGTCTTGGCTACTTTATGATACTTTCACATAGCATTTTTGCCTTTTTTTTAACCAGATTTTGTAATGATTCTCAGCAAGATGTCATCCTGATACAACTGAGTCTTGCAAAGTCCTTTTTTAAGGGCCATGTATGAATGAAGCGTAGATTGTGAACAATGAATGTTTGGAAACATACTTTCATTGGTTTTTCAATCATGGACCCCTTAAATTCCAGAGAATACTAAGCAGAGAGGGCTCCCTGACAGTTTTTGAGTACTGATACAATGTGATCAGAGCTGAAATTTGGAAAGTAAATATGACACATATAATAAATATAAGTAAATAAATTAATATGCCATCAAAGCAAGGAAGAATAGGAAAGAGGTTATGGCAAAAGTTCAGTGAAAGGACATAAGGATCTGCTCAGGAGAGCACTAATATAAATGTCAAAAGACTTCCTTTAAATCAGTGGTTCTCAAAGTGGGTTCTTGGAGCCGCAGCAGAAACTTCCCTAGGAACTTTGCTGGCAATGCACATTCTCAGCTCTGCCCTCCACCCCACCCCCCACCCCCACCCCCGACCCAAATCAGAATGTCTAGGGGTGACACTCAACAATCTGTGCTCTAAGAAACCCTCCAGGTGATTTCCATGCTTCTTCAATTTTCCAAATCACCGCTTTGGACCAGATTTTAGCTTCTCTCACACCTAGGGATGACTGTGTGTGGCTAGCTCTGGCCAATGAAACACAGGGGAATATGTTCTAATAACAGGGACAGATAAAGCTGGGTTGTCCATTTTCTTTCTTCCTGCCATGAATGCTGATTAACAGAGGCAAAAGTTCTGAGGACGGAGAAGTTCAACAGTTAAGGATAGCAAGGCAAAGATATATAAGAGCCAAGGTTCTGCATAATGTTATTGTGCCTCACATCAACCCTGCACTGTCTCTCTTTACATAATTAAGTACATTTATCATGCAATTCGCTGGTAAGTGGGCATTCTGCTGTGTGTAGCTAAATAAATGCCTAGCTGAGATCTGTGTTACATTTATACCTGGCACTCAATAGGAGATCCTAAGTGATAATTCCCCTTGACAAAGGCAGAAAGAAAAAAGTTTGTAGCCTATTCATTTAACCTACTTCTGGGGAAGAGATACCTGCTAAGTGTTTTTCTCCCCATAGAGATCACAGCTTTGAGTAACATTCCATTTCTTAATACCTTGGGCAGAGAAGGCAGTTTTGAATGTTGTAAAGGAATTTCTTCACTGGATGAAGTCCCTTCTGTATGTGAGCCCAGAAAGCAAGGAATCACAGTGCCATCTCCTTGGCAAAACCACTGCGTAACTCCCATCAGAAGGGGAAAATCCACTGGGAATAAAAGTCCCACTGAGAAATTCACACCAGAGACAAGTCTGTTCCTCTCTAATTCCTCCTGTCAGGATATATCTCTGAATACTGTTTCATGCTTTCCCGGGACTTTGTGGAATGAGAATGGTGATTTCTGGCATGGGAGTAAATCCCATAGTTGGTGGGTGGTGCCTGGAAGCACTGGCTCCATTACTTGAAGCTTCCTCTCCAAGTGTGCTCCAGATGGCAGCAGGGACCTCTCCAAGTCTCAAACACTCTTGGGTGGGCATTTATGACTTGTGTGTGACAGTCCTGCTCTAAAGGACTGTTGTGATCATGATACACAACAAAAAGCTCTAGCAGTAAACATCAGCTGAGTGGCTTACAAGGAGTCTGCCCTGGGGTGTCCCCCCACCCACCACATGTCCCCCTTCTGGCTCCTGATTTCTGCTTGGAGCTGTAGGTGCCATTTTGGGTCTCGGCAGGATGTTCTGTGAGTGGGTACAAATCCTGAATCACCTCCACAGAGAGCTTTTTGGCACTGACCGCGCTGTTTAAAACTACAAACCCTCCTCCAAACTAGCATGCATGTTCCTGCGTCTCTTTGCTTTATTTTTCAGCATATAGTACTTATCACCATCTGGCACTACTATATGCTTTACTTACTCAAGTTTTATTGTCTTTCCTCCTCCACTGGATCATAGGGTTTATGAGAGCAGTATTTTTTGCTTGTTTGTTCATTGCTACATCCACAATATTTAGGAAAATACCTGCCATCTAGTAGGTGTTCAATAACTGTTCAAGAATAGACGCCTCTGAACGGATTGTCTGACAGGTCCTGACACATGGCATGCCCTTTCCTGCCCTTGGCCATTGTGGCTCTAAAATACAAACCTTAGGAGATACAAGGCTCTAAATTCTGCTATGGTTTACTACTTGTCAACAGAGGCTGATTGAATGATAATACTGATTAATAATAACTGTCATTAGTGGAAGGCTCACTATGTGCCAGACACACTAGGTGCTTTAGATTGCATTATCTTATTTAATTCTCAGAACAACTCTAGCAGCTTTGGTCTCATTTTGTCAATGAGAACAAGGAGGTTCAGAGATCTCAGCCAACTCATTCAGGTTCTCACCGCTCTACAGTGGCAGAGCTGGGACTTGAACTTGGGTTTTGCCGGACTCCAAAGCCTGGGCTTTACCCACCACCACCCTGGAGAACAACTACAGCATTAGCTGACAAATCTGTTAGCCTGATTTCTCTTCCTCTCTTGTGAAAAAGCAGGTATTTTTGTGCGAGCCCGGGAATCAAGTGCTTGCTCAGAGACACATGATTCCAGACCTCCCTCTTGTCTAGATACTAGATAAAAATACTTGGCAGAAGTGACAGAAAGAAAGTTCTGATTGAATGTTTCTGATTGAAACACTGTTTAGGTGTTCATGTACTTTCCCAAAGAAGAAAATAAAAGCATTTTATGTAGCATGAGTTTATTTTGGCAAAAAAATTTTAAGACTTTATTTATTTGAGAGAAAGAGACAGCATAAGCAGGGGGAGGGCAGAGGAAGTGGGAGAAGCAGACTCCCCACTGAGCAGGGAGCCCCATCAGGCACTTAATCCCAGGACCCTGAGATCATGACCTGAACTGAAGGTAGACTCTTAACTGACTGAGCCACCCAGGGGCCCCAAAGTTGTTGTGTTTTTTTTTTTTTAATAGTTTCAAGACAGATAATTTCAGAAGTTCTGTGTCTTAGAAAAGTCTTATATAATTAGATGCTAGCACAAGTCTTTTTTTTTTTTTAACTTTTATTTATTTATGATAGTCACACAGAGAGAGAGAGAGAGGCAGAGACATAGGCAGAGGGAGAAGCAGGCTCCATGCACCGGGAGCCCGATGAGGGATTCGATCCCGTGTCTCCAGGATCGCGCCCGGGCCAAAGGCAGGCGCCAAACCACTGCGCCACCCAGGGATCCCACTAGCACAAGTCTTAAAATTAATAATAATAGTGACAAATACTTAAAGAGTGCTTGTTATGGGTTGGGCTTAAAATCCGCAACAGCTGGGACGTCTGGGTGGCTCAGCGGTTGAGCATCTGCCTTCAGCTCAGCGTGTGATTCTGGGGTCCCCGGATCGAGTACCACATCAGGCTCCGTACAGGGACACTGCTTCTCCCTCTGTGTCTCTGCCTCTCTCTGTGTGTCTCTCATGAATAAATAAATAAATCTTAAAAAAAAAATCTGCAACAGCCATATGACCATGGCTAACCAGTTGCTTTTCAGTAATGGCCACCACTAGCCACCCACATCACCACTTCCTTTATGGTTTATGTTCCACCAGCACCAGATGGCACCGAGATCCTCAACTGCCCTGTGTTATTTCATGCTGGTAAGCCTTCAATCACATAATTCTCTCTTCTTGAAATGCCTTTCCCGGGATCCCTGGGTGGCGCAGTGGTTTGGCGCCTGCCTTTGGCCCAGGGCGCGATCCTGGAGACCCGGAATCGAATCCCACGTCAGGCTCCCGGTGCATGGAGCCTGCTTCTCCCTCTGCCTGTGTCTCTGCCTCTCTCTCTCTCTGTGACTATCATAAGCAAATAAAAAAAAAAAAATGCCTTTCCCCTTCTGTTGGCATTGGGAACTCTAATCTGTCTCTTAGGACTCTTCTTGGGCCTTGTGTCACTTCCCCTAAGAAACCTCAAAGTCTTAGTTGTCTGTTTCTGAGCAGTGCACCGAGATTCCCTATACTTACTTGTTTAATATACAACATATGGTCATTTTTCCTTCATTAAGCTGTAAGCCTCCTGAGGGAAGGGACATCCATCTGTGCAATCAACAACACCTAGGAATGTCTTAGAACCAGAATATCAAAGAACTCAGCTGAAATCAAAGAGCACTAAAATGAAGTACATCACGTAGCATGATTAATCCTAGAGTAAAGGAAGCCTAGTAGTCAATAATATAATCAAGGTTTTAGACAACCAGAAATCCCCCACTGACTGCTCTCAAACATCATCTTTGCAGCCTCTGATTCTATAATTTTTGAGCACACACAATAACTATAACAGAGTGTTCAGTGTAATTGGGGAAAAGGAGGCATAAGACATAGTCCTTGAATGTGCATCAAAGGAAAAATGACAAAAAAGAAGGCCCGGGGCATCTGGGTGGCTCAGTGGTTGAGCGTCTGGCTTTGGCTCAGGTCATGATCCTAGGGTCCTGGGATTGAGTCCTGTATCAGGACTCCCCTATGGGGAGTCTGCTTCTCCCTCTGCCTATGTCTCTGCCTCTCTCTGTGTCTCTCATGAGTAAATAGAAAGAAAGAAAGAAAGAAAGAAAGAAAGAAAGAAAGAAAGAAAGAAAGAAAGAAAGACTGGCCCAGTGGGCTGCAATCAGTTTATTCCCTTGCCTAAATCTAACAGGTGGTGGTGCAACACCACATATAAGGAAAGAAATTCCTTTGACCCCTCTCCCTGCAGAAAACACTTCAAATTCAATGCTTTAATTATTTTAGATCTAGATTAAAAATACTTCCTCTGGATCTGGGACCTGCCACATTGGGATGCTTCTGCTAAGAGACAAAGCTGACAGGCATTTTAAAGGATTTCTGAAGAGCACCTACCCACAGTTTGTTCAACCAACAGAGGGATGTCAAAGGTTTGACATGGGGCCCCATACCTTTCCAGGTAGTCTAGGAACTGTCTCTACAAAGAGGATGCTAAAACCCTGTTCGAGTGTCTGAAGCTCCACAGGCTCTGTGCAGGGAGGGGATAGCTGTTTATTCAATGAAGGAAAGTTTATTTTAGGACTGTTGGAAGGCAGCCGACTACCCACAGGATCTTCATGGCTTGACTTCTATGGGAAAATTATTAAAATAAAATTAACCTTTCTTGTGACAAATGGGCTTACCTCCTCTGTCCGTATTTTCATCTCTACAATGTGCTATGAATCCACTGCCTCCATCAGGTCTCTGCCCTTAGCACACACAGGGGGCTCTTTATCCTGGACCTGGACTTCACATGTTTAAAAAATGCTGAATTCAACAAGCTGACTGGGTTTTTTTGCAGCAGCCCTTCTCAGAGCCTTTAGTCTCCATGATGCATACTGGGTATGCAGCATTTCCCAAGGTTATTTGACCATGGAATCATTGTCCCCTTTTCCAGTGGAGCCGTTCCTGGGGTCTATGACCACAAGTGCACACTTTGGGATAATCAAAAATTTGATCTCATGTTCGAAAACACTAAGTGAAAGAAGCCAGTCACCAAAGATTACATGCTATCTGGTTGCATTTACATGAAATATCCAGATCAAGCATGTCTATAGAGACGAAAAGCAAATTAACGTTTGCCTAGAGCTAGGGGTGAAGGAGGTGGGGAGCAAGGTGTGACTGCTAATGGGTTAAGAGGTTCCCTTTCGAGGGGGTGAAATGTTCTAAAATTAAATAATGGTGCTGATCGCATAATTCTATCAATATGTTTCAAAACCATGGAACTCTGCACTTCAAATGGTATGGAATTTTATTGTATGTAAATTATATGTCAACAAAGCTGTTAAAATACTTTTTTACAAAGACTATCTACAGATCATTTCACTCCTGCCAATTAAACTAGTTCTTTTCTCCCCCTTTCTTCTTTTACCTCTTTTCCTTCCCCAGCTTTTTGTTGGTCTGCTCCCCCAGTTCAAATCCCTTCCTGTATTTTCTAGTAAACTAGTTTTTCCTGATAAGGAACTCATGTGCACAGTGTTAAAATGGCAACGAGTATGAAAATCACACAATGAGACATAAATGCTTCTACTCTTCTCTGAACCCCCATCCCGTTCTTGGATGTAACTGCAATCAACAGTTTCTTATTGGCCCCTTTGGAAATTATTTACACATTCATAGCCCATGTCCATATGGTGCCTATATTTTTACACAGATTGGACCACACTCTATTCTGCATCTCATTTGTCTCATTTTGTGGTGTATCTCAGAGATCTTTTCATGTTTGCACATACAGACCGATTGCATCTGTCTAACAGCAGCATAGGGTTCATTGAATATTTATGACATATTTATATAATCAGTTCCCTATTAAGATATTTAGGTTGTTTCCAGATGTGGGTGATTCTTATATTTTGCTATTATAAATGATACTCCAGTAAACAGCTTTGTGTTTTGGCGTAGGATAATTACTAGGAAGTGTTCATGGAGTCAAAGCCATGTGCCTTTGGATGGGGATAAATGTGACTAGACTGTGCCCCACACACAACCCCACCCCCAGGGGATGTGGGAGCCCGCGTGTGTTCTGAAAGCTCTCTTAGCCTGGGACAGTCCCACCCTCTCTCAGCCCTGAGCACTGACCAGCTCCAAGCACTGCCCTGGCTGAAATCCTGCACAAATGCTGTAATGCCAGGGTTTATTCTCACCATTCCCCTTCTTCCCAGGAAGATGCTCACTTGTCCTCTGTTCTTTAAAGTTTTCCTTCTCCACAGCAGGACCTCCACAACTTGCACCAGAGACACAATCAATATGCAGATGGCCTATTACTGTCCAAAAAGGGCCATGTCAGCTCATGTTCTGACTTCATGCTTCTCTGACTAATGGTCCTGGTTCCCCCTTGTTTAACCTTGAGGAAATCACTGAACTTCTGACAGATTCTGTCACTACATCGACTTATGCAGCTGGTGGGGATGACAGGGGCGGAAGGTAGTGTTAGCCATGTGTGCAAGGCTCTGAGCATTTGTGTACATGGAGGGGTAGGGAGGGCCGTGAAGGTGGGCATAAATGCCTACTTTTGAGTGTGCAATAAGAATCAGGGTAGAACACTTTTGTGAACATTTTTGATTCTCCTTATAGATGCTCTGATACAACTAAAAGGGTTGTGGTTTCAGCTCTGGCATGGGTTTGTCACTCTTGAAAAGGATGACTGTGGAATAGAACAATCCAAGATGCCAAAGACTAACTTCCCTTACATACCAGGATCAGGTCCCGTTGTCCTACACCCTTAGGCTATTGCAAGTGACCCGGATTCCACCCTGTTCATCACATTACCTTCTTCTGGGGTCAAATTTCCAGCCCCAGCTAGAAAAGGGATTCCTAGGTGGCTCAGCGGTTGAACCTCTGCCTTCAGTTCAGGTCGTAATCCTAGGGCCCTGGGACTGAGTCCCACATCGGGCTCCCTGCATGGAGCCTGCTTCTCCCTCTGCCTATGTCTCTGCTTCTTTCTCTGTGTCTCTCATGAATAGATAATTTAAAAAAAAAAAGATTTTTGATACTTGTTAACACAAATGACCTGGAAGTGACATCGGATGAAGAGAAAATACTTTCTGTTCATAAGCTTTTGATCCAAGGATCCATGTCAATATGCAGGTTTGAGGCTCAACTCTAACACTGGTAGCAGAGGTGAGATGGGGTAGGGGAGATCCTTGGGAAGGGTAGAGGGGCAGGAGTTAACTTTTCTGGACATGCTCTTCCTCAGCTATAAAAGGAGGGTGTTGTTTTAGGGTCACAACCTCCAACACCTACAGGGGCCAGGCAGGTACCTGCACATGTGCAGCAGTCCAGGGATACTGGGCTCTCAGGGGACCTCAGACTAACCTGGGGGCAGGGGTGGACACTCCTTAGTTTCAGCTGATCACTGCCCTATCCACTGAGGGTTGCCATACCCTTAGACCCATCAAAACAAGGAGTCCTCAAGCCAGTGGTGTGTTTCCTCTATCACCCTGTTCTGACTCTGATAAGATACTATTCTGAATAGTAAGAAGTATGAATCATACAGGCTATGCCTGCATTAAATATTTTGTAGGCTTACACACCCTGCTAAGCACTTAATAACAGTAATGATAAGAATCCGAATCAGCTCATTAGTAAGAATTAGCTTATTCAATCCTCCAAGCAAACCAGTGATGTAGAAGCAGTAATTATCCCCATTTTACAGAGGAGAAAACAAAGACAGAGAAATATAGTAACTGGCCTGACATGACATTTCTAGCAGGTGGGGGAACTTGACGAGGCTGACTGGTCTCCAGGCCCCAAGCCATGGGGACTTGTGGGGCCCCAATGTGCCCATTCTTCAGCCCAGCCCTTGTGCATGCCTTCTTCCCACTGCTGGACCTCTCCACCCCCTACCCTGTGTGCCACACCACCCAGCTGTCACCCCACACCAACTACTAATCACCATGCTCCTGCAACGGACTTTTCTCTTGCATGTAAGGTGGGTCTGCCCCTGAGACCCTGCTACACCATAGAAGTGGGACAGTTCTGAGGCTGGTCTGTCTCCATCTGCCTCATTCTGCTGCACTCAAGGGATCCCCCCATTCTAGAGAGTTCTAAGATGCTGTCATACTGTTTCCACACTCTCACTGCTCCACTTCATAAATCATAGGTGGAAGGGTCACTGGTCTTCCTAGCTCAAAGAATATGCTTGTCCAAGAAGATGCACCATTTGAGGAAGGACAGGTAGATAACATGAGTCCATTGCTGAGGGATTCTGTAAGTAACATTGTAAGAAGTTGAATGAAGCCCTCCCTGGAGACTCAACAGGTATACCGGTCAACAGACCAAAGAGATTGAGGGGAAAAAATGGGAAATGAGTGAGAACCACTTCATACCACAGTTTCCCATCTCCAGATCCAGTTCCTGACTCCTGGCTCTCTGTCCACATAAACTTGTTGTGAAGTCAAACAAATTATTGTTGGTGATGACAGTGGTTTGTAAATTCTTTTTAAAGATTTTATTTATTTATTCATGGGAGAGAGAGAGGCAGAGACACAGGCAGAGGGGGAAGCAGACCCCCTGCAGGGAGCCCAATCAGGGACCCTATCCCGGGACCCTGGGATCATGACCTGAGTCAAAGGCAAATGTTCAACCACTGAGCCTCCAGTTGCTCCTGGTTTGTAAATTCTAACAGAGTGGTCAACAATGAAGAATTACTGATTTCCTAAAATTAGCTTGCTGTTAAATTAATTTTCCAGGGGTCATGAGCCCTACCCAAAATAACTATTTTCTTTAAATCAGCAAAATTTGGGTTTGGATTTATATGATACTTAATTGACTCTTACATGAGTATGTTCACCATCATCTGTTTGAGATTCTTTCTTTGCACTAAGCTGAATTTCTCTTTAAAAAATAAAACAGGCATTTTAAAAACAATTCTTTTGATGCTGATAATAGTCTATCCATATTTCTGCTTTAAAAATTAAAAAAGAAAGTATTCGGTGAATAATTAAATGTGTCTGGTGGGATATTTCTCTCCCCGCCGCCCCCCCCCCCCCCCCCCCCGCCCCATGGGAGAGGAGATGGAATTGGGGGATTTGAAGCAGCCCTAAGAATATAATACCATGCTACGGAGCTACAAAAATCCTGCCTGATTTGTAAATTTGCGTTTCCATGGAAACTCAAGTGTGTAGTTAAATAATCCTCACTGGTCTAGGACTGAATTCCAGCAACTCTTCCTAAACCTTCAGCCTATTCTAATCCCACAGCTGTTGCCATGGAAATGATCAGATAAGATTCAGTCCTGGAGGCAGATGGGCCTATGGTGGAAGCTCAGTCCTGGCCTCCATAGAGCCCCCAAAACGTGAGGCTTTGTTTTGCTTTATTTTTGTTTTTGTTTTTGTATCTTTTCCCCAATCTTTGAACCACAGAAGGCTTTAGTCTTGGGTTTGGACACCTGGAGCAAACAAGGAAAAGTCCATCCCAAAATATTACTGCAGAATGGAACATCGGAATGCTGTGGTTTGACTCATTTTTGGCCACTTGCTCTAAGAGATCATCACACAAGGGGTTTCCTTGTACATGTTGGTGTCTCAGAAGTGATTTTCAGGCTGTGGCTTGGCCCCTGCAAGGAGAGTAACACCCGGCCGCTCAGCACTGCCTTGGCCAGCCCAGGAGGGGTCATATGTTCCTCATGCCTCACTGGGAGTGTCCTTTTCCATGGCTGATGGAAGTGGCTAACATACCCCTATGGCTCCCTCAGGTTGTGTCAGCAACGTCCTTTAAAAACCAGTGATGGGACCTTTTCTGTCACCAGTATTCGCCAGTATTCTTTTGTCTATACATTCTTGCAAACAGATTGTTTGGAAAGACCTAATAGTTAAATCATTGTTTCTAAGCACTATGTCGATAATGTTGTGCTTTGTTTGAAATAGAAATAGCAATTCCTTGTCTCTTTACTTTGAACAGCATGATTTCCTATGTTGGAAAGGCTTTGCCAGATACTTCATGGAGGTGTGGGGGGGTAGTGAAGCCAGCCCCCAAAGCAACTGTGCCTTCCAGTGAGGCACATTCCCTGCAATGTGCAAGTCCCCGTGTGTCAGAGGAGAATGAGACAAAAATTCACAGTAAAATGTACAGAATCCCAGAAATGGAAGGGACCATACCGGGTCTCGGGCAATTACTATGAACAGTTTTCAAATGCAGAACCCAAGATCTCACAGTTCCTGCACTTTTCTTCTGTAGCTCTTCCCTGGCTGCCACCGTTTACCAAAGGATCCAAGCAATACAGCTATCTCTACCTTAATTCTCATCGTGGGAGCCCCAGCTGAATTCCTCCAGTGTAGTTCTTATTGATTATTCCCTTTTAGAAGCTTTACTCATACATGCTATGCATCATTTCATAAACTTTCACTTACATATAATGTGTTCAATAAACATCTATTGAATTAATAATTAATTACTACAATTAATAATTCATTCTTAATGTAATAATAATGTAAGTAATAATTAATGTACCACATAATTCAAGGTGTCAGTGCAGAGTGTTTGGAAAAGAAACTGCTATAAAAATGTTAATATTTATCTTGTCTATGTGACTTCACCAACCATAGTCACAGAGAGTGATAGAGTGGCAACTCTGAGAACCAGCTTAGCACGTTCTGGGCAAGTTGTAAGTTGGAGGTGGTAAAGGTTCTGGTTTTCAATGACACAGAGCAGAATTTCATTGTTGCTCTTGTCCCATCCATTTTCATTATGGTAGGTGATATTGAAAAGAGACAAGGGCTGAATCCGTTTTTCATGAGAAAAATGAAAAACTGGGACGATGAGTTTGCTATTATCCAGCTGACTTTAGTGACTCTGACTAGTGCCACGAGGGTGACTTGTCTTTCCCTGAGCAACACTGTAGCTCTGTCGCTTGCCATTTGTGCCTAAATACCCCAAGAGCCAATCCCGGTAGCCTTCCTGTGACCCAAGAACTATTCTGATCATCCGTCCAGCTCTGGTATTAATTCAAAACTTTGTGGATAGCCTGCTCCCCTGAAGCTGAGGTCTATCTAACTTCAGTGTGTGTACAGAAATGTGTGTCTGTTACTATGTGGCCAATCAGGTCACCTCCACAAACCTGAGAAGTTCTGGGGTGGAAAGTGAGAGTTATTTGGTGGAAAATCACCCCAGATACAGTCATGCTAAGTGTCTGTCTTCAGATCCTCTGTCTCCAGACCCAGTCAGGTTTCAAACCCCCACCAATGCACCTCTGAATATCACTAAAATTTTCCCTTTCATGCCACCATCATCTCTCTCCTCAGACAATTGTGGTAGCCTTGATTCACCTCCCAGATGCCCTCTTGGCCCTATTCAACACAGGACCAAAGCACTGTTTTGAAAAACCTAAATCTGATCATGTCACTGTCTTGTTCAAAACCTTCCTTTTTTTTTTTTTTTAAGATTTTTTTTGATTGTTTGTTTCTTTATTTGAGAGAGAGAGAGAGAGAATGGGGAGAGGCAGAGGGAGAGGGAGAAACAGACTTCCCAGGACCCTGAGATTGTGTCCGGAACTGAAGGCAGATGCTTAACCTACTGAGCCACCCAGGTGCCCCTTGTTTAAAACCTTTCAATGATTCACCTCTACCTTGGATTAAAATCCCAAACCCTAAGCATAGCTTTGCACACAGGTTCTCTTCCCACCTTCCCAGTGTAGCCTGCTGCCACCCCCTCTGCATTCCTCAGGTGCCAGCCACACACCCAGGTCCCTAACGCGTACACCCTGCCTGGAGCATTTGTGCCTCTGCTCCTTGCTCCAGGCTGACTTATACTCACCCTGCAGCCTTAGCTGAAATGTCGCTAAAAAAAAAAAAAAAAAAAAAAAAGGCTTTGCTGAGCTCCCAGATAAGTTTGGGTCTCACTCTTATAAATTCTCCTTGCATAGTACACATGTATTTCGAGGAATTTACCACAATGGTAACCATGTAACAATGTGCATTATCTGTAGTCCCTTCTAGAAGGTAAGCTCCGTGAAGGCAAAGACTGTTGATCTTGTGCATCTTGGTCTCCCAAATGTGTGGCACAGATAAGATGCTAAAAAGTAGCTTTCAAAATAATGAATGAGGAACACCTAGGTGACTCAGTTGGTTAGGTGTCTGACTCTTGGTTTTGGCTCAGGTCATGATCTCAGGTTTGTGAGATTGTGCCTATGTCAGGCTCCAATCAAGGTGTGGAGCCTGCTTCAGATTCTCTCTCTCTCCCTCTTCCTCTGCCCCTCACCCTCCCTCTCTAAAAAATAAAATAAAATAATGAATGAATGAATGGCAGTGGGTAAACAGTGAAATCAGTCACTAGCATTGAAAGGGCTTGGGCAGTTAAGAGCAGGTTATTGGAAAGGTCACTGATGCTTAAGAGTGGATAGGGAACAAGAGTGGACAGGGAACAAGGGACACCTTTGGGTCCAGTTGAAATCTTGAGCACCTGCGTGTGCCAGACCCTGAGCCAGACATATCCCTTTCCTCCAGTTGTCCTCAGTCTAGTGAGGGCGGCATATACATAAGGGTAAACGTACACCATACACACTCTGATGTTGCAAGGATTCAATTACATGTGCTTCACCACTCCCCACCCCCGACACGAAAGTCATTCCAGGCATCATGGATTCTGCTACAGGACGTCAACATGGTTTGGCAGATCTAAATACTATATGCCCTCAGTGAGCCCGGGTTCCTGCAGGCATCTTTCCCCCTGGAAGCTTATGCTGGTACTTGCAGATGGATCTTTGTCTTGTATCATGGATTTACCTTGAACCAAGTACTTCTCCCTGGTGCTCAACTGAAGCAAAGATGATCTACTCCAGGGCCAGAGGGAGAAAATGCTGGAAGTAGGATTCAGTAGAAGGGGAAGTGATCAGCAATACAGTTTCAACAGAGGCCTCAGCCTATCCCACCCAGAACTCTAGAGCTAGGATGGCCCTCTGGAGTTGTCTAGAATTCATGCAATGGGGCTGAACTTTTGAATCTCCGCACTGACCAACTATTGGATGCAGGATGCCCCAGTAATGGGAGCAACCTTAGATGAAGGGCCACCTTTGGGGAGAAATTCAGTCACAAGCATCAGAAATTCAGCCCAAGGAAACCCTTGGGGAAGGTGGGGAATGAGTGCCTTTGCTCTGAAGGTGGGACCTGAGGGGAGGGGAAGCAAAAAGATTCTAGAGGCGAGGTTGCTTCCCAATAACAAGATCCTTTTCCATCACCAACAGGTGCTGACTGGTAAGGAAAGGCAAGTAGAAATGCTCTGTCCCTTCAAGAAAGAATGTATTTCCCAAGGATGAGAATATATGGATGATTTTGCCCTTAGAAATCGGGAGTGGTGAGTATAGATGAGTATCAGGGAGTTTTATGGTCCTGGACAGTGCTGTGGGCCAAAGCTCCTTTGTACCTTTCCTACCCTCTGAGCCATATGCCCTCAGCTGAAGTGCAGGGATGACTGCCAGGGAGGCTCCCAGAGCTTCAAGTAGTCACCGAGATTTTGCTGGGTAAGCCACGCAGAGCTGCTGCTAGGTTGGCTGCAGGGAGGGCATTTCCTAAGAGACAAGCCCACTGTCCAGGCTTTTTAAAGAATTCAGGTGCTCCCCCAGTCAGGCTCAAACTACTCATCTAAGTGGCAGTGCCTGTTGCAGTGACAGGCTCTCCATCTTTGCCCATCAGTTATACATGGAGTTGTGCGAACACTAATGTTCTGAATAAATTTTCCGGGCAGCCATGACCCTTTTGGTGACACACTCATACTATTTTTCCAGAGTTCCAAGCCTTCCACTTTCCTTCCCTCCTCCCTGCCTTCTCTCCTGATGGCTGTGCTGATGGAGTGATGGAGCCATCACAATGGGAGCACCTCTTGCCCTGCAAGGGATGAGAAGGTCAGGTAGCTATGGCTTTGCCTCCTGCCACTGCTTCATCCTAACACAAGCTCTCTTCAGACCAAAAGCAATGAGGTGATCAGATTCTTCCTTTCCAAGCTTATTACAAAATTACTCAAAGCTCTCACATCTTTTCGGGGAAAATGTGAAACCTTTGTCACATTTCCGGAACTACTTTCCCACCAGGACCAGCCTGCCACTGAACTGCCATTGTTTTAAAGCCCAACAGTGCCCTATTGGGGTCTGGATAGAGTTCAGAATTACAGAGGCACTTAAAAATTGGACAAACTTTCTGGAAATAAAGTTAGCTAAGAGATTTTTGTTCTTTTTTTAATCTCACTATATGAAGTCTCTTGTCACTCAGAAGGAGAATTGGCAGCTTCTTTATGTTCACACGTCTTCACTGGAAATGAGTCCAACTTAAATTTATTTCTTTTGCCCTCACCAGTAAGCCACATTCCCAGCTATCCCTTTATTCAAACACATATTGGGCATCTATCTTGGGTTCTGGAGGCATGAACATCAGAAAGATACCATTTATGTTGTAAGGCTGTCTCATTACAGGATAAAGCAGAGTGAGGGGGCGCCCCGGAGCTGCATAATTGGGAGGACCCCCTGCCCAAGAACCTCACTGCCTGGGCTGCTCCCTGATACCTAGCAGCTGCCACCTGTGGATATTGGGCATCAAAACACAACTGAGGGGCTGAATTTGTAATTTTCCTTAATTTTTATTAATTTTACTTTTAAAATGAAGACCTAGGTGGCTCAGTGGTTGAGCATCTGCCTTCAGCTCAGGGCGTGATCCCGGGATCTGGGATGAGTCCTGCATTGGGCTCTCTGCAAAGAGCCTGCTTTTCCCTCTGCCTATGTCTCTCTCTCTCTCTTTCTCTCTCTCTCTCTCTCTCTGTCTCTGTGTGTGTGTCTCTCTCATGAATAAATAAATAAATCTTTAAAAAATAATAAAAAATAAAAATTAATAAAATGAAGACCTTCTTCCATTACTGGAAAACTTCTAAGTATACTTGGAATAACTCGAGAATGTGGGGCTCCTTTTGAACTCTAAATGTTACAAAGTAGAACTAGGAATCAAGTCTTCCCAATTAAAATTTATCATCTACACTGAGATGTGCTATAAAGTGTAAAACACACATTGGATTTCTAAGACTTAGTATGAAACGAAGACTACAAAATGTCCCATTAGTAATGTATGTTTATTACATGCTGAAATGATACTACTTTGGATATATTGGGTTAAATAAAACATATATATATTCTTAAAGATTTTATTTTTCATTTATTTGAGAAAAAGAGAGAACGAGTAGCTGGAGAGACAGAGGGAGAAAGAGACGCAGACTCCCTGCTGAGCAGGGAGCCCAACTTGGGGCTCAATCCCAGGACCTTGAGATCATGACCTGAGCCAAAGTCAGACACTTAACTGAGTGAGCCACTCAGGTGTCCAAATAAAATATATTATTACAAATAATCACCTGGGGTTTTATTTTCACTTCTGAAACTGCCTTCTAGGAAATATTTTAATTTAGAAAATTTAAAACTACAGGGCACCTGGGTGGCTCAGACAGTTAAGCATCCGCCTGTAGCTCAGATTGTGATCCCAAAGTCCTGGGATGGAGCCCTACATTGGGCTCCCCATGGGAAGTCTGCTTCTCCCTCTGCCTATGTCTCTGCCTCCCTCTGTGTCTCTCATGAATAAATTTTAAAAATATTTTTAAAAAAAGAAAAAGAAATTCAAGGACTTTGTGCATAAAATGAAGGGATCTGAACCTTATCCTGAAGACCATAAAGAACCATTGAGTTACTTTAAGGAAAGTATTTAAGGAAACTGGTCGAGTGGAGGATGAATTGAGGCAGATGACCTGAAGTCCAGATGCCCAGGACAGCGAGGGGTCAGCCTGCCCCCAAAGGAAGAGGTCAGTGAACGGGGTGTGGGAGAAAGGAATGATCCAGATTGCTGCTATGTCATAGGATTCACAAACTCAGTCATAGACAGTTTTCAGAAAAAAGAAGGCATTTTATATTCACGTCCATGTGACTGCCTTTTCTGGAAAAAAAAAAGATCAAGTTCCTCTTAGAAAGTACAGACCAAACCTATGAAAAGAAACACATATATTTCAGAAGGCAAGTTACAACCAGAGAGCCCTGAAAATATGAGCTCCTGACAAACCAAATCAATTAATTTATACCCGGTGGCATGAAAAATGCAATTACAAAAAGAAGAAAAAACCTGGCCACGTTGTGAAGACAGATTTTCCGGGATTACATCCAACTTTGACATTATTCTGATCCTGTTTATGTGATTGCTCTGTGTGGTCATGCCTCAGTCTCATGCTCTTGGCCTTGGGACCCTTCGGGTTAAACCGCTCTGAATACAAATATTTGGGTTCTTTCTTGGGATTCTCTCATTATGTACCTACTTCGTTATCAGTTCTAACCTCATTTCATTACTAATTTACATTTACTTTCCTACCAGGAGGTCATAGGTTTGTTTTGTTTTCCTTTCTTTTGTTTTACAAGGAAATATAAATTGTGGGATTTCTGTTTTTCCACTAAGCACCTACCATTGGGGAATCATGTGTCATTCTCTATCTCCCAAGGAGGAGAAAATGACTCAGAATTTAAAATGTGTAAAATGCCTCAGGCTTCTTAGAAGAAGAATAATGTTCTAGAAGTAAAAATAGAAATATAGATTTATAAGTATCACAGGAAATGCCCCGGGTTTAATCAACACAAATGGTAAGCAGTTATCCGGCAGCTTCTTGGCACAGGTTTGGGGGCAGGAGTCAGGAGGCTGGATCCTGGTCCTACTGTGCATCTGGCCTCTTTTCCAAATGGGCCGTTCGCTTCATTGCTCCTGACTTGCACTTCCTAGTGTGTGAAATTAAAATAATACCTGTCCTCTATTCCCCAGGGGCTGTAAGGAGAATGGAGTAAGATATCTTTCCTAAAACCAGTTGAGGAGTGAACACTTTCAGAGGTGTGTCATTAGAAGTGGCAAATTTTTGAGGACAATGGTCATGATTCTGGTGGTTGGTGTCACTGTGGTTTAAACTTTCCAAAAAATAAAAAATAAATAAATAAACTTTCCACACCTAGCACATACCTTGCTTGGCTCATGGCTTACCACGGGTGCCCCATAAATGTTGTCTAGTGGAAGCATTATTTCTCAAGGAGTTCTCCTGACATTGTGTTGAGAGATCCTCTTTCTCTCCGCATTTTCCTCCCTTATGAATTCTTTTTTTTTTTTTTTTTTAGAGATTTTATTTATTTATTCATGAGAGACACAGAGACAGAGGCAAAGACATAGGCAGAGGGAGAAGCAGGCTCCATAAAGGGACCCGGATGCAGGACTTGATCCCAGGACCCCGGGATCATGCCCTGAGCTGAAGGCAAATGCTCAACCACTGAGCCACCCAGGCGTCTCCCTTCTTTTACGAATTCTTAAAACCCTCTTCTTCCACCTCCCATATACAAACCTTGGTCTCTGATTTTTCTTTTGCTTTATTTTTTAAGATTTTACATATTTATTTTTTTGGGGGGAGAAGGGTCAGAGGAAAAAGCAGACTCCAAGCTGAGCATAGAGCCCAGCATGGAGCTTGATCCCAGAACCCTGAGATCATGACCTGAGCAGAAGTCAGACACTTAACCACCTAACCGACTGAGCCACCCAGGTGCCCCAGTCTCTGACTTTTCAAGACTCTCTCTCCATGCTGATTGTTCACCTAACTTCACTTGTGAGTCAGATGCCACGTCCAGTTAGGTGCCATCTATGCCTCTCTCTATTGGCCTGACTTTTGTTCTCATTTCTCCTGGTCTGAGCTCTAGCAAATCTGTGACTTCCCTCTTCTCTTATACACCCACAAAGGACTTTGAAATTTCGGTTCACACTTCAACACTTCTGTGGTTTTCTCACGCTTTTTTTTTCCCCCCCTCACATCAACAAATTGTTTGCCTCATTGTCAGGAAAACTCTCTTTCTCTCTTTTCCTTCTTTTATACAATTCAACTTCTGTACCACTATAATCTTTCTCATCACGTGGTCCCTCTTTTGGGTAAACCCATTATTTTGACACCGTTTACAGCCTCCCTCTTTCCCCACCTTCAGTACCTCAGCTCCTGTATAATGTGAGGCTTCACTCTGATTGTTTCCTTCTGGGTTGGGGCCATTATTGATGCTGTAATATTTTATGACCGTGGAGTTTTTGGCCTCTAAGAACTTCTGCAAATACAGTGCATTTGTGAAAGGGCAAGAAAGAGAAGACTGGCCACTATTTAAAAAGCACACTCAGTGCTTTTGTAGGAAACCAGAATGCCATCACAGTCTCTCAAGTACTAATTAGCCCTTTGTTTCACTAGACAGACTGTATTTCAGGACTACAGGAGCTTGTGTTCTCTCATATCTTATTCTACTTGCTCACTGCTCTTCTCAGTGTGATTCCATTGTTCTAGGCCAGCCGGAGGACAGAAAGAGATGGGAAGGAGGATAGTTCTAACAGTAACAACTAATATTTCTAGAGGCTTCACCAGATAAGCCAGGCATCCTCCTAAGTAAGCACTGTGGCTCCTTTTAGCCTCCAGAAATCCTGTGATGTGGGCACAATTATGATCCTGATACAATATAGAAGAACGTTGAGGCATCAAGTTTAGGTAACTTGTCCAAGTTATGCTGCTGGTAAGAGGTGGTACATAAAGCACATAAAGCAACATTAAATTTGCAGCTGTGTGCAAGAGGTTGATCTGCTCCTACCAATGGGCTCACACCATCTAGCAGTGTGTATCGGTGAAGGAGGTCCCAGGAAGTATGGTAACTGTGTCAAATATTCAAGGCAGCTGTAGGATTGGAGGAAAATGCATCAGTACACAAGAACTGCTAATTGAAGAGAGGAAACCAGTTTCATGACCAGTTATACGATGTTAAAATTTATGGATTTCTAACCTAAATCATGTTGCTATTAGAGTGGGACAGTAATACTCTTTAATGGAAGTACTACTAGCTCAAATCTGTGAATAGCAGAAGTCAAATGGTAGCTCCCATTTCATACTGGTGACCAAAGGGACAGCACATCAGGATTCCCTGTTACAGTGCTAAAGTCCATATGATTGGGATCTGTGTTACTGACTCCTTTGCAATTCCACTGTCTGACATTTCTTCCTGTTTCCATGGGACACTTGACATAATAAGTAGGGAATGAAGAGGGAACGGAGCTCAGTTTCACAATGGAATGTACAAATACACACATTGGTGCTAAATCATCCTAAAACTCCAAAAGAACTGCAAATCATGAATTGAATAAGCCCTGCGGCAAGGAAACTCACTGCCATTACTCAAACATTTACACACTTCTCAGAGGTGGTTTCCCATCCATGAACATAATAATGATGGCCGTTCCTAAAGCCTTCCTCAATTTTATCCAATGGTGAAGTCCTGCTTATCCTTTCAGTTCCTCATCATCTAATACCTCTTAGGAAAATCTTTCATCCCTTTAAGCAGTATGAGAGAAATCTTTCTCTATATTCCAGTGGTGCTTTGTGCTTCTTTATTAGCCCAGTTACCATTTTGCATTATAATTCCTTATTGCATTGCTATGAATAGACTGCATTTCTAGGATAGCAATCCTATTGTATAGAATCTATATGATAGACCTCCAATATTTAGAATAACAGGATTACCATGTAGCACATACTCAATTAATACATGGAGAGATGAATGAAATCGTGAATGAACAAGTAAGTTGACCAACCATTGGTCTACCTTTCAATTACCTTATTTTTATTTTTTTTTAAGATTTTATTTATTTGAGAAAGAGAAAGAGAGCAAAAGAGCACAAGCAGGGGGAGCGGCAGAGGGAGGAGAAGCAGGCTCAGCAGGGACCCCCATGTGGGGTTCAATCCCAAGACCCCGAGATCATGACCTGAGCTGAAGGCACTTAACCAACCAAGCCACCTAGGCAGCCCCCTTTCAACTACTTTAAAGTACGTATTATAACCATAGTTAGAAAAAAAACCAGGTTTTTATCAGAAAAACAGAAAGAACCACAATGAGTGATACAGGATAAGAGATTTATTATAAGAATTGGACCTTACACAATTGTGAAAGCTGATTAAACAGTGTATAGCTATTGCTTCTTCATCTGATACCAGGGCTGAAGTCAGCAGTGCAGGCAGATGGGAAGGATAAATGGATAGGAAGTGCGGGAAGCAAGGACAAACTGGAACCCATGAGAACAATTGGTACACATGTCTACCTCCAACCCCAATAATGCAGGTGATATTGGTACCTTTACCATGGAGTTGCATGTTTACATTGGTCAAGATTCAGAACAGCTGGCAGAAGAGACCTGACACACGTTGAAGAAGCTGCAGGCATGGTTGCTCCTCCCTGCCAGTAAGACAAGCCAATAGACCATGAGCTAAAACACTGCCTGATAATCTAACACGGACCTTCCAAATCTGACACTAATTTTTCCTATGGCCAACCCTCACCAGGAGCCATGGGATAGGAGTGGGAATTCTGGGAAATGTTTAGCCAAGTTGACACTACACACAGTCTCCACAATAGATATACTATCAACAGCCTAACCCAAGTGAAACCTGAGTGCCATTTTGACATCTGAGCTTCCATCTTAATTAGGGCACACACACATGAGGAGGAGGGAATCAGAAGAACCATAGAATGCTATTATCAGGCAGCTATGGAAGTTTGCATTATTGGCTCCAATTTCTCACCCTCTCCCTTCATCTACACCCTTGATTGCCTCACGGTGGGCAAGTTGTACTTTCGAGAGCCTCGACTTTGGGCGTGGCCTGAAACTTGCTTTAGCCAATAACATCTAGGTAGAAGGGATAATGAGATAGATTAGAGCCTAGGTCTTAAGTGGCTGCACATGTTTCCACTTGCCCTCTTGCTCTTTTGCTGTCTCTGAAAAGATCATGTCCAGACTAGCCCACAGATCCTAGGAGGAGTATCTGAAACACATAGAGCAGAACCACACAATGCCAATGCATACATGAGCAAAAATAATTCATGGTTGTTTTAAGCTCCGTGCCATGGAGTTGTTTATTATACAACAATAATTAATCAATACAACTCAAAGCAAACAGAAGAGGTCCCACTTGGAGGCTTCAATCTGAGCAGCCAATGCTTAGCTTTTGCATGTGCATCAATGCCAGCCATGCAGTCCTCCACTTACCTGCAGTTCATATGTCCAAACCTTAGCAACTGTTTTTGTGCAATAAGTCATGTGGAGTAGGAAGTGTAGCTTTCAGGGGAAAGAGGGGAAGGAAGATATCTCTGATGTGGGCCATCCCCAGCCAGCCATGCCACAAAAGGGAAACACATCAATCTGTAATCAGAGGCTACAAGTTCGATGAAGCTAATGTTAAGATGTGCACAGAGGAGGTCAGGACTTGGTAGGACTCAGGGTTTTTCTAAAGTGATTTTATTTTCAGGTGTGATTTGCCTGATGGACAGCTGCGCATCTGGCATCTGCACAGCAACTGCATAAACAGCTTCTTCTGATGGTTTCCCACCACCTGCAGGATCAGTGTCAATTGCCTCAACAGGACAAATAAGATGCTTGTCTGACCTGGCCTCCTTGCACCTTTGGAGACCTCTCCAGCCCCTTCTTGTTACTCCTACTCTCTCACACCTGCAAGTTCTCCTTGTGTAGAATGTTGTCTCTTCTTTCCCTGGCAGGCTCCTACTCCTTCTTCAGAGTCTACCAGAAATGGTCAATTTTCTCTGTGGTTTTCCCACTATTTATCCACTTCTAGCCCTCCTATCCCATCCAATGCAGAATCATCCTCTTATAAGTACTGTCTTGAGTGTGTTGCTGCCTCCTCCATTAAATTGTGACTTCTTGTGGGCAGGAAACAGATCTCCTTTGCCACTGCTTCATTCTATAGTGTCTAACCCGAAGTCTGGCCTGAGGAAGGTGCACAGTAGCTTGTAGCTATTGAGATTCAGTTGCTAAGATACTTTTCAAGAGGACAAAAGTTGTTCTCTACTAAAGCTTTTATTGCTATCCCAAAAGGTGACCTCCTAGGGTTTTGTTGATAATCACCAGATACCAAGGCAAAGACATGGATGTTTCAATTCTTTTTAGAAAAGAGGTCAGCTGGGAATAAGAGAAGAGCCTGAAACTTCAAATATACTGAAAAAAATCTCAACCACATAAAATGACTAAATTCCTGTCTAATGCAAAATAGCTTAACAGAAACCCATTTTAAATGGGCCACTTAAATAAATACTCAGAGGACATGTGCTTATCAGGGCTTTCACTTGGCTTCAGATCCTGCCCTCTCACACACCTACATTTTCTTTTTCCAGAATCCTGTCTCATTTCCCAAACACCACTCCTTAATCTTTCAACCCTTAAAAAAGCTGAAGCAGTGTTTTTGCCTTCCTAAATTGACAACAGAGAAGTCAAAGCAGGACTTGGCCAGGTAGCAGGGAGACCTCCTCTTTTTTCGGTTTTAGATGTAGCAGAAACAAGCACCGTCTGCCACTGACCTTCACATCTTGCCCACAGAGAGGCTTAATAGCCTCCCATGTGTAGGAATAGCCTTGCACCCTGTCTGGGGCTGCTGGTTTTCAGAGCAATCTGCAAATCTTGTTGCCACTTGGCCAGCTGTGGCCAGGTCGGCACCGCAGATAGGGGGCACGAGAGAGCGCCTCTGAGGCTGTAGGAGCAAGAAGGAACTTGTTCCTTTCTCCTTGTTCTTTGTTCTTTTTAGGTTTTGGTAGCTTCACCTCCACAGCTACAGATAAATACAGATATATGAATAAATAAATACAAATATTTTCAATATTTGCATAAAATAGCTTATTGTACCTTCCATCCTCATAGACCCAAACCATATCCCCTTGAAAGGGTCTGAGTTTAAATTCCACAGGAATCCACCTCTATCTTTGAAAAAATTCCAGTCTCTTCACTTTGTTCCTCCAGCGCTAGAGGTGGTTGCTACTTCTGCAACACTTTGAAACTTTTGAACTGTTTTCCGCCCTCTCATTTAACCACATAACAACTTTATACCTAGCTAATCATTCTTGATATTAATTTCTGTTTAAGTAACTGGTGTGATTTCTGTCTCCTGAGTAGACCCTGGCTGATCCGGGTTGGCATCTGAAAATCCTTCAGCTGCCTGTTCTCTCCCCTGCACCCACTGGGAGGCTTTCTATGGTGCCGATATACCTGTTAGGTTGTCCTGATTGGCAGGCCTATACCCCTTCCTGTGGGGTTTCACACTCCCCAGCCAGTCACCACTTTAGCCCTCCTTCTGATCATGGGCATCTCATAGTCGTGTCTCCAGCACCCACCCTTGTACCGTAACCCACAGCCTGGGCTTCTGCTCTGGTCACCTCAAGACTTTCCGAACCACCAGCCTATGTTAAGCCCCCTGATTGTTACCAACTGGCTCTAGGGCAGGGGATGGGTGGAGATGGGCGATGGGAAGGAGTCCTGTCTTGTAGCTTTTGCCCATTTCTGTGGGTGTACACACTTCCACCATGGCCAATTTCATGGAGCATGGACCCGGGGAGAGATGCACAGTATTACTTCATTACATAATAGTTTGACTATGTAGGTAGAACAGATATAAATAATATCAAGAGCATATATAATTGGAACATGTAGTAAAATAATAGAAAATGATGATGATGTATTTCCTTTTTTCTTAACATATTTATTTAATTGCAATTTCCTCTGACTTTATTAATGGCTGTTTAACAACAGAGTCACAGAATTTCTGAAAACTTAACACTTGGCTCCCACCAGCCAATAAGAGTTAGCTCTAGTATACCATGAGTCAGAGCTGCGTCCACAAAGTGTCTCCACCATCCTGTACAAGAGTCACGTGGTCCTCCAATTGGGCCAAACTGAGCACCCCAGTAGCTAATGTTTTTAAATGCTTGCACGTGCTAGGCACAGGATCAAGTCAGCTACCCAAGGAGGTAAGCACTATTTTACACCCATTTTACAGGTGGGGACATGGAAGCATTAAATGCAACTTGACTAAGGTCACACACTTAGTAACGGCAGAGACAGGAATTGAACCCATCCGGTCTGATGTAGGTACACTGAGATTATTGTCATGTTTACCAATGAGGAAATTGAGGCACAGTAGAGGTGAAGTGCCTTGAAAATGTCCCACAGCTAGGATGTGGCTGAGTTAAGATCTGAACTCTGGCACTGCCCAACTCTGACATGCTACTTCTTAACGGTGCTACTCTGCACAGAAGAGCAATGATGGAGAGAGTCCCCAGGCACACATTACTCGAATTACACTTAACTACTGCAGAGGCTTATTATGCATTTTCATTTTCTTAGTGCTTTCTAATTAAAAAGGAGGGGAGTGGTGATCTTTTTGCTGTCTAACTTCTGTTTTCTCTGCGTGGAAAGCAGAGGGCCAACGAGGACCTTTGCATGATAGAGCTTATTGTATTGCAATCAGCTGTTTAAGTGCAGACTTCTCTGAGGTCCCTTTTTACCGAAGGGAGTTAATTAACAACATAGCCACTAATCACTTACCCATGCTCAGTCTTGACTGTAAAGAATTACATGAACGTACTATGTCACCTTAAAGTCTAAAAATGTGCCCCTGCTGTAGCCGTCTTTAATTAATGATAATAATAGTCATAATATTAATACTATTTAACATCAATTGAGTGCTTACTAAGGACCAGGTACTCTGCTAAGTGATTTGTATTTAATCGTCACAAGGACTTCAGTCTGAAGCAGACACTACTGTTTTCCCTCTTCACCTGGCTGAGGAGAAGCCAGAGGCGAAGGTTCAGTGAATGTGACGGAGCACCCTAGCTGTACCACCCTGGGTCTGTACCCCAGGCCCTGAGGGTCTCCATGTATCAGGTAACGGGGATAATAAATCAGTTTCTTTTATGTTGAATCAGGACACTCCTTTACTCATGAAATCATGAGAGCCATGAAATCTAAGAAGCCGGGGAAAAAAAAAAGACCCTTCCAGCAATAAACTGAAGTTACAGACCATTTGACTGTAACTAAGGAAACCTTTGCAAGACTCTTGTGTTTGGGGAATGGCAGCTAAGCACAAAGTGGGTTGCAATCCATCCTCCCAGCTGGTGCCCCTGTGACGGAGACTTGGACAAGGCCGAAGATGGGTGGTCCCCGAGGGGCCAAGTGAAAATTCAGCTGGGTAATACAAGCTACCAACTCCTCTTGAGCAGTGAAGGACCTGGTGCCATGCTCAGGTGGCATGGGTGCTGGGCACGAAACCAGATCCTGGAATTAGGAGCCTGCAATCAGACTCCCTTCTTTCTGTCATTGTATGCATGACTTCACAACCTACTTCCTCTGCCTAGAATATTTATTTGTGCCTATCACATCCTCCTTCCCAAATCCTGAGACCGTTTTTGTGTCAGCTTCAAAGCTCCTTTTTTCACGGAGACCTCTCCGGACCCTCAAAAGAGGCAGCGCATAGCAGCTTCCCTGTGCCCAGGAAGCTTCTCGTATGAATAACAACAGGAATATTTATTTGTGTACGTGTTGATTAAATATGTTTCCAGAGCCTGATTGCCAATTCTACATGTTATTTTTGGTTCTACTTCTAGCCCAATACAGTGCCTGACATGTAATGGACACAATAATGATTATATTAGTTGCCTGCATAAAGTACCAAAAACTGAGTGGCTTAAAACAAGAGGAATTCTCTCACAGCTCTGGGGGCCAGAATCTGAAGTTAAATTGCTGGCAGGGCCATGCTCATTCTGATGGCTGGAGAGAAGAATCCATCCCAGCCTCTTCTGGCTTCTGTTTTTTGTGGCAATCCTGTGTGTGTATTCCCTGGCTCATAGATAACATCCCTCAGCCGCTTCTCCCTGCATGTCCTCACAATGACTTGTCTGTCTCTGTGTTTAGATTTCCTCCCCCTCCCCCCAAACATAAGGTCCCACATATTTATTACTGACGCAACCTACTGATGCAGAAGCAGAGTCACTGAGAAAAATTTCCCCAATGTAACGTGTCTGTTGCTCAGGTAGTAGGAGGGATGTTTACAGAATAACAGGATAGGAACACATGACTTTCATGCAGCATAAATGTGTGCCATCTCATGTGTGATCCCTTGTAGATCCAGCTTCATTCTTCTCTAATGCACCTGATTTAATGACCAGTTTTCATCCGAATCCACTGGGGAATGGGACAATTCTGCTTTTGTTGCTTGACCCTGAAAGTTTTGTGAGAAGACCTGGCAAGGGACAATCAACTGCACCCACCACGATGGCAGAGAAAAGGGTGCCACTCATGTTGGATTAAGGCCTTCCCTAATGACCTCATTTTAACTTGATTACCTTTGTAAAGAGCCTATTTCTTTATAAGGTGACATACATAGGTACTGGGGGTTAGGACTTTAATATATCCTTTTTAGGAGACACAGGATGATCCACAAGAGTGATTAAGTGAAAAACATTCTGTGCTCTAATTTTCCTCATTTGCAACATGATAATAATACTTGTTTTGATCCCACACACATATTTGAGATGAAAGAAGCTAATGGCAAGAGAATACAGCATTCCTCTGCCCACCCATAAATCTGATTTGACTGGCCATCATGTTTGGGGAGGGGGATATTTTAAGTGTAATTAGACCAAAGTTTAGGTGAAATCTGAGTATGGTTCAAACATCAGGAGAGCAGGAATTGTAACAAATGCAGAGCTAAGGATTTCTACGCCCCAAATCAGAGCCTGAGGTATGACACGTGCAGTGTGCTGCTGAGGTAAGTGGGCTTTATGGGAGATAGACTTGAGCTGGGATCCTGGCTCTGTGCCTCTCGTTAACTATGCATCTTGCTCAGCATTACTTTCCTAATCTATAAAATAGGTTAAGAGCCCTCTAATAACCCCACCTAAGGTTATAGGGAGGATTGAATGGAATTGTTTTACACGTGCTTAACACAGTAACAGTATAATAACCAGTCACTCAATGGAAGACTATATAAGATATA
The DNA here is from genome assembly GCF_053574225.1 of Canis aureus. Lineage (NCBI taxonomy): Eukaryota > Metazoa > Chordata > Mammalia > Carnivora > Canidae > Canis > Canis aureus. The sequence continues at coordinate 49,183,992 of NC_135612.1, read as the reverse complement.
CATGTAATATATGTTTCAATTGTGCTGAAAAGCCCTGGCCAAGCAACTGGCACAAACTCTGTGGCAAAATGGAAAAACTGAAGGGTGACCTTTGGTGGACTTGACCTGGAACAAGCGCCTTTGGTCTCCAGTCTCCTACTTAGCTGGGAGAGAACAGTGAAACACGATCCTCTGAACCTGCACTTCTTCCCTTTATCATCTATTAGCAGGTGCCCAAAAAAGGATGCAGAACTGGTGAAGAGACAAAACTGTCAGTGGTCAGCATCCTGAGTCTGCTGGGACAGAGATGCAGGCAGTAACACATTTGATTCATTAGGGTTAAGGCTTCTTGTCAAGAGGACAGAGAAGGGAAGGCAAAAGCAGCCCTGTTAATCTCAGATTGCTCTTTGCCATCAAAGGAAAGTACACAAAAGGCATTGCCCGAGAGGCCAGAAATGCTACGACATTCTTCAGGGACAAGAGGACTATGGGCACAGAGCTCCAGCTGCCCTGTGAATAGGACAACAGCCAGTGTAGCTAAATGCATTGGTGCTAAAAGTGCTGGTAAGCCTACAAGGGCATTCATTGGGCTTCTGTTTATGTTTTTGTTTTTTTAAGATTTTTTTTTTTTTTTTTTTTGAGAAAGAGGGAGAGAGAGAGAGTGCATGAGCAGGAGGGGCAGATGAGAGAGAAACCTAAGCAAACTCCATACTGAGCACGGAGCCCAACGTGGGGCTTGATCTCACAACCCCAAGAATATGACCTGAGCCAAAACCAAGAGTCCAATGCTTAACTGACTGCACCGCCCAGGCATGCCTTGGGCTTGTGTTTTTAAACCTAAGTTGGTGTGGCATTTTGGAGTCCACTGGAACTTGATTCAAATCTTGGCAGAGCCATCCCCTGAGCAGGAGGTCAAGGAGAAATGACTCAGCTACTTCAGCAGAGATATGGAGATGAAACCTATTTTCTAAGGTGATTGAGAGGATTTAATGGGACGGGTATGCAAAAGATCTAACACAGGGCCTGGGACTGAACAAACACCTGATAACAGGTAGTCAGTGTCCCTCTAGGCTCCAGGTGGAATCAAGAAGAGGGGACATGCCAGGCCTTGGTTCAAATACCAGTAGTTAAATCCTGGCTTAGCAACTTACTCACCATGGGATCTTGGGCCAGTAAACTTCTTCCTATCTCAGTTTCTTTACCTATCAAATGAGAATATGTCCACTACCCATAATCCACAATTTCCAAATCCAAACACTTCAGAGCACCAGAGAGTTTTCCCTATAACTCCATTGTTGATAAAACCTGACCTCCCCTGACAGGCAGTTATTTCCAATCTGTGTCTATCCTGCTTGGTATAAAGTTCGCATTGATTATGGAGTGCTGCTGCAGACCTCACAGGGGCCGGGGGGGCGGGGGGGCGGGTTACATTACACATAGTATATAAATCACTCTACCTTCCTAAAATTTGAAGACTCTGAATTATGAAAAGCATCTGGCCTTGAGGAGTCCTGGATAAGAGACTGTAGACCTGCGTGTAGAACCCAGCCCATGGGTGGAGAGCAGTGACCAGCACACAGAAAGGGCTCGGGGAGTGTGAGCAGGTCCACAGACAACAGACTTGGCACCAACATGCAAAGTTCAAAATCCCATTCCACCGCTTTCCTGCATGACCTTTGTTGAGCTACTAACCTTTCTCAGTTTCCCCACTGTGAAACGAGAATGATGATAGTGATACTAACTAAATCAATGAATGTAAGCAAACTACTTGGTAAATAGCCTAGTACATAATAGATACTACCAAGTGTTAGTTTCAATGATCATTACTACATTGTAGATTTAGATAAAAATCCCTTCTTTATAAAGGGCGTGGAGTTACAGCAAAACTCAGAAAACAAGGCAGTTGAACTTGGATTGGTATTCCAAGAATTTTACAGGGACTAGAAAGGTTACCTAGGGTATTAATCTAAGCCGAACTTTTGTGCCTTCTTTAATTAGATCAAAGCACTTTTCATTAAAATCGTTTTATTTTCACATAATGTTCTTTTTATTAAAGATTTTTTTAAATTTATTTATTCATGAGGCACGCACACACGCACACACAGAGGCAGAGACACAGGCAGAGGGAGAAGCAGGCTCCATGCAGGGAGTCTGATGTGGGACTGGATCCCGGGACTCCAGGATCACGCCCTGGGCCGAAGGGAGGCGCTAAACCACTGAGCCACCCTGGGATCCCCTTCACATAATGTTCTTGATGAATTTTTCCCCCTAAGAGTTCTGATAAGACGAATACAAGAGCAAAATAGTTATTTCTTACTTTTAGAAGTGCCAGTTATTTCAGATAGACAGGTGAGGAGGGCACCATCAAAGGAACACCTAACAAAGATGCTGTCTAGAGATTATTGGGCCCAGAAACTGGTGCGGTGGTCGTGGATGTGTGCCCCTTGGATATCCAAGAGGGCTTACAGTGGGGTTGGAGGACTGCATCACATGCCCCCTCTGTTTGCATCTACTGTGTGCTGAGACCACACTCCCCTCACATGGCTGACAGCTGGTGGCTAAGTGCAGCAGGGATCCTGGGCCAGCCCATACCCACTGCCAACTCGGGATTCCTTTAATGGGCAACCATTAGCTTAGTCAAGACTTTCTTAGAAGTGTAGTGTGAGGTCTGTTCTATTCAATCCTTCTTTTCCCCTCTCCTTGTATAGGTGCCAAGTGGGCATTGGAGTCTAAAGACTCTCTCTGCCTTTACCCCCTTTATTGTTCAGAAGCAGTAACTCTAATAAATATCTTGCACATCTAATCTTCTCTGATCCCATCCTGGTGTTTGTTCCCTGACAGACGCTCACCAACACACCCTATGTTTATTTTCCAGACTCCTTTGCCTTGAGGGTTCAGGATGATACTTAGGTTCTGCCTCTAAGATGTTCTGGCAGGAGATTTGGAAAGTGGAAGGAAGGGAGACATTAATTCCTCTGTAATAGGGGTGGCTGACAATTGGGCTCCAGTAGACATAGGTTTTGCAGCAGCCAACTCCACATTCCATCCTCTGATCACCAACTTCATGGACTCAGGCTGCTGTAACATTGACGTAGCAACAGGGAGCCTCGGGTCACAGCTGCTGTGGCAGGATTTTAAAGCCAAGTAACAGCTCCTTAGCTCCCTGCTCTTACAGCTATTCTAGTAATTTCATAAGCACTTACTTCCCTGAACAGAGTTTCTCTCTGCTTAAAATACCAGAGGTGATTTTTGTTTCTTGCACCAAAGGCTAACTGATGGATTTGTGGGTTGCAAAGTTGACTTTTTTTAATGCCTGGGGGCGGGGGGATGGGGAATGTAATAAAGCTGTTACCTTCTATAACTTGGAAGTGAGACTACAGACCTACCAAGCCAGTAACTCAAGGGATTATAAAAAACTAAAGGATTATTTGTGTTGGCTGCTCCTTGCAAGGTGGTTCAAGAAAAATTGAGCTTCATTAAGGATTAGCCAATGTGCAAGCAGAGATGGAAAACAATGGAGGGCCCAGGGATTAAAGGTCTTCACTGTGTTGGAAAGGCAGCTGCTTCTCTACCTGTTTCCTTGAGCCAGTCAGTCCTTGAGATAGTCCTTCTTTACCCAGTCAAGGGTGATTCTGTTTGGATGATTGATTAAATGGCCACCCTATTTGTGCCCCAGATAGCTAGGGAGAGGACAAGTGTTCAAACCTCTCACTTCCAAAGATCTATTAAGTCATTCCAGTCAAAGTCAAACAAAGGCATCCATCGCAGACTGAGGAGGCTAGAATTGAAGGTGTTGGCTTCCAAACCCACTCCTTAGTCCTCACAACATCCCGGACTGCCATATGCTTTCCTTTTCTCTTTGAGAGTCTTTATTGCAGTTGCCCTGGTCCTGCTTGTTTATTGTGTATTGAGGGGTGGGGGTGCCAATAAATTATCTTTTTTGCTTAAAGGTTACTGAACCAGAGAGAGCCAAAGTCAGGCCTGAGATTCTTTTTTTTTTTTTTTTTAAGATTTTATTTATTTATGAGGCACACACACACACACACAGAGAGAGAGAGAGAGACAGAGACACAGGCAGAGGGAGAAGCAGGCTCCATGCAGGGAGCCTGACGTGGGGCTCATCGGGGGTCTCCAGGATCTGGCCCTGGGCTGCAGGAGGTGCTAAACTGCTGCGCCAAACCACTGCGCCACCCAAGGCTGCCCCAGGCCTGTGATTCTTAACTTTAAGCATAATTTGGAAACTGGCTGAGACTGTAGATTGTCTCCCTTGGGGAAAAGTGATTCTGTTCGATGGGTGGGAAGAAGACTACACATGGATATTTGGCGGCCAGAGGGTGGGCTGTGTCAGAGACAGATCGTTATACATAAAAATCCATTCCCTGCTTCTTCTCATGTGTTTCAATCAGGGTCCAATCAGGAAAACACAAACCCCACTAGGTCTTTCATGGAGAGGGAATTTAACATGGAATTTGTTTCACAAGGGATAGAAAAGCTGAGAAACCAACAGAGTAAGATGAGATAACAGAGAAATTAGCAGTGTCAGAAAGCCACCCTTACCTCTGGGGTTAAAGGGATGAAGGAAGGAGGCAAAAGCCAGAAGTACAGTGGCCAAGTCTTGAGAGATCCAGGACCACAGAAGGTGGGACTGTCTGGCAGGAGGTGAAGTGATGAGGAAACACAGGGAAAACAGATGGGGCGGTATGGGTACTGACCAGTCTTCTTTCCTGCTCCTGAGCTCCCATCTTCCACCCATACCAACTTCACCCAAAGCCAGGAGGTAAGGAAGTGTGGAAGATGAGATTTCCTGTGATGCATATTAGGGCATGAGCCAGCCACTCTGAGCACAAGGCTGGACTCCATGTCCCGACTTCCCTTACAGTGAGCTGTGTCTCACAATTAAGTTCTCTCCTTTAGGTATGAGCAGAAATCATGTGTGCCCTTTCAAAGCTCGGGGCTCACATCAGTGGGTACACCTCCGCTGTGTGACCATTCTCCTATTCCTGGGCTTGCCATAGAGGGATTTGGAATTCACTGAGTAGACCAGTGATATGCCCTAGGAGAAGGGAGAGCAATTCATGGGAGAAACTGTTCCTTGCGAGACCAGACCTGGAACAGAGCTACCCAATGATGTGGGCGATTCACCTGGGGAAAGATACAAAAGAGAAAAATAAGCCAGGTTCTTTAAGCCACTATATTGTTGGCTGTTATTTTCTTGGCAGTTACAGCTTTGGTCTTTAGCCTATTTTTTTCCTTTTAGATATTTTACTTATTTTTTGAGAGAGAGAGAGAGAATGAGCAGTAGAGAGGGGCAGAGGGAGAGGGAAAAGCAGACCCACCACTGAGCAGGAAGCCTGACACAGGACCTGATCCCAGGACCCTGGGATCACGACCTGAGCCAAAGGCAGACACTTAACCGACTGAGCCACCCAGGTGCCCAGGTCTTTATCCTAATGGAGATGTTTCGTTCTTCATTTATCTGTTTAGTCATTTACCCAAACTTCAATCATCCCCTGTGATATAGGTACTCAAGTACAGGAGATAAAAATAAGAACAAGTGTTTGCTCTCAGGGAGGTCACTACCTACTAGGGGAGACTGAAAAATATACAGAAAGCTATTGCACAGGGTGTGAAGTATATATAAGTGCAACATATTGAGGATGAACTGACAAACCTTAGGAATTGTTCTTAAAGGACAGAGCTGACAAATGAGGACTCAGAGGTGAAGTGATGACCAGCACGACCAGTGCGTGAAAACCTGCTCTGTGATAGACCCTTTATCAGTCCCTCAAACATATGAGCACTCAACGTTCACAGTACCTATTGAGATGTGTGTTAAAACCTCCAATTATACAGGTAGAGAAACAGAAATGCAAAGGGTTCAAGTTATTTCTCTAGAGCCACACAATTGATTTTCCAGATTTAAACCCAGGTGAGCCTGACTTTAAAATCAATCTCCTTTCCACGTAGTAAGTCATCTCTCTCTCCAGTGGGCTTCAGTTTCGTGATACGCTTCACAGTGCACCTGCTGGATAGATGGCTGCTTGTCTCACCTGCCCCAAACATTTGTTGAACACATCACTCAGGTCCACGAGGAGAAGCTAGAAAGTGTGGCGAGAAGAAGCTGCTCTCATGATTTGATTTATTTGCTTTATTTCTGACCAGAATAAGGTACTCACCACCAGCATAACTGCCCTCCTTATTTCATATCAGATTTGTTCTAAATGGCTTCAGGCCACTTCCCAAAAAAGCCAAACAAAGATTTACCACCATGAAGGATATTCAAAAGAAATGCTTTAGGCTCTGACTACATTTAATAGCTCTGTCTCTAAAGGGTCCCAGGCAATTGAAAGGACAAGAGAACCACTTTCCACTGGGTCTGAAGACCCTGTTTTTAGCTATCTGAAAAAGAGAAATTTTGGCTGGCATTAACCCTAGAAGACATGTTCTAATGACCAAGGATATGTGACAAAGCCAACACTTACCTCCAAATTCCAGCTTAATAATTGAACAAGATTGCCTCACTCCATGTAGCACCCTTCTTGAAAATTTAAATGAGACTGACAGATATTTACAGGGATTTTATCTAGGTATCTGACATTATAAGAAAGAATGAGAACTGTAGTTATCTATCGGAAAGAAGCAACAGAAGCCTTTCCAAGGTCCCACAGCTAGTCTTGACCCACTTCAAATGATGTGAGTTGCCAGTCTCTGCCATTTGCAAGTGATTTTTTTTAAATAAGAAAAGATATTTTGAAGGCAACCACATATCCAAACAAGAAAAGGTAATATTGGTTTCAGAGCAAGAGGGTCATAAATAATGTTCTGTGATAGCCTAGCCATGGTGTGCATATGAATTCTTATAGAGAAGTCATTATTTTACAGAAAATAATGGATAGATCATACAATATTTGCTTCCAGGCAGTTTGCAATGTTGGACCTGTTCTTTGTCCACAAGGCATTCACAAAAAGAAGTATTGAGGCCACTTTTGCAGGGAAAGGGGCCAAGACATGAAGGGATTATGCCAAAGATGACAGAAAAAACACAGTTGTGGGTACAGAGTCTAAATCTCCTAGGTTAAGGGCCCACTAAACACCAATCCTTTCTCTCCTTGCCTTTTAGACATTTTGCTAAAATTTGATAATGACCAGAATGACAAATCTAATCAAGATCTTACACAAACCTGATTGGATATTGAGCTTGCTGACATATGCATAAATTAAATCATCTCACAAAAAGACAAGAAATCAGATCTCCTGCCCTCTTCTGGAACAGTTCATAAAAATCAAATCAAATGAAATCTGTTCACTAGGTTTAGATTATTAGTCGGCACAGATACATCTTGACTAGCCTCATTGCTCCTTCAGATCCTTTCTAATAAATTGAAAGCTAAGAAGAAACTTTTTGTCCACGGAGAAAATGTTCATCTTTTTCAAAGTCTTGAAAAAGGCTTTAAGCCTCATTGAAAATTTGGGGGTAAGAAATAAATCTGCCTTTTTTTTTTTTTAAGAATGAGAATACATTGAAGATATGAACTGCCAGAGGTTGGCAGAATTTATTTTGTCACTTCTCTGTGTTGCTGGCTCACTGACTTGGTTTTCAAGGCAACCCCAAGAATGCCAAGCACCATGTTTGCAATGTCTCACTTAGGATCACCCGTGGTAGCATATCTGGGGATGTCTATTATTCTGGGCAGTCCACCTTTTCCTAAATGCATGCATGCCCAAAATGAGATGATAGGAAAAGACATAACAGTGTATTATATACCCTTGTGCTGAGATGCTCAAAATTGTCCTTCCTGTACGAGCCTTCATTTCACACCCAGCCAGAGGAGGCAGAGAAGAGGTAAAGAAGCCTGGAACTGGTACTGCAGAAGGCCTCCTCCTCTGGGCAGCTGTCTGCTCCTGACAGGCAGACTTCTGACTGTCCATCCCTCCTTACTGTTGATTTGTCCCCCTGGTATGCTGCCACCAGCAGAAGAGCTGTTCATCCCATCACCACATTTCCAAACCCTCTCCTTCACCCAACCCCATCCTCCTTCCTCATCTGCTCCTCTCCTTCCCTTTCTGCCTCGTCAGTTCTTGGAACTCCCCAAAGGTGGCCAATGTGCCCTCCATCTCCCTCCATCCACAAGATGGTCTGGTGAATGTCTCCCACTCCCTGGATTTCCCTTTACTGCCTCCCTTAGATGGTTTTTGTTTATCCACACCAGTGGCCATCTTATCACCAGTGGGAAAATTGAGCCAGAGCAGCCAAAGGACTCTGGAGGCCTGAGCATAGCTGTGTCCAAGACAAAATGTCCTCAGGATGACTTACAGGCTCTTCTGGTGGTATCTATGCCAGCCAATTTGCTACTAAATGCAGCTATTTGCGCCTTTCTGGAGGTAGAGAAAGTGAGCAGATGGGGACTTCCATTTCCTTCCTCTGATCTTCCATTATTTTTTCAACCTGTCTTCTGATTTCTGGGGCAGGGGGGTCGTGGTGGTGGGGCAGAGCTGTCATGTGGGCTAAAGAAGGAGGGAGCCTCACGGCTCTAAGACTTCTGGCCACTCTTTGCACCTGTGGCCTCTCCCTTCTTGACTCCACACTTCTACTCGAGAACCTTGAAAGCCTTTGTTTCTCCAAACTCCCTTCTCCACTGAAAGAAGAAAGGCAGCAATTTTGGGCAGACCAAGAGCAAGCAACCAAGGTTTCAGATCCCACATTAGACTTTGCACTGAGCCCAGTTTTATCAGTTTGCTGTGATTCCTAACATCCTTTTGTGTACTAAGATGGTGAAAGTATGGGGTACCTCAGGGATGAGTATTAACACCTGTCTCATCTAGCATCTTGCTAAAGAACTAGGAGGCAATTAAGAGAGAAAGGTTTGAGATTTCAATTGTTGGTCATAATCAGGACTCTAAGGAATCAAATAAAAATAGGTCGGTCATAGAAGGGCTTACCAGTCTGCAAATCAGAGCAGAGGAGTTTGCAGGGACCTTTTTTTTTTTTTTTTTTTTTTTTTTTTTTTTAACAGGGCTAAGTGTGGAGTAAATGTTTCAGGACAGGAATAATCAAAATGGGAAATATGAATGAAGAACCAGAGCTATTCATGGGAAAGAGCTTTACGAAGACTGCTGAGTTGAAACATAAAGCTTATTTCTCACAGACAGCAAGTTTGCTAGTATTACTTATTAATCCTAATACATTACTTGTTTATTTGGGGGGGGGTTATCTGTATACATCATCTACATATATCATATCTTCTGTAAACAAGAATCAAGTTATTGGGATCCCTGGGTGGCGCAGCGGTTTGGCGCCTGCCTTTGGCCCAGGGCGCGATCCTGGAGACCCGGGATCGAATACCACGTCGGGCTCCCGGTGCATGGAGCCTGCTTCTCCCTCTGCCTGTGTCTCTGCCTCTCTCTCTCTCTCTCTGTGACTATCATAAATAAATAAGAATTAAAAAATAAAATCTTTAAAAAAAAAAAGAATCAAGTTATTTCTCTCTTTCCAATCCTTATGCCACTTATTTTCCTTGTCTCATTGCACTGGCTAATACCTTCAGCAAGATGTTGAATGGAAATGGTGAAAGTAGAGGCCAAGGTCTAATTCTTGACCTCAGGAAGAACATTTTCAATATTGCATCATTAACTATGAGATTTTCTGTTTGGGGTTTTTAGATAACCCTTACCACATTAAGGAAGATTTCCTCTACTTCTATTTTGCTTAGAGTTTGTATCATGAATGAACGTGAATCATACTGCATATTTCATGCACTTATTGAAATAATCACATTGCCCTATTTTATCATTTTTGGGGGGAATTGTGTCATTTGATTTTCCATGTGAAACTAACCTTGCATTCCTGAAATAATCCCAACTAACCTGTGATGTATTATCCTTTTTATACATCACTAGATTCTAGTCGCTAAAATTTTGTTTAGGACTTTTGTACCTGAGTTCCTGAGAGAGATGGGAAATAGGTTTTTCTTCTGATGTCTTTGTTCAATATGCTCATTAAAGGTATACTAACCTTATAAAACAGATTGGAAACAGGTTGGAAAGTTACCTTATCTTTCTACTTTTTACGCATAGAGGAAGTTAGTGCATTTCTCCACAGTGACCTCTTCTCTGGTTTACTGACTTTTCTGATCCTGACTCCCTTACCAGCCCTAAATTCTGATGTCATGTTTTCCCCTTCTGCAAGCCTTCAATCTCTGTACTCCATACCTCTAGCATCTTCCACCCCGAGGGGGAAAGTGGTGTTGAATGTAGTGCTCACTTTAATTTGTTCTTTTAGTGTCTCAGCCCCTCAAAACCCAGATGCCTTGGTTACTCTATGATGCCTTCAAAAGCTTTTTAGAGGCACCTGGGTGGCTCTGGGGGCTCAGTGATTGAGCGTATGCCTTTGGCTCAGGTTGTGATCCTGGGGTCCTGGGATTGAGTCCCATATCAGGATCCCCGCGGGGAACCTGCTTCTCCCTCTATGTCTCTGCCTCTCTCTGTGTCTCTCTCATGAATAAATAAATAAAATATTTTTAAAATCCAGATTTTACTTTTCTTTGGTGCCTTTTATCATAATCAAAAGAGGAGATACAATCTTTACCTTTAGGGCTGATGTCAGACTGAACCACCTCTCATTGTTCCTTCTTTTGAAAACAGAATACTGGATGGCCATACCCACTGGTACGAAGGAACACGTGATATCAGGTGTAGATATGATCTGGTGGTCGCATGAATAGCATCTGCAGTCATATCTGGGCTTGAATTACAGCTCTGTGACTTTGCAGAACTTCTACAAACCTCGGTATATCATTTTAATATAGAATGACAATAATACCTACCTCATATGTTTATTGCAAAGACTTAATGAAATAATATATGTGAGGTGTTTTTCCAGTGCCTAAAGCATGGTAACACAAAGAGCTAGCTAACACTGAATTAACATTATTTGCACTGATTTCGGTATCCTTTTTATTTCTCCTTCTTAGTGACTTTAGAGTTACTATTTTACCCAAATGTAAAAAGGGCTGACTTTCTGCTTTCTCTTGCATATAATAGGTGCTCAGTTACTCAGTTAATATTTATGGAATAGATTAATTGAAGGGATTTGATTCAACACATTGCATTCAATGTGGTTTATTTAATTCCATTGATTACAAAATAACAGTGATCTCCATCAGCAGTATTAGGTCATGACCTCATCAGCCACTTTTCTGTTAAGTCAGGTACAATCTCACTCAGTGAAACAATCTTGAGATGTCAGCAACCTTTCCCACCTCTATCTCAAACTAAGTAGAAAGAAACCTAGTGCTTCTAAGGTAAATAATAGAGTTGACTACCTCTCAAGGCAGAATCATAGCCCTGTTAAAGGAGAAATAATTTTCCCTTGCTGTGATTTTTATATGATCAGTCTCAAGAAAAAATAAATATTCGTGCTTGGATGATAAGTTTCATAGCCTGGACCAAGGGACTCACGGAGCTTAACTGAAAAGGACACTTGGATAGAAGGATCTAGTCCTACTCTTGCCTATACAACTGAAACTATTCATTCCCAGTGCCTGTGAAGTAGTATCAGCCACCCGGCTGGAGCCCAGGGAGTGTCTCAGAACCTGGAGGCTGAGACCAGAATAATCTATGAAGGTGGAAGATGAGATCTTTTTTGTGGAAGGGGTGGGCTTTCCCAAAGCCAGTAATGGGCTTGGCAGATGGCAAGGCCATCCTGAAAGCAGAAGGAAAGATCAGGTCCACTTTCAGGGGCAGCTCAAGATTTCAGAGTGCTTCACACACACAATTTGAGAGTAATATTGCTAGAAAAAAAAAGTGATGACACAAAAATTATAGTTTCAAAGGTGATTATTTGTTGAGAACATGGAAAGAAATTACAACAAATTACAAATTTTAAAAGCTTTACCACCCATATGCACTAAATAACATAATATTTTGATTGTTTGACACTCCTGAGTTGCGTTTACCCATTGCTTTTGGCTACATACCTGGGATGATTATGAAATATTTCCTTCAGAGAGAAGAAGGAAGGTAATTCAGCCTTTCTTTTAGCATGTTAGGGTAAAAGTGATTTTTTACTATCGAATGTTTAGGAAATTTCATTTAGCTTCAAAATTACTTTCAGTAATGTCATGTGCTGATTTTCAAGTTGTTGTCAATTCCTGAAATACCAGTATATATTTTCTTTCTTTTCTCTATGAGCTGTTACATTGGAAGGAATTTTCCAGGCTAGTATCTAACTCTGTGCATTTTGTGTTAACCCCGCCCCCCACCTCCATACTTGTGGTTCTGGACAAATATGAGACTTTCTCATAATTTTGAAACATACTTCTTTGGGGGACAGTGCTAAATAAGTCAACATCTGGGGCACACTGGCTATTCCTAGAAGCCATTCCAATACAGAACAGCTACTAGTAACTATACAGCAGTGCATAGTGAGAGCAACCACATAAATATTTTACACTGAAACACAACTGTCTATGGACACTAATGGCCCTGAATCTGAGGGAGTGTGTGACAGAGAATAAAGTGGAATGGCAATAGCAGGTGGTTCATTATTGCATATAATTAAAATATCTTACCTCTGCCATTTGTATGAAACCTATAAGCACTTGAACACATTTCTAGGCCTCCTCCCAGGGCCTTGTGGGGGGCCATGAGATGAGGGACCCAGGAACTAAATCTTCATTAGCTTCTTGCAAATACACTACTGCCAAGATACACTACCTTTGCCTACATCTTCCTTTGTGTGAGGTAAAGTTCTAATTTAGCTGGAACTTTATTGTGTTTCCTTCCTGAAAATGTCCTCCCTTGCTCAGCAAAGAACTTTACATGGGCCCTTGTATGAGTCTTATGGAGATGGAAGGATAGACTTAAGAAAGGAATGCGGGATTTTCCCTCTCAATGTGCTTTCAGCCCTCAGGGGCGAAGGATCTTCAGCCCATCAGGAGAACTACACCAAATTGCCAATAGAGGATGATTTTGTGGAGTCCCACACCCTTTAGGAGGGTCCCAGGAAGGGCATAGGTGGGTCACACCTCTCTACAAAGCAATGTTCCCAGGATAAGGTGGATTTGAAAGGTATGTCAAGAGATTCCCTTCTTCATCCCATCCCCATATCTGCCTTTTGGCCCTCATGATGGAGCCAAGACAAGGAACTCAGATCCTGAAGCCATTTGGCAAGGAGAAAACAAAACTGGAGGTATGGTCACTGTCTATAAAAATCTTTTAATTTTTTTGTTTGAGTCATTTTTATGGTTTAAACATAAACTGAAGACTGCCTCCTCAACATGGATCCTGGCCAGTGACCCTTTGGCCACCTCAGTTTTAAAAACAATGGCTTCCATTGCTAATCAGCATGGATGGTTGGGGATATCCACTATTAACTGGACCCCAGTCTTCCCAGAAGATGGAGATTGGCTGCTGTCCCTGTGACACCAGTTGGGGTCAAGTGGATATGGGAACTGAGGAGTTAAGATAACCCAGACACAGGGTCCAATGGAACAATGTGTCCCTGTTCTTGATCTTAGGCTGAGGAATTCCCCAATGCTGCATTGGATGAAGACCAGGTCCTTTCCCCTGTTACAAAGGCTCATTCTCACTAAAGAAAAAAGCAGCTTGCATGTGCCTTCCTGGAATTCTGTGAAAGCAAATGCTATGCTTTTTTTGCTTATATGTGTGTCCGTGTATGTGCACATGCGCATATATGGCAAACATTTGAAAAATGCTTTATGGCCTCATACTGGGTCACAGTTACTTAGATGTGTCGCCCGATTCTGAGGTTTATAGTTATTCTACTGCACAGCTGGCTATCTCATTAAAGAGATTCTCTAGACTGGCAGAAAATAATAGCCTTCTAGAACCACTGAGCTATGCAGACTATGTGATGAGTTGAAATAAAATATGCCATCATAGGAATACTTAATGGTTATTGAGTGCTTATTGACACAAATGAATGATAGAATACTAGAGCTAGCAGGTACCTTACAATGAATCACAGATTCAACTAATATTTATTGTGTACTATTGTGTGCCATGCATTCTTCTACATCTGAAGAATAATAAAAATGAATGAGCTATGCCGATAACTTGCCCTCATAAAGTTTATACACTAGTAAAGGAAACATATTAACAAGTATTTAAATAAGATAAATTATGATGATTGTAAGTGTTATGATGGAAATAAACTAGGTGAATAACTGAGAGACACTGTGAGGGGTCAGAGATCTTCTTTAGGTAAGGTGGTCAAGGGAAGCTTCCATGCTCAATATCTTCCATTTTCCCCTTCAGATTCTACCATCTTCCCTTCCTCATAAGCTCTGAGTTCCTGGAGGTTTATCTCCACTCAGTTCTTATGATGCAGCAAATTCAATGATACTCAGAGTATCTAGGTCAGACAGAGATTCCTTAGGAAGGGGATCCCCAGATAGGAAGAATCACTGTGCAAACCCATAGGGCTTGGGAGTAAGGCCACCCACATGGTACCATTTCCTTGGGGCACCTGTGAGTCAACTGGTAGCAGCATGTGAGATAATCATATTTCACATAAATGCCCCAGGGAATATAACACACTGGAGTAAGTATCAACAATTACATAGACTAGATTATCTATCCTGTAAATGTCAGCCAGTCTCTCTCACTCTATGTTAGTGTTTGCTTCAAGGGCCATGAACAGAGTGGCCCTGATGGCAGAGATAGAAAAAACACATGGCTCAAAAGCCTGGAGTTCCCTGACTTAGCCTCATTCAGCCAGAGAGCCCACCTCTCAATAGGAGAAGCCAACATTGAGTCCCTGACATGGGACCATTCCTTTGGGGGACCGATCAGGCAGTAGACTGAGTATATAAGGGCCTTTATATGGTGGAGAGAGTAACACTTTTTTTCACAGTAATAGATACATATTCCAGATACATATTCTTCCTTTCCTACAACAATTCTGGCAGCACTGCCCTTCAGGGATTTCCAGAACTACTTTTACCTCTTGTTGCTATCCCTCTGGCTGCCTATGCCAGTAAAGGAAGTGAGGCATTGAGAATTTACGGTCAAGACATTGTGTTTGATCCTTCACATGGATCAGTCCACATCACAACCTTATGATTTAGGCAGTATTATTATCCACTGAAATGATGATTGAGGAGTTTTAAGGAACTTGCCCCAACTGGTCAGCTAGCTTGTGGCAGGACAAGGACTGAACTCAAGGCTTTCTGGCCAAGTTCAGAGTTAAACACAAGTTAAACACAAATCTGTGTTTAAAAACAAAACAAAACAAATCACTAACACTGTACTTCTTTGGAGAAATAGCTGTTTCTAGGGTTGGAGAAAGGAAAATACAAGATGAGCCAGAAACATCTTTGAGTTTCAGAAAATAAGGAAGTGCCTCTCCCCTCACCAAAAAAAAAAAAAAAAAAAAAAAAAGAGAGAGAGAGAGAGAGAGAAAGAAGGGAGGAAAGGAAGGAAGGGAAGAGGGAGAGAGGAAGACAGACATGTTTGTCAAAAACATACAAGCCAACCTAAAAAGCTCTGAGTGGCCAAAGCTGGAACAATTTGAGCAACTAAATCAATAACAATAAAGTTGGGTTGTAACCCACAGACCCACAGACTAAAACAAAAATCCCTGAATCCATACTGGTAGACAGTTGACCCTTGAACAACATGCGTTTGAACTGTGTGGGTCCACTTATATGCAGATTTTTTTTTATAAATGCAGTACTGTAAGTGTATTTTCTTTTCCTTGTGATTTTTCTTAAATTATGTTCTTTTCTCTAGCTTACTTTAAGAATATAGTATTTAGCACTTATAACATACAAAGTATGTCTTAATTGGCTATTTATGTTATTGGTAAGCCTTCCAGTCAACAGTAGGCTATTAGTTAAATAAGGAGGAGGGGGGAGTCAAAAGTTATACTTGGATTTTTCAACTGCACAGGGGGTCAGCCCCTCAACCCCTGTGCTGTTCAAGGATCAACTGTGTAAATAATTGATTGAATAAACAAACATATGGAGGAAAAGGGATAAATCTTTCTTACAGAAGAATTATAAATAATATATGCAGATTCTGCCTCCTCTAAGAGGTTGGACTTCATCCCTTTCCCCTTGAATTCAGGCTGTACTTAAAAAGTACCTTATAGAAAGAAGAACACACTGACTTGACAGGAGGGGAGAGCAAGGGATCAAAGTTAACATCAGTGGTAATAAGTCACATTGATAACTTGGGTTATTTGAAACATTGCAGTGAGAAGGGCACTACAACTGTGCATTTTTCCCAAAAACTCTTAACCTCAGTCTATGGTGAAAAAACATCAAACAAATCCAACCTGAGGGACATTCTGCAAAATACCTGACAGGCACTCTTCAAAACTGTCAAGGTCATGGGGACACAGGAAAGATGGAGAAATCCTGGTTTCTCAATGGCTAAGTGCACTGTGATGTCCCGGGTTGGATCTCATAACAAAAATATGGCAGTATGTAGGAAAATTGGTGAAATAAAATCTGTAAAGTGCTGTGCCAATATGAACTCCTTCATTTTCACAAATATAACATGGTCATACATGATATCAACATCAGAAAAAGCTGAGCAAAAGGTATATGGGAATTGTCTATATCAACTCTGCAACTTTTCTGTAAATCTAAAATTATTGCAAAGAAAAAGAAATTTCCAAAAATTAAGAAAACACACACACAAAAAAACCAGACCACTGTACTAGACCACCTCTGTGTCATAGCAGAATTTCCTTGGGTACTCTCCACTTGGGAACATTTAGCCACGGGCCAGAGAAAATTTGCCTCTCTGTCCCCTTTATAGACAAAATAAAGAAAGGATTAAAAAAATCATAAAAAGTTAATTAATTCTCCAGTTTATAAAGACGGCTCTGAAGAGCCTGCACGATTAAAACTGTGCACAATTTAATAAATTCAGTGATGCTACCGTCATCTGCCAGTTCCGTTGCTAAATTTTTCTCTGAGTAGTCATAAAAACCACAGGTCTTACATCTTTGTGAAAATCTCCAACTTGACCAGAAAAATATAGTGTACCACCCCCGGTGAATAGTCACTGGGATAAATCATTTGAGACAATCAGAAGCTCCATTATCCATTTGCCTGAAAAATTGGCCTCTTTGGTGAATATTTTTGATGCATTTCTCAGGTCTGTTTCCACTGCAGCTCATCATTCTGGTGAACACAGTAGAGAGATCAAATGGATACCACAAACAAAGGAGGCAAACGTGATTACTTAGAAGTCAAGTCAAGAGCGGTGTCTTCTCCAGCTCAGTGAGACTTCCTTTGGTCATGAGTTGCAGTGGGACCCACACCTCTTCAATGCAGTTGGCATGTAATAACTGCATATTTATTGAACACTTGCCTCTGAAATTCAAAGAAATAACCCACCATCACAACCACCACGTACCATCACCATTCGATCATTATTTTCTTACCAACCCTACAAAATAAGCATTATTATCATTACTGCTGGACATGGAGAAATTAAGACTCAGAATCATTAATCCACCTTGTTAATTGGGCACCAAATCTGTATTTCCCTGGTTTCAGATCTCAAGCATTTTCCCAGACACAGCACTACTTATTCACAGGGAATATTCACAGGGAGTGGTTGCACAGCACATACCCTATACCCCCATGCCTTGAAGTTGCCCAAAGGTCATTGTTTAAAAAAAACTTTAAAAAAAAATGGGAGATTGGTTGAACAACATGTGATTATTACTTGACTCCAATTTGCTCTGCTATTTCCCCTTTAGAAGATATGCTCTTCGTTACATGTAAACATCGGAAGGAAGTGACAATTCTCAATGGCAGAGACACCTGTTCAAGATCGAATCTGGGGAAATATCTTTTTAACTTTTTTCTCCACTCAAGTCACAAGAAAATGCTTTCTTCTTTTCAAAAACAACAACAAAAAAGTATGTAGGTTATATGAGAAAACAGTCTCTTGAGCAGAAGCACAAACAGCAGGTTCAGTGCAAACCTACAGCACCTTTCCCAAAAGTGACAGTAAACACACTTACAAAGGTGTAGGGAGATGCTTGATAAACAGAAGGTGGCACAGCAGAAAGCATTGGAGTCACAACCCTATGAATACGTTCCAGAAATGAAAACAAAATTCAAACAGGCAGTGAGGGTATTGGGTGACTAAACTTCAGCTCTATTATATATATATATATATATATATATATATATATATATATATATATGATTTGTAGCTGATGTACAATATAAAAAGGCATACAATATAAAAAGACATATATGTACCTTTTTATATTTAAGATTTGTATATCTTTATATATACATAAATATGGAATTATATAGAGATATGAAATATAAAATCATGTTTATATATCATACATATTAAGTTCAAATTAGAAATAAGGCATGTTGTCTTAAATAATAATTTTTATTTTAAAATGAATCAGTAGTCTTACTTTTCTTTTTTGACTCAGAAGTCAGGGGTAGTTATCAGATGTAGGGGCAATCCCATGACTGGATGAGCGCACATCTTCAGAACAGTAGTGTAGGGGCACCTGGGTGGCTCAGTTGGTTAAGCGCCTGCCTTCAGCTCAGGTCACAATCTCAGGATTCTTGGATTGAGCCCCATGTCCCTGCTCAGCAGGGAGCCTATTTATCCTTCTCTCTCTGCCATTCCCCTGGTTTGTAATCTCTGGTTCTATCTCTCTATCAAATAAACAAATAAAATCTTAAAAAAAAAAAAAAAGATCAGTGGTGTATAACTGGGGGGAAGTCCTGACTCCTTTGAGAATATGATGGAAGTTATAAAGCATCTTCATGCAAATTAATACATACTCGTCCATGTAGGTTTTCTTTGAGATGTCCATAGACACCTGGTGATCATCCTTATGAAGAGCCCAGGGGCCTCCCAGCTTTCTGCCATGTTTGCTTACTAAACTTAGAAAAAGAGGTTGAAAAACCATCAGGGTTTCTTTAAAAAACAGCCTGAGAATCCTTTGTTAAAGGAGCTTGGAGTTTTAGCTACATGCACATATGGGGTTGATTTCTGTGCCTTCTGAATTCTAGGTAATGTTCCAAGACACACATGCCCCAGAATAATTGAATTCATGCAAACAATGAAAGGCCAGAGCAGGAGACCAAGCACATAGGCTTTGGTGCATTTGCAACGGGTCCCCAGATCTTAGAATCTGATGAACATCAGCCAAACCTTGACGGCCAAAGAGTCTGGTCCACAGAAACATGGCCAGGGGAGCCAGAATGTTACCCTGGCCGTATCCAGTTCCTCTCTAGGGCAGAATGGAAACAGGTGGAATATGGTGTTGCAGCTGGAATGATGAAATCAATGTGTCAAGCACATGGGCTGATCCCAAATAATGGAATGGAGTTGGAGTTGTATCATGTGTACGTTTTACTTGCATTACTTCAACTACACCAAAAAGGAAAGTAGAAGGGAAAAACATAAGAGCAACATAAAGAGTGAATAACTTGAATAATGCAGGCTCTGAGGCCAATCCATTAAATGAACACATGCCAAAGGGCATGGAGATGCAAGGCTGTTGGCAAAACTTAGAAAAGTAAGAACATGTGAAGGATTTTAGGGATTTCTTGGCCACTGACAAGGGAGTGAGCCCACTGTTCAGCTAGATTAGGGAGTGTTGAAGAAAGGCAGAGAAATTTGGGACCAAGGCCACAAAGAAACATTAGCCAGCGTAGGATGAGATAAGCCTGTGAAATCATCTGCAAAAGATGGGAACACCTAGATATCGTGTTTGGTAGTGAAGGAAGGTAGGAGATGAGTGCCCTCTATCATAGAAATGGATGATACAACAGTCATTCTTGGCAGAAAAAGGAAAAGGAAAACAAAAGTGTATCAACAAAGAAGTATGGCCAGAGCTCTGGAGTCACTAGCTGCTGTGTTCCTATGTCTGGCTGGTACATCGCTGGACTACATATTTGTTGGATGCTCTCAGGTTTTGTCACTGAGAGGTATTTGAAGTACTGAGTAAGTAGAGTGGAGGTGATGTCACACCTGAGCTTGAGCAAGAGAACCTGAGCAGGAAAGTCACTGTCATGTGAAACACTAGGCTCAGCCCCACAGGTCTCCAGGAGTGTGTGAAAAGCACTTGGTCCACATTACATACTATCCATCACCATCACTAACCAAGCCCCAGTGATGAAAGATTTGGGGTCACAGCCTATGGGGGAAAAATTTAGGCCTGAACTTACCTATTCATTTCTTAACTCTCCCCACAGTGTGGGGAGATTTCTTACCACAATGTTCCATGGGCCTCTGCACTTGTCATCCACAATTAAACCTCAAAGAAAGTCAATCCCACGAGAGTCATGGGGTACATGAAGTGGCCATTTCTTGGACTCCAAGAGCAAGTGGAATTACTGTACAAAGGATCAAATGCAATTCAGGGGCATTTTCTAATGGTGAGGGGGGGATAAAGAATCCCTCCTTAAAAAAAAAAAAAAAAAAAGAATCCCTCCTTATCATTGTGACCTACCTTAGAATGGGCAGAAATGCATCATATTGGCAGATCCATTTGTCTATAAAATTCTGTTATCACATCTGCAAAATTGCTAGAAAAAAGTTATCACTATCATTTGCATAGTACTTTCCAGTTTACGATGTGTCTTAATATACATTGTCTCACAGCACGGTTGGGGTGAGAAGCCTGAGGCTCAGGACATTTGGTGACTCGTCAAGGTTCCGACCTAGAATGGGATGCCTGTTTGGTCACAATGGTGAGGAACCCAATTTAGCCACTAATACCAAGCTACAAAGAAAAGGAACAGCTGTTTGTTGGTCTATTTTCTCAGGATAGCAACTTGCAAGTTTCTAACAAACCAATGAGGCTATTAGGGCACTGGCTTTTCAAATTCCATCACTAACCCAGGATGAGTGCACGCCCAGTTTTACAGGCTTCCCTGGAAATAACGCTGGGTCTCTACTCTTGCCTATACCTTCCCAATTCGGGGCTATTGTCTTGTTATTTTTGATTCCCCTCCTCCATGTATTCATTATAAAATCCTTCCCATTCTTAAGACTCTAAACTATGTGTGAATGCAAATGCAGGAAGCATTTGTCATGCACATCACTTTCCATGTGGCTACTTCTTCCTTTAGATGATGCCGAAATGTGTGTTAGTCTTGCAGTACTTTTGTAACAGGAATTTTCTCATTATGGCAAACCAAAAATGGCAAGAGATGGCTTATTTTGCATGTAATTTAGGCAGTCTTTTATTTATTCTTGTGTAATTGTAATAACGTCTCTGGAACTCAATATTATATTCAAACCTCCAGATCCCTAATGCAGTTGAAAATAAAACAGAAGGAACAACTTTAATTTTAAAGAGGAAAACAATGGCTGAGCTCATAGAAGGTAATTATAACTCCAGGAAAGCCTCAAGTTTCCTGCACAAATGTTTCTCAGAATGGGCCTTCTTCTCCCTTCGCAGTCTGCACTCCGATAGCCAGAGAGAGGACAAATTTCTACCTATGAATCAGGCTATCGGGGGAAATTTTCAAAGTGTTCATTTTTCACATGATGGGACATTAGGCATACATTCAAATGAATTTTCAAATCATTTGTAATGTCATGGGAAGCAGACGAAGATATTGAACTATGTTCTATAATCTCATTGATATAAAAATATGTAATATAAAATATATTTTAAGTGGCTGGGGAGAAGCACCTGAAATGTTTATTATTAATCATCTATGAGTTATGCAATGATGACTGACTCTTGTGTTCCTTTATTCTTCTCCTAGGTTTCTACACTAGTCATATATTGCTTTTTTTCCTAAAAAAACAAAAAATCTTTTCTTTAAGCAGTCCTTCCCGTTTTACAGGAATAATGTGTCAGTTGGCACTTCTGCAAAGAACCACTTTCATAGTCAGCTCATCCTTCGCTCAGGACTTACTCTAAATGCTCTACCAGCACTCTTCCTTTCCCACTCTGTGTGCTCTTCCTAGGCAAGCTTGTCTACACCCATTGCTTCTGTTACAATCGGTATATTGATGACTTCCAAATATATATCCACATTCCAGAACTTTCCTCTGACCTCTAAACTTGTGCATACAGTTGCCCATTTAGTGTGTCCACCATGATCACTCACTGGCAACTTACACTCGTGTATGCAAATCAGAACTCCGGGCCCTTCCTCCATGCCCAGCCCCCTTTCTGCTTTCCTGTCTCAGCGAGTGTCACCACCATCTCCATCATTACATAAGCCAGGAACGTGGCTTGCCATCTCCCTCTTCATCATACTACATATATCCTGTACATTAACCAGTCCTACTGCTTCTTCTTACAAAAGGTCTCTCAAACCTACCTGCTTTGTTCCATCTTCATGGACACCCCACTGGGTGAAGACATCATCTCTCCCCTGGAGATGGTTGGTTTTTCTGTATCTACTCTTGCCTTTTTCCAGTCAAATTTATCATCTTGAAAATATGAATTTGGTCGTGTCCTTCCTCAAACTTTAAATCCTTTTATCCTTCCCTCTTCTTTTAAGATGAAATATAAAATGTTTGTCAAAATCTACAGGACTCTCAACAATATGGACACTTCATTCAGTTCTGCCCTTCCCTTCGATTTCTGTGGGATGATGTTATGGAGGGGAAAACCCACAGAATTTGAAAACAAGGCTTCCCCTTTTATAAAAACTATATTGGAAGGAGACATCTTACCTGCCAAGGGTCAGGGACAACGTCTACCCAGTTCTTAACACATCAAAATGACAGGCTTTCTCTTTGATCTAGGTACAACAAGGGATCACTCCAAGATTTGCACTATAGTCCGCAAAGGAAAGGACCTTGTAATGCTCAGGTAGGGAAGAAGAAACATGGTGATACTCACTAGGGAGGGAAAGGTGACCCTTGACATAAGCCATCAAACAGCAAAAGGTTATTTATATAGGGGCTCTGAGAACATGTATTTAAAGAAAGTATTTGTCCAGTACAGCATTTAGGATCAATAAGAGATTACAGTATTTGTCCAGGAGAGTAAGGCATTTAAGCTCTATACAGGGTTCAAGATATTTGCCCACGGCAGTAAAACATTAAGGCTCTCTTTGGCTGATATTTGCAGAGAATGAGTCAAGAACATCTGTTCATCATGGAGGGGCTGATTTCCTCATCCCTAACAGCAACTTTCATGACGCGCCTCGAGGAAGAAAGTGCCCTTCCTGCTCAGTTCAATTTCACGTTACTGTCCACTCTATTTGAGAAACTCTTCTCCTTCCCTCCTCTCCTTTTCAGGGATAATTCCTGTTCTTCCTGGGGATCTCAGTTCAACATCACTTCCTCTGTGACAGTTGCCCTGTTTAACTGATCATCAGCTGTTAATTGATTAACTACTTCTTGATGAACTCTCCTAGAGCTGGCATGTTGTTCAAGTAATTAATTGAAAAAAAAATAATTAATTGACTAATTCATGCTAGCATCTAAGTTCCAGAATATGACTATCAGACTCGTCAACATTGCCCTCACTCTCAGCATGAGAACTTACACCTTTTAGAAATATTTGTCGAAAGAGTAAATTAATTCTTTGTGTCGTTTAATATTCATTTACAAAACAGTAATTCCCTTGACACAAGGATGTTGTTGAAATTGTCATATCTCTCTTTGTATCTCCTCAAACCTGATTTACTTGGCCCACAGTAAATCTTCAATCAATGCTCTGATACATACCTAAATAGATAAATAAAAAGGGAGACAAATACATAATAGTTTCTTTTACCACACTGTTATGAGATACAGCAACAATCTTAAATTTTTGGTTGCAGGATCCTTTCATTTTAAAATTTATTTAGGACCTCAAAGAGCTGCTTATCTAATATGCACAACACAGACACATTTACATATATACTAACATATTTAAATATATACTTTATATATATCTATCAACTATAAATATAAATAAATAACTATAAATCTAAATATAAACTATAAATATATATGGTGGCGGAAGCTGATTCTTATCAACTAAGAATTAAAACTGGAAAACTTTTTAAAATATCAACTTAATAATTTACTAAAAAAACAAATGCATTACAAGTTAATAAAAATACCACACTTTTATGAAAAATACTGTATTTCCAAACCCAAAACATATTTAGTCAGAAAAATGGCATTGTTTTGCATTAAAAAAAAATCTCTAATGTCTAGTTTAAAGAAGACAACAGAATTCTCATATCTGCAATCTGCTGCAATATGTTGGTTTCTTTGAAGTATATGAAGAAAATATGGCACCATACAACTGTAGTTGGGAGAGATTTTAATAGTCTTTTTCAGTAATTGTGCATATTTGTCTTTACTACTACATCAACTCTCAGCAAGTTGCAATTTCTTAAATATTAGTTGCAATATAGAATTTGAAACATTATTAATGAACATTTTTCATATACTATTACATTAAAATCTATCAGTTTAATTTGTACTTTGAATAGATATTCAACTTATTATGTCTTTGTAACATGGCGCAGAAACCATTTAGAAAATATTAATTCACTGAGTTATGCTGATCCTCTAAGTGTCATATTTCATTATACCATATGTAAAATTACATAACATCACCACAAATCTCATCAAAAAAGTCATTATTGGAAAGTTGTCAAGCTCACGATGGCAAATACAAATTTTCCAAAAGTCTGATTTTCACTTGAAACCTTAAATTTTATTTTTGGCAACAAAAATTCAGTTATTGTACTTAACATGATGGCTTCACTTGATATATTTTTAGAAAAATGTTTTCTAAATGCCCAAGTACAAGCAACCAGAATTTATTTGTCATTTTTCAAGTAAAACTGGCTTTTTATTTTTTTAAAAAAGTAGCAACTTTAGCTCTTAACATTGACAATTATATAAGTGCTTTCCCTCTAGGAAAGCATCATGCTCCATATGTAGCAGAAGTATTTTATGTGTGCTTGCCTTTTTACCATGCCATACTTGAGGGGGAAATTCAAGAGCTGGCTCTCAAAAGTGGCATCTATTGGCAATCAATATTTCATCTTGGAGTTCAGCCCTCAGCCCCTGTTGACTCTGATGCAAAGTTATGCTTTCCAATACCTCCATCTTTGTAACAATTCAATTGAATCCTGCATCTACAAATTATACCTCAGAACCTAGCTGATAGTTTTATCATTATCCCTATAGGTATGCCTTGTTGTTCACAAGGGGTACTTAAGCAAGAGATGTCAGTTAGGAAAGAACAAAACAAAACCAACTCAAATTCTAGGTCCTCTTGTGGGTGGCTGGGGCAACTCTTTTTATATTCATCAAGAGCACATGGGGGTAGGAAAAAGAAAGCTGAACAACCACCTCCGGGGTGTGTCTGGGGATTGGAGAGGATGATGCCGGTACAGGAGAGGAAGTAATCAGAGAGCAAGAATCTAGAAAGGAGGCTTGAAGATAGAACTGAGACTGGGCGATCATTTTCTTCTGCATTAAATAATGATAAGGGTTTCCAAAAACACTTACCTCATTGATGTAGTGATTTAGCCAAGAAGCGCAAAACCACTGTCATTAGGGAACAAGTAAATGGTTCAGGAAATTAATAATAGAGCAACCACCAGGAGCCACAGAGCCCCCACTATCTCCAGAAAAGCAGAGTTTCTCCTCCTCCATTGGCTGCCCTTTTCACTGTCAACAAGTGTTTGAAAACACTCTTGAGCATTTTAGGATTAGGATTTAGGGGATACTTAGCCTTGAGATATATTTTAGAAATTTGATGTTTCCTGTATATTTTCCCTGTTAATTAAATCTCCATTAAAAGTAACTTCAAAGGGATAAACCATGAGAAGAAGGAATGTCTTAGTCTTACCTAATGAAAGATGCTGCTCAAGTGTAGATTCCCCCAAGAACTGCATTTCTATGATTTTCTTTGTTTTACCAAGCTACAGTAGAGTTCAATGCATCTCTATATCCTTGGACAAGTTACTTAACCTCTCTGACCCTCTGTTTCCTCTTTTGTAAAATAAGAATAATAATAGTACTTATTTACAAAGACAGACATGAGGGTTAATAAGATATTGCACATGCATTATTTAGCATTGCTTGGGACATACTAATATATAATAAACAGTGGCAGGGTGATGGTGGTGGCAGTGGCTGTGGCAGAAATGGTGGTGTTGGTAGTAATGACTCTGATGGTAGTGAAGATCTTGCTGGTGACAGGGGGTTAAGAACAGTAGGTGGGGTGGCAGCAGTGGCAGCAGTAGTGATGGCAATAATTGTTATGGTGATGATGGAGATGATGATGGTGGTGGTAGTGGCAGTCCTGGAGGTGGAAGTGGTGGAGATTATGGTAGAAGTGATGGGGGTGGTGGTGGAGGAGGTGGAGCTGATGGAGTTGGAAGTGGAGGCGTTGATAGAGGTGATGGGGGTGGAGGTAGTGGTGGAGTTGGAGTGATGGTGGGAAAGGTGGAGGTGATGATAATGGCAAGATGGAGGAGGCAATGGTGGTGGTAGAGGTGATGGTGGATGTGGAGGTGAAGGTAATCGTGGTGGTAGAGGTGGAAGTGACAATGATACAGATGATGTTGGTGGAGATGATGATGGAGGTGGTGGTAGAAGTGATGGAGCTGATGATGGGGAAAGATGGCAGTGATGGTTGTGGAAGTGATGGAAGTGAAGCAAAGTTGGAGATGATGGTAGCGGAGGTGGCATGATGGTGGAGGTGGTGGTAAAGATGATGGAAGTGATGGTGGGGAAAATGACAGTGGTAGAGGTGGTGGGTGCTGGATGCACTGTGTTTAATTATTAAAGCTAGGGTGGTTACTTCTGAGGAAATACAACTCTAACTAGTTTGGTGATCAGAGTTGACCAGGTCTCTGCAAAAGCATTCTAATATGTGAGAAGTATGGAAAACCATCTCTTCATGTAGGACTTCATTAGTTTTCTAGCTCTGCACCTGATATTATGTCATCCAGTCATGACACTCCCTATAGCTGCAGAATGTTGGGAAGAGGGACTATAATCATGAAGATGAAACCCATATATTGGATCAACTTAACTTGATAGAGGGTTAAAAGATCAATTTAAGTATTTTTCCTTCTGTCCCTTCAAACTCAACTTTTTCTCCCATTCCTGGATGAAATCTCAGACAGGATTTTCTGTTTTTAAATTGTTCTTTAGGGCTGCCTGGGTTGCACAGTGGATGAAGTGTCCGAATCTTGTTTTCAGCTCAGGTCGAGATCTCAGGGTCCTGGGATCAAGTCCTATACCAGGCTCCATGCTAGACAGGGGTCTGCTTGAGATTCTCTGTCTCCCTCTCTCTCAGTCCCTCCCCCAACCTCAAATAAATAAAAAAAAAAATTTCTTTTAACATGCATTTATTTATTTGTTTGGGAGGGGGAGGGGCAGAAGGAGAGGGACAAGC
Source organism: Canis aureus (assembly GCF_053574225.1). Taxonomy (NCBI): domain Eukaryota; kingdom Metazoa; phylum Chordata; class Mammalia; order Carnivora; family Canidae; genus Canis; species Canis aureus. The sequence continues at coordinate 49,156,658 of NC_135612.1, read as the reverse complement.
AGACTTCCCACCGAGTACAGAGCCCCATGCTCTATCAGATCAGGACCTGAACCAAAATCAAGAGTCAAATGTTCAACTGAATGGACCACCCAGGTGCCACATAAATTGTTTTCTGAGATAATAAATAATCCCTTTGTTTTGACAACAACATGTAGGGTCCAATGTAGATATTACCTATTGTTAGTGGAGTAAAGTACGGTGATCAAAGCATTGTAAGTTCCTCACCCAATGCAAGCTTATTTCAGGCTGGATGCCTGGTCTCTGCTGTTCCAAGCAGGGCCAAGAGGGTGAGCGGATTAGAAGAAAGGGAAGCATCTTCCACACTGATCAGTTTCATCTGAGTTGATCCCTCTGGATAGAAGGTGGTTGGTACATGTTTGCTAGGTTTTGCCCTCACAGGCACTTTTGCAGGGTACTCACCATGCTTATCACACACACACACACACACACACACACACCATGTGCATGCACACATGTGGAGCATAGAACCCTTGACTACCCCGTCTAAGAAGCCCTCCTGCACCATTCCCTACCTCCTCCCTTAAGCGTGGAAGTGCCTGCAGGGCTGCGGCTTGCAGAACTGGTTTGCCAATCTCTCAGCAAGCCCTGCTAAGGATGTGGGGGTACTTGGCACCTATTGTGCTGTTCTAAGGCTTTATGACCTGCTGAAAGCCTCAGATACACTGAGTGACATTTTAACATGCTCCCACGATAGGGTTGAAGTGCTGGCAAATAAGAACTGAACAGAAAAAAAAAATTATGAACATATTGGTCAAGGAAAACAAACACAAAGAGATAGACCATAATAATGAGAAAATACCCTGCATTTGCTGAGCAAAGCTTTTACATGTATTGTTACATAATTTTCAAAGAGTAGGCAATAGATATGGGGATTGCAGTAATATCCTAACATTTGGATAACATGGCTGAGTTTACAAAGAGCTTTCTCACATCCTGTCTCATTGGGTTCTCATAAAGGCACCTGCGACGTTGGTGCTGTTCGTCACATTCTACAGAGGAAGAGTCAGGGTCAGAAGCAGCAAAGGGAGTTAATCTCACAGGCTAACCTACATTAACTGAGCCTTGCTGCCTAGGGCAGTGCTATCAAAGTACAGTCCAAGTGCAAGAAGTGGAAAATAAGCATTCAGGCACTCGTACAGCAATTTAATGTTGCCAGAACACCTTAGTGTGTGATCAGTGGACTTGATTCACTGGGCAGGGTATGGACCACACCATGGATTGCAAACTCGTGTGGTGAGTCTACTGTGGCATGTGCTGTGTACTAGTCGTGGGTAGTAGGACTGCATTCCAGTCTGCTGTGAGTGGGAAATTAAAGAGAGAAAAAACGGGCTCTTCACAATGGGTGATTTGAAAAAATCGTGCCCTGTGCAGAGCAGTGTGCTCAGAAGCATCCAGAGCCCAGGCAATAGTGCTGTGGTTGATTAATGATGTCTGCCATGAGCATGGAGGTGAGAGGCAGTCAGCATACCACACTATACCCTCTCTGCTAGGTCACGGGGTCCTAGAAAAGTAGAACATGCCTAGATCTTGAAAAGAGACATATTTGCGGTAAAGGAAGCTAAACAGGATACTGATAAACCAAATTACAGAAACACCTTCTGTTTTCAAAATGTTTTCCAAATTTCAAAGACATTTCACATACACTATCTCACTGATACTTGGAATGATCTGGATAAGAAGACAAAGAAAGGAGCATTACTCCTCTATTGCAGGGAGTAAGTCCATGAACCAGAATTTCTAAGTTCTTGCCCATAATCACAGAGCTGGTCAGTATGGGGGGTGCGGAGCAGGGGGGACTGGAATCCGGGACCCCAGCATGTCTGTGGTCACCACCTCAGACTGCCACCTTGCACATGTGATGGTGAAATAAAATGATATACATGAAAGCTCTAAGTAAAATGAAAATGTCATACGATAGCAGTTTTGGTACAGGAAAGTTGAGATAGTTTCATGGATGACATTCCAAAATGACTTTTAGATTGGAATCACGGAAGACAGGCCTTCCTGGTAATAAAAAGCAATTGCCACATTCAAACAAACGTCTTGGCTGGACAGAAACTTTGGTCTAAGCTCGGGATGACAATTTCTCCCTTCATTTGGTATCTCAGGCCTTGTGGCAGGTATGATCATTTGCCTAATACTGAAAATAGGTTAGTGAAAATTTCCTTCCATCTGACAAACATCTATTGATTATTTGCTGTGTGTCAGAGACTGTACTAGGTACTGGAGTCACAGGCAAGAACAGAAATGAAAGATGCATGGGCAAATGTTTGCAATTTGCTATCTCACGTGTAATAATAATAAATATGTAGGAGATTCAGAATTGCTTTCGAGGAAGGAGTGATTCATTCTACGGATGGAGGGGGTAAGGAAAACAGGAAAGGAAAAGGATTCACAAAAGAGATGACCCGGCTGGGGGCATATTTTGAAGGGTGAATAAGCAGACAACCCAAGAAAGGGCGTTCAGACAAAGGAACAGCATGGCAAAGGCACAGAGGCTTTCAAACTCCATGATGGGGTCGGAGAAATAGACACTTTTATGCATTGTGTGTGTATATGTGTGCTGATTGTGGTAAAACATATGCAAAATATATACAACATAACACTTTTCATTTAAAGTGTACAGTTCTGGATGTCTGCTTGGCTCAGTAGTTGAGAGTCTGCCATCAGCTCAGGGCATGATCCCGGAGTCCTAGAACGAGTCCCACATCAGGCTCCCCCCACCGGGGAGCCTGCTTCTCCCTCTGACTATGTCTCTGCTTCTCTCTCTGTGTCTCTCATGAATAAATAAATAAAATTTAAAAAGTAAAGTGTACATATAGTTCAGCGGCATTAAGTACATTCACAGTGTTGGGCAGCCATACCATGTAGCTTCTAAGAGAAACTCACCTACTGTAAACACTTGGCCTTACTGAAACTAGCCCAACACTTAACCTGACAAAGACTTAGTTTCTTCTTTGATAATGTAAGGTTACAGACAGAACCTGCCTCACTGGGTTGCTGTGAAGGCTCACCGTGTAGAGTGGTTACAACAGTATTGGCACAAGGTAAATGCTTCCTGTTTTATTGTTGTTGGTGATGATTGGTGGTGGTGGTGGTGGTGGTGGTGGTGGTGATCTCCACTTGACTTGGCCCCTCACACTCCAATGCCACACCCTGGCTTCTTGGACCAAATATGGAATGAATGTGGGATCATTTGATTATGATATGACGTCATGGAGCACAGAGTATTTAGTGAAACCACTGACGACTGTTGTGCTTGGTATCTCCCTCAGGGGTAGGAAGATCTACCCCTTGGTATCTCTTGGTAGGGAACTGCTGGCTGGAGGCTGTGGATGTATTCTCCCAGAAACCACACCACCCTGCCAACCACTTCTGCAAATCCAGCCCGTCCTCATTGTTCACAGATTCCAATTTGTCAATTCACCCACCTGCTAAAATGTATTTGTAACTCCGAGTCAGTAGTCATGGCACTGTCATGGTCATTTGCAGACACAGACAGAGCGGCAAAAAATTCGAGTTGCCAATGTGCACATTCCCAGCTGGGTTCAAACAAGGTACCACTCTGCCTTCTTCCTTCAGCTCTCATTCTGTAAACAAGTGCCCTTATCATGGTCTACTTAGTGTCATGTTTTTCACATTTCTGTGCTTTTGGTTGGTGATGTCGCTGTTTACAATGGCCTTCAGGCATAGTGCTGAAGCGCTGTCCCATGGTCCTAAGTGCAAGAAGGCTGCAATGTGCCCCACGGAGAAAATAGGTGTGTGAATAAGCTCTGCTCAGGCATGAGTTTTTGCTGTTGGTCGTGAGCTCCGTGTTGATGAGTCAACAACATCTACTATAAATAAGGTGTCTTGGGACACCTGGGTGGCTCAGTTGGCTAAGTGTCTGCCTTTGGCTCAGGTCATGATCCCAGGGTCCTGGGATCCAGCCCCACATCAAGTTCCTTGCTCAGTGAGGAGCCTACTTCTCCCTCTCCCTCTGCTATTCCCCCTGCTTCTGTTCTCTCTGCCAAATAAATAAAAATCCTTAAAATAAATAAATAAAGTGCCTTTACACAGAAACATATCTAAAACAAGCTTATGGATGGATGAAAATGTGATCAGAGGTTGGCAAAAACCTAACCCTGCACTTCCCCCAGAAACAATGTTTCTGAATTTGCTATTTTGATGTTTGTGGTGATTTTTACACATCTAGGTACCTCGAATAACAGGAATTGGCTGCACAAGGAAGAAAATGACCCAGGGAGGCCCACAGTGTGTAACCAAATTGGTGGGGAGAAGAGTACAAGGACAATAAAAACTCCTCTGGGGGAGGCCACATCCTGGTGGAGGGGGGAAGGCCTTCTGCTCTTGTGTTTGGTGACTCAAGCAAGACAGGAGATATTCCCACAGGGGTTTGGGCATAAGATGTCTCCATAACTGGTAAAAAAAAAAAAATAAGAAAAGGTCTCTGAGAATGGACTTTTGGGTTTTGGGTTTGGGGTTGTGGCACACAAACTTGCCCTTTCAGAAAGCTGCCTATGTAGACTCAAAATGGCTTCATTCCAATTTCCCCTTCCCCTGGAACTATGGTGTACCTTCTGGGAAATGATTCTACTTCTTTCCTGGCCAGACCATCCCATGTCTCTCCTTCTAGATAGTACTCAGAGAGATACGAAAATGTCCCAAAGATGACTGCTTTGTATCTGTTGTGGCAGATGAGGACATCCACCTCTGGGACTGTACTAAGCCCTGCCCAGATCTTCTCATCAAAGATGAAACCCTGCATTTGCACAGTTAAAAACAGTTCGTCTTGCTCCTGTGGGTCATGTTTAGAGCTGAGTAGGAGGCATCTGGTATCATGGTGACATTCTGAAGGTGATGCCAGGAGCTGAAATACTGGCAGAGGTGATGCTGAGAGAACCGAGGACAGACACCTTGTTGCTTATCATCTGTCTGCAAAGCCACTGTGCAGAGGTGACGTGGAGGTGATGATATCTACCTGGTGCATTGGAGGAGAGAGCCTTGTACCACTCTGGGCAGTACTTCCCCAAAGGGTCACCTGCCCTTCCTCTCTCCTTCCCTCATCTCTTTCCTTCCTTCTCCTTCCCTCCCAGCTCCTTCCTCCCTGTCATATGTTCATCTGGATCATGCTCTTTCAAAGTAATCAATATCATGCCCTTGCTACTTGGTGAATGGAACTTAGAGATAGACGTCTTGGGTCTGAGCCTTTCGTTGTCACTCACTTATTACATACACAGCTTGGTCATCAAATATTGCCTGTCTACTCAGTTCCAGGCACCATTCTGGGCTTTCAGGTTCATTTAGGAAATAAGCAGAATGGGCAGCTATCCTCATGAAGCTCAGATTCTAGCAGGCATGGAAAGACAATACATGGTAAAGGTCGTAATCATGTAAGTTAGAAAATGATAAATGCTAGGGGAGAGAAAACATGGAGCAGGATTAAGAGGATGCACACAGCAGTATGAGGGAAGACTACAAGTGGTTAACCTCTCCACGACTCTGCACACTCACAGGTAAATGGGGGTGACATCCCCTACCTCTCCTTCCCAGGATGCAGTGAGACAATACAGGTGAAAGGGACATATATATCATAAACCATTATTAGATGAACATTTACTTTTTGAAGAAGAATCTGCTCATCTGCATGGTCCAAAGTTTAACATAAACTCCTCATTTGGACATGAAAATGATACCAGGAGGGAAATTCACATGTGTTGAGTGCCTACCTTGGGCCATTTACTGTGTCAGCTCTCTTCTCTAGAGAGCTCCTCTTGTTTCCACACTGAGCATCATTATCCCAGTTTTGTGACTGAGGAGTGAAGTAACTTGCCCAAGGTCAGGGCAGAGAACTGGGGGAAATCCAGAACTGGGCTGAGGATCCATTTCCGTCTTTCTGAGCCTCTTTCCCCAGGGGATCTAAAGCGTTAACCCGGCTAGATGACCTCTAAAATTCCTCCAATTCCAAGAGTGCTCCGTGTCTCAGTGATTACTCTTCTGGGTGAGGATAATTGGATGACCCAGAGAAAAACACATCTCTGAAAGGAAATGTGTCCCTTAGTTTCTAACAAGAAGGTCATTTCTCAGCAATCCTGGCAGCATAGACCTCGGGGGAAGCTGCCATCAGCAGGCTGGCAGGGGAAGGTTAGATGGGGGGCTACAGAAGCTTGGCTCAAGGGGCTTCCTCCACCTTGTGGTGTCCTGGACCCAAGAAGAAAATAAAAGCATGAGGGATTTTGCTGGTGCTTCCAAGCCTCCTATTATCAAAATAAGAAGGATGGGCCACAGCTGAAGAAGCAGCTTCTAACAGGGAGGTAATTATGAGAAGAGAGAAAGCTTCTTCCTTTAAAGACAGAGTACTGCCTCTGTTGAAAGTACAAAGTGGCTTAGGAGAGGAAAAAAAAAAAAAATATATATATATATATAATGTATCTGTGTGTGTGTGTATATATATATATATAATTTCAAGTTCCAAGCTTGTGCACAGAAAGAATTAACAGGCATCTTAAATACTGCTCACCAAAAAAGTTGATCAGGAAAAAAAATGTTTTTTTCATGCCATTTTTCCTAGTGTTTGAGGTTTTCAGATATTAAATCACTTAATATTATAGATAACATAGTGTTTTTTGGCTGTTATCTCGTGTCCGATCCCTGCCAGGTTATGAATAAAGATAGTCTGATTTACATATTTATTAGCTACATTTTACAAGAAAATAGCAGCCCTGTGTCTCCCATGGTCCATAATCTGCATTGACTGGCAAGGACATTTAAAATAAGCCCCTGTCACAAATTCTCATTTTATACTGGTCACAGTGATAGCTGCACATAAAATTATAATAGGGAGACACTCCCAAGTCTGTTCTGAATATCAATTTTAAGTGCAATGAGGTCATCTGGTGTGTCTGTGACCCTTCTAATTAGATAAGGGAGTTACTGATACCCCTGAATTCCCACCTTGGGAACACTGTGGCCTGGGTCAGCTCACAGGACAAAAGTGCAGATTATGACATGCTCTGTTTGGAAGTGGTGACATCAGTGCCCTTTGTAGAAAGTTCTCTCACCTAGAGAAGGCATTAAATGAAGCACCCTGTGTCTGGGGTCCTAACATCCACAATAATAGTTTGTCTAAAACCATTAGAGCCACTTGGATACCACTACCGACTTCCTGTTATTCTCCTGAGAGTATGGACTCCTTCAACCAGAAAGCACTGACCACAATTAGTCTCTTAGTCCAATTTCCTTTATCTTGTAGAAAAATACGTGTATATAAAATTTTAATAAGGATTTCTCTTCTCAGACATAAGAGGACCTGCCAAGTAGAAATGATTTGGCAAGAAAGTATAGGCATTCTGATTGAAGAGGAGTCTGTGAAGATAGAGCTGAGCTGGTCCCCTAAGACCTCGTATCTTTTTTATTTCCTACAGCAGAGATGCTCACCCATGTTGGAAGCGGGGAACACCCTGCAGGTGGGCACCAGAGAATAAAATTATGGATGAATCCACATTTTCATTTTCTGAATACACCTTTGGGTTTCATAAAATTTGGAACAACTGACATCATCAAGTGATGATTCAATATGATGTTAGGGGCATCTTCTGTGTTGGACTCACATTACTATGGAAAAGGAAATCTCTTTAACATGCTACTGCTTAATTGTTAATCCAACCTCTTGCCTATTTCCTGGTCATGGGAAGGACTATAAAACAACATGGACATTTTGCACAGAGGCATTTATTGTCTCTTTCCTCAAGAACCTGGAAAAAATTTTTTACCCATTCCAAAGGCAGGCATCTTCTGAGAAGTCATACCAAACGTAATTTGCATCTTTATCAAAGGAGAGCAACCCAAGGCTGCTTTAGAGATTTGCTGGCCACTAGCAGGTCCTGTTTCTGGGCCATCAGTCTTCTCTTAGTGGCTTTTTTGAAAGATTCACTCATTTACCCAGAGATTTAGTCCCATAAATGCAAAGAAATGATGAGATATATAATGTACATCTAAGGATCGCTGGTTGATGTTCCAGGGGGAGGATGCTGATAGGCAGGAAAGTGTCTTCCTTCAGACAAGTATCAAGTTTTAATTTGCTTCAACTATCTTGAAACTGGAATCTTCCAAACTGAGTTTGATTGTCTAAGGTCAGAGACTTCCCACAGACATGTGGCTCTTGTAAAGCATGAGATGAATCCTTATTTAATCTTTCCCAGGCCTTCTGTGAGCTGGCACACCATTTGGACAACCTGGCTTTCTCCTTGAGTAGTTTAAGGAGAAACGTTGGCAACTCCTCACAACAAGAACAAAGCTTTCTCTCCAATGCTTAACCTACCAATCAGAATCAAGACACTTTTCAGGAGGGACTTGTCCTCTACTTGACCCACAGGGATTTCCCTGAGATGTTCCATTATAGCCTTAGAGGGATCCAAGGAGTGGAGACCAAGCAACAACTAAAGGGATGCTGCAGGAGAAGATAAAGGTGGGTTGAGGATGAGAAAGACAGCCCTGAGAAAAACAGGAGTGTTCCACTGCCTTGGTCTCCCTCCCCCCTCTCATTCTCACCTACAAGAAGGATTTTCTCGGGATCCCTGGGTGGTGCAGCGGTTTAGCGCCTGCCTTTGGCCTAGGGCGTGATCCTGGAGACCCAGGATCGAATCCCACGTCGGGCTCCCGGTGCATGGAGCCTGCTTCTCCCTCTGCCTATGTCTCTGCCTCTCTCTCTCTCTCTGTGTGACTATCATAAATAAAAAAAATTTAAAAAAAATTTAAAAAAAAGAAGGATTTTCTCAATGCCAGTCCTCTCCATTAGCCCCTCAACAATGCCATTAAAAAGGAAATTTGGAAATTATACATACATATGTGTGTGAGAGAGAAAGAATGAATAAAGAAGTGAAGGTTATGAAAAAGACAAAAGATAACAAACATTAGTGAGGATGTGAAAAAAAGGAGAACCCTTCTGACTGTTGGTGAGATGTAAATTGTTCAGCCACTATGGAAAACAGTATGGAGAGCCCTCAAAATATTAAAAGTAGAACTGCCATATGACCCAGAATACTACTTCTGAATATTTATCCAAAAGAAATGAAAAGAGTACCTAAAAGGGATTTCTGCACTCCCATGTTTATCACAGCATTATTCACAATGTCTAAGATATGGAAACAAGCTAAATATCCAACAGCAGATGAGTAAAGAAAAGTAGCATATATATACAATGGAATACCATTCAGCCTTAAAATTTTTTAAAAAGAAAAAAGGAAATCCTGCCATTTGTAACAACATGGGTGAAACTGGAGGATATTATGCTAAATGAGATAAGCCAGACACAGAAAGACAAATGCTGGGTGATCTTACTTATGTGAGGAATCTATAATAGTCAAACTGCTAGAAGCAGAGAGTGAGAAAGGTGGTTACCAGAGGCTTGGGGAAAAATGCTCTGGGGAGATTCTGGCCAAAGGGAACAAAATTTCAGTTATACAAGACGAATGAGTTCTGGAGATCTGATGTACAGCATGGTTACTATAGTTAAGAATACTGTATTGTATATTTGAAATTTGCTGAGGTGGTAGATCTTAGGTGTTCTCATGGAGGGAAGGAAGGAAGGAAGGAAGGAAGGAAGGAAGGAAGGAAGGAAGGAAGGAATAAAAAGGCAATGTGGCACCTGGGTGGCTCAGTTGGTTAAGTGTCTTAGATCATGATCCTGGAGTTCCTGGAGTCTTGGGATGAAGCCCCATGTCCTACTCCCTGCTCAGTGGGAAGTCAGTTTCTCTCTATGCCCCTCTCCCCACTCATGCTCTCTCACTCATAGATGAATACATAAAATCTTAAAAAGAAAGAAAGAAAGAAAGAAAGAAAGAAAGAAAGAAAGAAAGAAAGAAAGAAAGAAAGAAACTATGTGAAGCAATAGATACGTTAATTAGCCTGATTATAGTGATTATTTTACAATGTATATATATATCAAAATATCACATTGTATACCTTACATAGGTACAATTTTTATTTGTCCATTATACCTCAATAAAGCTGGAAAAAAATGAAAGTAACAAATTTTGGAGTACTTATTGAATTGCTATACCAGGCTCCCTTGAACTGACTTGCCCCTCTTCAGTGATAAGACCCACACTCAATGTTGTGGGTAGCTCACCTGCAGCTAACAAAAGCCAGATTTTTCAGGAATAAGGAAATTCCAGAATGACTGAAAATGTCTTGGCTGAAAGCTCTGTAGATCAACCAAACAGAAGAGAAGAGTAATGTGTCCAAACTCTTCTCATGTAAGTTTCCTCAGCCTAAAATAAAGATACTAATAAAATCTGCCCCATCAGATCATCATGAAGATTGAATTAATTCATTCATGAAAAACCTTTTAGAATATAAGTAGTCAATAAGTGCTAGCTAGCATTCATATTATAGCAACACAATATGAAAAGATAAAAATAAGGTCCTGTGTCCAGAAACTTTCTACCCAGGGGGAAGGCAGAGGTTAAAATAAGCAGATGGAACAAATAGGACAATTCCTGTAGCAGAAATGAGTGCATCTGGGAAGACTAGAATTTTCCTACTTTTTCTAGAGAGTAAAGAAAACTCCCAGAGAGGGTGGCCCTTGAGCTAGAATATCAAGGATAAATAGTAGGAGTGTCTTCTACACAATGTAGCGTTTTTTTTTTTCTCTCCAAGCCAAAGACATAGAATGCGCCAAGGTACGTGGATGCAAGACAACAGTGGAGTGGCCAGAAGTGCAAATACTTCAGATCTTGTACTCTAAGGTTGAGTCAAGTGTAAAATGAACCAGTGGTATGATTTTTTTAATTGCCAAAGATTTGAAAACTCGGGCAAGCAAGAACCAATTCACACTTCTTAACTATAGGGAAGTTGATATTATCAGGCTTCTTGTTAAAGGAAAGCATCAGATGTTTCTGCTCCTGGCTATTATTTGTTCCAGAGCAATATATTAACACTGTATATATTCTCTGGAAATTATCCTAATTAAGTAAACAATACACAAGATCTGAAACAGATCCTGAGGCAGTGTTGCCAATGTGCAATTTAAAGTTGGAAGTATGAAAAAAAATAAAGTTGGAAGTATGTTTTTATTTTAGGTATCCTGTTTCCCAGGTACTAAAAAGCATCATGACCCTCCACCAAGGCAAGATGTCATTTCCTGCTGTTACTAGTCAAGTGTTCTCCCCAAGAAACAAAACCGTAAGATACCTATATCTGTATCTGTCTTATATTCGTTTCCACCTATCTATCTATAATGGTATTTATTAAAAGGAATTGGCAAATTGGCTCACACAGTGATGGAGGTTGGTAAGTCCCAAGATCTGTATTCAGCAAGCTGGAGACCCAGGAGAGTCAGTGAGTTAGTTGCAGTCTGAGTCAGAAGGCCTGAAGATCAGGAGAATAGATGATGTTGCTCTAGCTCAAAAGCCTACAGGCTAGAGACCCAAGAAGAGCCAATGTTTCCATTCCAATCTGAAGACAGGAGAAAACCATGTGCCAGCTTGAGGACAGTCAGGCAGAGGAAATTTTCTCTTAGTCTTAGGAGGATCACCCTTTTTGTTCCATTCAGGCCCTCAACTGATTGGATGAGGCCCACCCACAACATGGAGGCAACTTTTTACCCAGTCTATCACTTCAAATGGTAATCTCATCCAGAAACACCCTCACAAAACATGCCCAGATTAATGTCTGACCAAATATCTGGGCATGCGTGGTCCGGCCATTTGACACAAAAAATTAATCATCACACTTGGTTTGATATACAGTTTGGCATTTGCATTCTATATGGTAGAGCTTTCTTTGGAAACTTTGTTATTTGCAGTGTCAAAGATAATTACTCAACCCCAAACTGGATGCATAAGACGCATAATAAGGAAAGGCTTCAGAGTTCAGAAGGTCTGATTTGCACTTCCCTAACTGCCTAAATTTCTTATAACTCGGCAGCAAAGTAAAATGTGATCAGTAAAATGTGATCGAGGATCTACAGAAGGGGTCCAAAAGATTGTAACTTGTGACAAGAAGTTCTGAGGACTCCCATAATGAGAGAGGGGGAAATACTCCGACATCAGAGGACTTGACACTGGTAAGTTTTCAAGGCAGAGTGTGGCTATTCTTTATAAAATATGTATCATTAAAATCCTGCTCCTGCACAGAGCAGACTTTTACAGCTGCCCACACACGGCAAACTAAAACAATGTTCTGGCAATCACTTCTCAGACCCAATGGATGTAAACAGGCAATCCCGTTAATTCAGAGCTGGGGTGATTTTCCTCTTGGCTTTCTTTACCAGTCTTTGCTCTGCACATCGATCACACTAATTGGTTAATGGTGAGCTTTGCACTGGGCTTCCTGCTGCTTGAAATCCCCAGGGAGTTTCATTTTAGGTAGAAAAATTTCTATCTCCCTATCCCCACACAAAACCCTTTTTCCAAAATTGGAAGAGAATCAAGATTTAATTAAGATTTTTCTCCCCTTAAAGTGTCCACTTGACCACTCCCTTGTGCACCTCACTTAATGCCTTAGGGACAAGGCTTGATTCTGGCAACACTTCTTGTGCTTTTGGCCAACTGGCAAAACCTCAAGTCTAGAAACTGGCCCTTGATTCAGGAACCCTGTTTGGTGTCCCTACATTATGAAACTACCTGTGAAATTTGTGCCCTGGCCCCCTATGATTTATAAGAAGTATAAATATGTATATATATAATATATATAATATATTATATAATATATATTAAATAATATAGATATATTTCAGGTTATAAATTATATTTCTCATAGGTGTTTCATCTTTGTCCACAGTTTCTGGCTCACAACTCCCAAAACCCTTGGAATTTCCTAACCCTTGGAATGTCCTTGCTCTCTCCCCAAACCCTTGTTAATGTTGATGAAAGTGACTTTTGGACACTGCCTGCCACCCCACCAAGGTAAGGCTGGTTGCCATGGTAACCAGCCCTGTGGAGGGTTGAAACTTTCATCCCACATCCCTGACCTCACAGGAGGAGAAAGGAGAGAGACTGGAGGTTGAATCAGCCAATGACCAATGGCTTAGTCAATCAAGGTGATTCCAGGAAGCCTCCCTTAAAGACCTCTCCCAAAAAGCTGAGTTCAAGCTTGTGGGTTGGTAAACACATGGAGTTGCAGAGAGAATGACATTGTGGCTGGAGAGGGCATGGAAACTTCATGCCCTTTCTCCATGTTGCCCTATACAGCTCTTACATCTGGGTGTTGATTTATATCCTTCGTTATAAATAGAAAGTGGTAGACTTAAATAAAGTGGTAGACTAAATGTTTACCTGAGTTCTGTGAACCGCACCAGCAAATCAATCCAACCTAAGGAGGTCATTGGAATCCCCAACGTTTAGCCGATGTGTCAGAAGCACAGATGTTACCTGGGGCTTGCACCTGGTATGTAAAGTAGGAATGGAAGCAGACTTGCAAGGCTGAAACTTTAACCCATGGAATCTGATACTGTCTCTGGGTAGAGTGTCAGATTCGAGGTGAGACACCTTGCTGGTGTCTGCGAATCATTTGGTGTTGTATGTAGGGGCATCCTCCCCAGACCATGTCAGAATTGGATCTGGGAACCTTAAAAGATCTGCAAATTGATCAAATTCTGTATTAAATTGTTTTTAGAAGAGATAGCTCATTAACAGGGAAAAAGATTATGTTATAACATGTAAGAATAGCCTTAGGTGTTTAGATTTTTGTTTTCAAGAACAGGGAAGAGTAAGCCATCAATGGGATATTTTAGAATGTTAAGGATATCAGAATGAAGTATCAGTTGTCAGATTCCTTGAACAAAAATATCTTCAGAGTTTTTGCTTCCACATCTACTAAAGGGTTCATGTTCTTATTTCAAATTAATGAAATATTCTGGGTGAAACAATTCACTCATTCACCTACGACCATTTAGAAAAGTTATCTTTTTATATAAAAGTTATTGTATCTATTATTAATCTGAATTTGCATTGACTATGTTTTAGTGTATTAATAACTGGTGAATTCAGTTTCCGAAATTAAACTTTTTATTTGCAATAAAAAAAAAAGTAGTGACTGTTGCCTGCCTTTGAGCACTCACCATCTAAACTGGATGGACCTCTAAGCACACTACCCCTGCCAGCATGCAAATGCTAGTTTTTTATTTTCAGGCTGGTGTTTCCAAACCAGCATCTTTGGGGTTTATGAAGAGGCTCCTTCTCCAAGGCAGCTCTGCTTCTCTCTGTTTTACACATAGGGCTGCTGAGGAAGACTGTTGAACCGAAGTGTCCATTATAACAAAAGTTTCTAGGCAATTATTTAGAAATCTTTCCCTTACTTTTCATGGAATTTATTGGAATCAGTTACTTGATTTTATGTATTAATAGACTAGACTAGACTACAATAATAATCCAACCACAGACGCTCTGTGGCTTACCACAACAATGGCTATTGCTTACACATACCAACTTATGTGACCCACACAGGTAGGCAGAGAGTTCTGCTCCACCAGATACTGAGGCACCCGGTTTGACCCATACTCTAACATCTCAATCCAAGTATTCCATGTCACTGGAGCAGGGCAAGAGAGACTGAACGTCATGCTCTAGCCATTCAAAATCTACAACCTGGAAGGATAAATACTACTTTCACTGTGACCATTGGCCAGAATGGTCACATGGCCCCATCCAACTGAAAGGAGCTAAAAAGTACAGAATTCCCAGTGCTCAGATCTAGAGAAGAATGGGATATCTGGCAATGTCTATCAGAGCTTCTCTCTTTTTCCTTTCATCTCAGACTTCAGACTTTCAACTCCCTTCCAGCCTTTTTCTGATTTTACGACATCTTGGACCTTTTTCTGGAATTCTGGTCATCAGTATCTTTGTCCTTGCTCTCTCCCAGTGAACCTCCACACAAGCCAGACACACCCACACCTACACATACACACACATACTGTGGGGAATGGGGAATGGGGTCTGATAATTAGTTGACAATGTTATTGCCAACACTGGTCTAGTCTCAGTTAGACAAGCCTGTGTGTGGTGTGGTGTGTGTGGGTGTGGGTGTGTGTGTGCCTGTGTTGGGGCAAAGGGATTAGCAGGTTCATCCCCATCCAAATGCAGAAATAGTGAATTCAACAGAAATCATGTGACAGATTTTTTTTAAATTATAATACTCTTTGCCAACAGATATAAAAAGGCAGACATGCTCATTCATTACAGGTGAGAGTGAACTTTGGTACAACATTTCTGAAGGACAATTTGGCAATACCTATCAAAAGCTTTAAAATTGTGTATATGCTTTGCTCCAGCACTTCCATTTCTAAATTTGTTCCTGGGGGTAAGCACCAAGATTTAGTTATAAAGTGGTTCGGTTTAGCATTATTGATGATAGGCTTACGACATTCTGGATGCCCAACAATAGGGAATTAAAGAAATCATTTCATATTATTGGACACTACCCAACAATTTTTTAAAAGGTTTTATTTATTTATTCATAGACACAGAGAGAGAGAGAAGCAGAGACACAGGCAGAGGGAGAAGCAGGCTCCATGCAGGGAGCCCAATGTGGGACTCGATCCCGGGTCTCCAGGATCACACCCCAGGCTGAAGGCGGCGCCAAACCGCTGCGCTACCAGGGCTGCCCACTACCCAACAATTAAAATTACATTGTGGAAATATATTTACTGACATGAAAAGCCATTCATACATTATTGTTATATGTTCCCATTTTGAAAACAACTACACACACACACACTTTGTCTTTGCATAAGGTCAACTTGGATGATTTCTTATCTTCTTTTAATTTATCTGAAGCTGCTTTCTAGCTGAAGTATTTGTGTAAAAATATGATTTTGAAAAAATTTGAAATATGAACCTGTTGGTGTTGACTCATCCGTGAAACATCTCTACTCACCCTTAAATCCCACTGGACAGATACCATAACCACTTGGCTAAAGTTCTCTGCTCTTTTATATTGTATTCACTTAGCAAACACCCTGACACTTGATAAGGTTATACTTGTGGCTTTATGCTTTCATTAATCTCATTCTTTATTATCATCAAACACTAAGGGTCAATTCTCATCCCTTTGTACACTCCTATTGCTCCAATCATGGGAACAGGGCTGGATAAAAAAGAAAAATTGTTTATATTTGTATAAACACAGAACTCATGAAAACCTACGATAGCCATGAAACTTCCATTGATAATTTGGTATGGCCAGTTATAAAGACAGAACACTATTAAACCAAATTCCTGGTAAGGGTTTGTTTATCCTAACAGCTGGAGTCTGATAATTTTAAAGGTTTTGAATAACCTTATATGTTTTTCCAACATTTATCATGGATATTTAGCTAATACTAGGCAAAATTCTATGCACACAAGCTCTTCTGTTTCAGTGTTGAAGTCCATGACTGCCCTCACAAAAATTTCCTCTTGTTAAGACTGTGCTAAGTATACCAATAACCATTATTTATGTAGCAGGTGCAAATGGAGAAAATAAGCCTATTTTATTGAATTGAAAACAAATGCTCACCTTTCCTTCAGATCAGCCTTTATTCGTATGACTTGTGCTATTCGGGCTCCTGTTTCATTTGGTTAACAGTATTGCACTTCTGCGTGTTGGGGCAATTTGTCCTCCACCATGTCAGAATCAATGAGCATTCTTTCTTGGTCTAAGAGTGCTAAGTGAGAGGCACTGCACTGGAAGAAAGGAAAATATGACTGTGCTAAGAATTTTTCAGGACTTTCCAAAGTACTTCTCACTAATTCTACCCTCTGGTGGGGCTACAGTCCTAAGGAAGTCATCTGTGCAAACACACACTGAGCCCTCCCAGGCCAGGCACACACCAGTTATTCCAGGACTGCATGTCTGTGAGTGACAAATTCTCCTGCTAGGTATGCTATCACACATCATGGTGACACTGAGGAGCAATCCATCTGGATCGACTTTATACTCTGAAATATAAGGTTTCAGAATTGGATGAAGTGTACATTTATTTTTTGAGGTAGCTTGTTAGGAAGAACGAATGGCTGTAGTGAAGGTCAAAGTCAAAGATACAATGGGATGTCCAATACCTAAGTAGATAATGGGTGATGACATAAGACGATTTGTTTCATTAGCTGGTATCTGCTAGCTCCCTCTAGGAGAGTTCTTTATTTATAGATGCATATGCCCCACCCCAGTTCAAAATATACAGTTTAGATGGGAGCAAGAGGTTAAACCCATAAGGATAAGATTACGAAACGTAATATGACTCACAGTATAAACCCAGTATCCTCTGGGCTGACCAAGGGCCCCTTTTAATATAATATTACTGTTTGTTGTATATAATCTTGGTAGAGGCATCATCAAATTTACTGTGACTTTTTTCAACAAGACGGCTAATCACTATTGAAATTAAAGGCCCTTGATTAAATCAGCAATAAATCACATTCACTTAGAGCTCCATATTGCACAGTTGGTAAGAGAGCCAACACTTGGGAGAGAGTAAGTACCACGTCAGCTATTCTGCTGTCACAGCAGTCACTGAGTCTCGTCTTATTTCATCAGCTAGAGGGACCAAAGAAGAGAAAGTACATTTCGGGCTGACAGTTATGGATGGTGATGTCTTCAACAGCTTAAATCCAACTAAAAGGCCACAGGCTCTTTCTACTCCCTCTGTGAGCTTAGGACTCAGGGGGGAGGGACAGACCCATCAGGACAGGCTTGATCTCCAGCAGTGGGAAGATGGCAGCAGAAAGTAAAGAAGTAAATTGATGTAGCAGAGAGAGACCTGGATTAGAACCAGGAGACCTAGTTTCACTGTGGGGCTTTGACAAACAACATGACCTCTCTAAGCCTTGGTTTCTTCCCCTGAGTCATAGTGGTCATTGCATACAGAATGCAAGAGTTTTCCAGGGCTGCCATAATAGATAATCGCCGATGGGGCAGCTGACACACCAGAATTTTATTTTCTCTCAGCTCTCAAGGCTAGAGTCCAAACTCAAGAGTTGGTTTCTCCTGAGGCTTCTCTCCTTGACTTGCAGATGGCTGCCTTATCATTCCACATGTGTCCTTATATGGTCTTTCCTCAGTGTGCACCCTGGTGTCTCTCTGGGTCTTCAGATTTCCTCTTCTTATAAAGAGGGCAGCAGCAGATGGATTGGATCAGGGCCTGCTCCAATAGGCTTGTTTTAACTTCATTACCCTTTTTTTTTTTTTTTTTTTTTTTAGAGAATGAGAGTATGTGTACACACATGCTCAAGCAGTAAGGGGAAAGGGCAAGGGAGAAGAAGAGAGAGAGACAGAATCTTAACTAGGGTCCACACCCAGTGTGAGTCGAATGCGGGGCTCCATCTTATGACCTTGAGATCATGATCTGAGATGAAATCAAGAGTCAGATGCTCAACCAACTGAGCCACCCAGATACCCCTTCATCACCTCTTTAGAGGCCCTATCTCCAAATAGAGTCATATTCAGAGAAATAAGGGGTTAGGGCTTCAACATATGCATCTGGGGGAGAGGGCAGGAACACAATGTAGTTCATAGCCAGAGCAAATGCAAGTATGCAATGAGATAATAGATTTTCAAGTACATGATAGATTGCAAGGTGCTATATGATATAATGCATTATCACTTGGAAGGAAATGTCAGAACATGTGGCCTCAGACCTCCACCAGGAGCAAGGGCTCATGAAAACCACATTCAAGATTTCTTGTTGTGAGGTAGTTGAAGAAGGTGGTGGGGGGAATGGGAGTAAAGACACATAAATATTTAAAAAAAAAATTTTGGCCACTGGGCATCCATTTCCTTCATAACTATACCTTGATTTCCTTTGGTAATTGACCCCTCAGCCCCATACACTGGGTGCTATGAAAGGGCCCTGAATTCCTACCACAGAAGCTGAGAGATCCCTGCAAAGACCTTCTGCTAGACTCTTCTTTACTCGAACTCTATTCATCCAAGATCACAGAGCATGCACTTTGGTGGGCTGATTGGTTACACTCTCCTAGAGCTGTGTTTCCTATCAAAGTGATGTGAGGACTGGGTTTGAGTTAAAAATTGCTGGGTTTCCTTCCTCTTATCCGAAAAGCTCTGATAGTCCCAGTCTCATGATGTCCTGATCCCAAGTCTGGTTTTCTGACCTTATTGCTGGTTCTTAATGTTTCCTAATTCCTTTCCCAGAAGTCTCTTCTGTTCAAAGTCCTAAGGGTTTATATTCTGCTTGCAAAGAATCATCTCTGGTAAAGAAGAGTGGAAGGATGGACAGAGGGAAGTTTGCAAGAGGAGGAGGAAAGATGGCAGAAAAGGAGGGTGGACAATCGAAAGGAAAGAGGTGAAAAAAGGCAGAAGAAAGGGGCAGATGGAAAAGAGGAAAAGGGGGAAAGTATCTGAAAGGTCATGAGGCACAGCTACTCACATCTTCCTTGAGTGAAATCAGTTCCATGCCTAGAGAAGAAAATATGGCTTCTCCCTCATGTTTCACATACAGAGCTACCACTCAGAAGATCCTTCTCTTCACAGAAACTAGTGCTGCTCTGGTCTACCCAGGTCACTTAACATCAAAAGGTTTCACCTCCTCAGGCAGCCTATGGTTCTGAAGCCTTTTATAAAGCTGAAATTTGCTCCCAGCAATCTATACTCTCCGGAGCAACTCAAAACAGGTCTTCTGACAGACTTGCTAATATTTTAGAACCGGTAGAGAGAGACAAGATAGAGATACCACAGAGAGAAGCTATCCTCAGCGAGGTCACTATACCCCAGATGCTGGTTCCCAGCTTTGTAAGTCCACAGACCCAATTTAGCCAGGAGACCTGAAATGGACTACTCAATTCAAACAAATTCACTATGTGATTCATGGGTAGAACAGGAGCCCAATTTCTCAATTCAAAAGCAATAGGATAGAATTACCTCTAGATCCCAACTTGGCCCCTGTAGTCTTAACTGCGTGATTTTGTGCAAGTTCATTAACTTCACTGAGCCTAAATAATATCCAGTTTGGTACATAAGTTGCATTAGGTATTACCTGAAAAGCACCTTGTTGCATTTTGGGGACCCAGGACACATCACTTGTTTTCTCTCACATTCTGTACCAGACTCCTCTCCTGAAATCTTCAGATGCTCACCTGTTTGTATTCCAGCTACTGCAACAGTAGCCAGCTCTGCATGAGCTCTGAGTAACTCCATGAAGAAACAACCTGGAAGTGTCTTCCTCCTGCCTATACCTGCACCTCTTTAACATGGCTCTTCCTGCTGACTCCGAGGTGTGGGAGGCTGCAGAATGCTTCTTGGCACCCATCTGTGCACAGCCTTGAAGAGTGGAGAGATTACCACCACAGAGTGAGTCTTTGACCAAGGAGAGACAGATTCAGAATAAATTCTTCCCTCTTTCTCCCCTCTATGGTCCTGAGACCATTTATAAGGTTTTTCAGAGGACCTTCATCCATGGGCCTCTCAGAGTTTGGTAACCAGTGTCACTTGGCCATGGTTGACCCAGTAAGTTATCTTGTATTGGCTTTGCCTCCTTCTCTTCCTTATTCCCTGAGACCCTCACTCCCTGCCTAGTAAATAACACAAAAGTCTTTTCCTCAAACCCTGGCTAAGGTGAACTCTGACTCCCTTTCCCTTTCTGATCACCAAAATACCTCCAATGGTCTGTCCATTATCTGTATCAGGCAACTTTCATGGTACCCAAGAGGTCAAATTATTAGCAGTCTGTTGCTATTGGAATATCCACACAGTGCAATATTATGTAGCCCCAAAGAGGAAGGAAATGCTAGCATATGCTCCAGCCTGGGTGAACCTTGAGGACTTTATGCTAAGTAAATAAGCCAGTCAAAGGACTACAAAAAGCTCTACTTATATGAGTTCCTGAGAATAGTCAAATTCATAGAAATAGAAAGTAGAATGATGGTTACCAGGCACTCAGGGGATGGATAAATAGGGAGTTATTTTTAATGGGTACAAAGTTTCATTTTTACAATTTGAAGTGGTCTGGAGATTGCTTGCACAACAATCTGAATTTGCTTTGTAAGAGTCCATTGGGGCCACCCCTGCTATAATTTGTAAACCATACTTTAATATAGTTTCAAGCATTATGCTAGACTTAGTCTGTATTAATTAGACTATAAATATATCACGTAAACTATGACTTAGATCTTGAAAGCCCCTCATTATAGATCGGAGTGTGTCTTCCACCCCAAATTCATGTTGAAGAATTAACCCCTAGGAACTCAGAATGTGGCTCACTGCAGATGTAACAGTTAAGATGTCATTAGGGTGGGTCCTAATCCAATATGAACAATGCCTCTAGAAAAGGAGGAATTTGGAAACACGTACACATACAGGGAAATCCCATGTGAAGGTGAAGGCAGAGATTCTACAAGGCAAAAATGCCAAAGATTGTCAACAAACCAAAGAGACAAGCCTAAGAGAAAGCCATGTAACAGATGTAACAGATTCTTCTTTATAGCCTCCAGAAGGAACTAACCCTACTGGTACCTGACTTCAGACTTCTGGCCTCCAAAACTGTGAGACAAGACATTTCTGTTGTTCAAGCCACCCAGCTTCTGGCACTTTGTCAGAGCTGCCCCTGTGACAGAAAACTAATCCATGCCCCTCCAAGGTCTTTCTACAAGTCAGGTCCCCCTGCTCCCATCTTGTGCAATTTTTCTTTCTTTTTTATACCCAGGGACAAAACTTCATGTATATTTTATATGATTTTGGTTCAGAATATATGCCATTAAAATCACTGTGACTCTTGATTCTGTTATACTAGACTGCATTTGTTCCCCTTCCAGCTTTATATTCTCTGCAAACTGAACATCCAGTACCTCTAGGGTAAGGACTGTGTCCTCCTTCTCCTGGGATTCAGAGTGTGGCTCAATGGAACTTAGAACAACACTGGCCTCACAGGAAAATATACATTCCGCCTGGCTGAATGAATAATACTGGTTTTATTATTGATGTCACTGACATGTTTATGTGAATGGTAGATATCCCATAGGCCAACCAAAGTCAGCAAGATGGAAAATCATATCTCTTTTTATTAAAATGTCTTGGTGGTAATATAATGAAAGATTCAAAATTTTATTATAAATTTGTTTTAAAAAAAAATAGAAGCCACTGAAAAGCAACAATTTAGCCTGTCTCTACCCGCTTTCTTTCTTTCTCTTTAGTGGTGATTTTGCTCCACCCCCATCATATATATATATATATATAGAGAGAGAGAGAGAGAGAGAGAGAGAGAAATTGATCTAGTGATATTTCTGTCTCTTTCTCTCATCTCAGATATATGGAGAGAGAGAAATATCACTAGATCACTCTAGATCCAGATGTAAAGATATTATTTATATCATATATACACACTCATGCAGAGAATGGATGGCTTGGCTGAATTCAATATAGAGGAAGGGTAGGGTATATCTTTTGTATGTTTGTTATTTTGAAATAATTTACCCCAAATTCTCTACTTGATTCAACACACTTTCCAGTTTTCATTATGGGTAAAACTTTGCTTGATACTCTGGCACATAATGGAAGCAGCTTGGAACTTCATTTTTCTCTTTCCAAACCATCATGCCAGTAATCACAGCACCTTGTTGACATACCGTCTTGTTCCTTAGTTACCACTAACTCTGAGTGATATCGGATGAATTACTTCCATTTTCTGGGCAGCTGGGAAACAAGAGCCTCGGGGCAGCTAACGCCTGCAGTCCCTTTCAGCCCTGATTCGGGAATGCTTTGGGGTGATTAGGGGCAGGGAATTCCTTGTTATCAATATATGTTTTCAAAATAGCAATTCTCATTTCAAGAAAAGCAATTCCTGCTAGCAATTCAGAGTTGACAGAGACAGAATTGGCACAGGATTAGTAATCATAATTTAAATCTCTCCCAAGACCTTTTTTCTAATGTTCGTAAGTGAAATATGTCAAAAGCATTATATTCACTGGTGTGAATTTTTACTGAATATCAAGAGTAAATAACATATGAATTGGGAAGAAATTTCTATTAAATCTATTTGGGGCCTTATGTAGATAAAGCTATTCAACTTGCGCTTTGCTTCAATATAGATGCAGCATTAATATTTATCTGCAAATAATCCATGGGTATTACTTTCACAGGTGACTAAAACAATGAATGCCTTTGAAAGACATGTGGGGAATCAGGAGCTTTCCCAAACCTCCAGAGTGCACCCTAGATAATAATTCTTCTGTGATGTGACCAACTAGGGAATGCCAAGCACTCTTTTGTGGTCACCAGAGGCAGCTGCAGCCTGGTGGGAAAAGAAGGCAAAGGATCTTAGGGGGATGTCAAAGGGCCAGTGATGAAGATCCCCATTAATAGCAGAATATCGGGCAAATGCAGGAAATAAATAAAATTAAATGTTTGCTCTCTCCCTAAAACATAGCCCCCACTATAATGTTCCTAGAGGAAATAAACATATACTGGTGGTCACCTCTGCATAGGAAATGTTACAAATGCAATCTCATCAAAGCCCACAATAGCTCAGGGATCAGTCATGTCAGCCTCTGTTTATAGATCTGTTAGGTGATGTTCAAGGGCTAAGTCAGGGCAGGAAAAAAAAAAACATTTATTCAATATTTATCGCATTCCAAACATTGTGATAGGTTTGATTAACCCTCACAAGAATCCTTTGAAATAGGAGTCCATTTGACAGATGAAGAAACTGAGACCAGCAGAGGTTATATCTCTTACCCAAATAAAAAGTGCCAGCATTGGACTTGGCACCATAGACTCTTAAGTATTAATACTTTCCATTCTACTCTGCTGCATCATGGAGTGT
This sequence comes from Canis aureus, assembly GCF_053574225.1. Classification (NCBI taxonomy): domain Eukaryota; kingdom Metazoa; phylum Chordata; class Mammalia; order Carnivora; family Canidae; genus Canis; species Canis aureus. Next base: position 49,132,888 of record NC_135612.1, on the reverse strand, counting down.
AGTTGGAATTTTATATTAAGAACAGTTAACAACCCTAAAAACATTACTTTTCACTAAAATTCCCACAAATCTTTAGGGTGATGGGACATTTGCCCCCCCCCCCAGTCCCAAGTTTAGACATAATTCAATAGGGCAAATTGTTCTCTAATCTTTCTTCCCGAATCCCGTGTGAGACACAACAATGTGGTGTTAACTCAAGATACACAGATTTGCTTCAGGGGTGATTGAACCTTCTGGAATTGTATGTAAAATTATTATTATTTAGATATACGTCTGTGTTTGAAATATTTTATTATATTGAAGCACAAACAGATATGGGAGCTGCCTTCACTGGAAGGGATCAGTTTGAGGCGGCATGTCATTCTCGTAACAGCCTAAGACTGAATGAAATGAGGGTTTTTTCCCCAAGTAGAAGCCTGTCAGAGCCTAGTGCCCCCAGCAGCAACCTAGCATGCAGATAAGAAGCCTACATTTATTTCTTTACCTGCTGGTTTACATACTGCAGCAGAATCAGTGCCAGAGCAGACTCCTAGGAAGATGAGCTGTCCTGAGTCTCCCCTGCCCCACCAGGAAGACCAGAGTCAGGCTCCCAGCCCTATGTTCTTCTCCAGAGCAGGAGGGTGCAGTCGGCACTTCTTTTTCGTGTTCTGATATGGTGCCATCACCCTGGTCCTTGCGACTCTGCTGAGCCATCAACTGTAGTCCTACTTTTGCCAAATTCTAACACATTCCAGAATAAATTCATGATCGTACCGAACATTGCGAGCACAGCTCCACGTAAGCAATCTGAAAAAACCAAAGCTTCTTTCTTGTCTTTATCATGCAGCTGTGTCTTCTATCAAAATCTTGGGACCTTGAAACTGTTTGATGAGCAAATGTCAAGTAGCTTAGATTGTTGTGGCTTTGTCACTTCCTGCTCAGCTGGCCCTGCTCTGCTCCTGCCTATTTGCTCCCCACCCATTGCTCTTCTCTGCTATCAGCTCCACAGCACCCAGAAGAGCTGCAGGTCAGCCCTGCCGGTCATCTCTTTGCTTCCTCTGTGGTGCTTTGGACCTCCCGCTTTTGTGCAAGTTATCCCCTGCATCTATGATGGCTGTTTCTGTGTGGTTATCCCTTCTTCCTTTTTAGAACATAGCTCAGGTGCTGGCTCCAGAAAGCTGGGCATTAATTCCTAAGCCCTAGAGTGTTCCCTATATGAGAATATAGCACTACCATAGCCCTTACTATATTATATATTTTTACTGTTGTTTTTTTTTTTTTAATGATTTTATTTAGGGACTCCTGGGTGGCTTAGCGGTTGAGCGTCTGCCTTCAGCTGCCTTCGGATCCTGGGATCAGGGATCAAGTCCCACATCGGGCTCCTGCGAGGAGCCTGCTTCTCTACCTCTGCCTGTGTCTCTGCCTCTCTCTCTGCATCTCTTATGAATAAATAAATAAAACTTTTTAAAAAGAGATTTTATTTATTTTAAACAGAGAGAATGAGGAGGGTGGGGGAGGGGCAGAGGGAGAAGCAGGTTCCCCACTGAGCCGGGAGCCCCAACGTGGGGCTTGGTCCCAGGACCCTGGGATCATGACCTGGCCTGAAGGCAGACACTTAACTGACTGAGCCACGCAGGCACCCCTGTCCTTACATTATTATTTTGAAATGTCCTGTTTGCATGCTCGCCTCCACCATGGGGGCTTTCTCCAAGGTGGACCTAAAGCCAATGTTGCTGGCTAAAAGCTATTGCATTGGGGTGCCTGGTTGGCTCATTCAGTTAAGTGTCTGACTCTTGATTTTAGCTCAGGTCACTATCTCAAGACCCTGAGATGGAGCCCCACATCTGGCTCCATGTTCAGCAGAGAGTCTGCTTGAGATTCTTGCCCTCTGCCCCTCCCCCACTCTCTCTCTCAAATAAATAAATTCTTAAAAAGTTGTTGTGCATCTTTTATCTCTTATCAACCACCTCAAAAGCCTAGGCATTATTTTTATCCCTACTTTGCAAATGAGAGCAGGGTTGGAAAGGTTAAATAGTTTGCTCAAGGTTATAAGGTTAGGAAGGAACAGAGGGAAGTTTCAAGTCCAGTATGTCAGATCCTAAAGTTCATGAACTTAACCATTCCGCTAGATGGTCTTGTTCATCTTCCTGCTCAGTACCTTGCCTCAGCCCTCCACCCTCAACAGGGCACCTAGCATGGGGTTGGCACTCAATCAATGACTGTCTAATACTGAATTGGACCCAATTTACAAATAAGCAAATTACACTTGTACTATTTTCATCAGAGCCAGGAGGAATGAACAGGTCTTTTTACATGTATGGATTTTAAATATATTTATCTCATTTTTTTCCCTAGGTGACAGGATAATCATCTTTCTCCTCAATGCATGCAAGTGCAAGGCAAATTATAGATAAAAGGGCTGTATATTTGCAAATGCAATTTGCTGTTGACATGTAACCATCTTGCATTTACACGCCTCTGGACTCCCATGGACTAGGCTAACATGCATTAGTAAAACATTATGGAGAAAGAGCTTTAACTACATTTGCAAAATGTACAGTAATTTTTAAGGTGGCTCTCAACTGTTGCTAAGTCAAGGCTGTTCATGGATTGTGTGTCATTGTCCCTTTAAATAAGACTCTCCTGCTCTTTGGGAAAAGGGGAATGATGTATATTTCTAATTATAATGTACCAGGCTCTTCCACACTCTGTTTCATTCCCCGCAGGTTACACTCTTTGCCAATATCTATTTAACTGTAGTGGTAACGGGAAAAACTTCCCAGTCTAATCTACTAGACATTCTTTGGCTCTCTTCCTCTTTAGTGGAAATGTATTTTTGCACTTGGGGTCATCTTTATATATGAGAAGGGGGCAAGGCTGGGAGAAAATTGGTATTAAAAATAGAGCCAAGTTCCAGACTCTTTCTCTAGAGCACATGGAAGATTCTGGCCTTTTATTATTCATGCTTAATGCCGATACCATTCCCCCCTGCTTCAAGAGCATGCCAAGGATCATTACAGCACCCTGGCTTCTTCTCGCCAGCTATTGGGATTGACGTCTGTTGTTTTCATTTTCCTCCCCCCACTCCCATCATACCTAGGTACCCCCATCATACCTAGCAGGACAGGTCAAGACAGATGGGGTGTCCATTCATCCGTAGGCTTGTTCCCCACTCCGATACTCTGACCACTTCTCTCACTTCACCCACCTCATATCCCCATGCCAAAGGCTGCCTCAGCCCCGGACATCACCTACCTCAAAGTTCACAATTCAGGGATGACATTTACAAATCAGTTAGCTCCCTAAATCAAAACTGAAAATATGCTCCCAACAAAGAATTCCTTTTAGGCAGAAAACTCAACTTTAATTGATAATGCCCCTGCTTGTAAATCTAATTCAAAAGTCACTGTAGTCATAGCATTCCAGAAGAGTTAAGAATATATTTTAAGGCAAATGAAAAAAAGAAAAAAAAAGAATATATTTTAAGGCAAATGAAAGCATTTTTTAAAAAAATCTTGGGTTTGACTACCTCATAACTTGTGCTGGGAGAAATAATTAGACGAACAAGAAAAGGAGAAAGAGCATTGGCTGCGGACTATCTATGCCAAGCACTGCACTAGATGATTCTGAACTCAGAATATCTCTTTTATTTGTTACCATCACCCTTAGGTAAATATAAAAATCCAGGGGCACCTGGGGGGCTTAGCCAGTTAAGCATCTGCCTTCAGCTCAGGTCATGACCTCACAATCTTGGGATTGAGCCCCATATTAGGCTCTGCACTCAGCGGGAAGTCTGCTTCTCCCTCACCCTCTGTGCACATACTGTCTTTCTCCCCCCCACCCCCACCTCAAATAAATAAATAAAATCTTTTAAAATCCACATTCTTGCAGTTGAGAATACTGAGCCTCAAGGAGGTCAAGTAACTTTTCTGAGATCACACACTCGAGTGCAAATTTAAACCCTGGCCAGGGGACCTCCAAAGTGCTGATTTTCCCCTGACTCCACACCGAGAGATCAGGTATTGGCCCAGGCCAGATGAAGGTGTAGAATAGGTTAAACCCAATGCTTAGATTAGGGGCAGTGCCCAAGCAACAGCAAGCTAACTAACAGAGAAAAGCCAAATGGCCAATAGATGTAGCAGATACATTTGGCAAGGCTCAAGGAAGCAGGAAAGAGGTTCCAGGGAGGTATAGAACAGGTTCAAGGAGAGTGATGTTCAGGACTAGAGCTTCCATATGTTTGGAAACTGGAGGGCAGGACAGAGAATAGACAGAGAACCAAACACTCAATCACTAGAACAGAGCCTCAGGATTTGGGAGGGACCTAGGCCAAGCTTGGCAAGATGCTGAGGTGCTAAGTAAACAGCCTGGGAACCCTGTATGCCTGGATCAAGGATGAGGCTGAGCCCTCAGGACTAGTCTCAGTTATCTTAGGTCACTGGTTGCCAAATTGTATAGATGTGAGGCTCATTGACCCTGTGAAGGCCTCAGGCAGAGCCCAAGTATGATCATATTTCAGTGAAGCCAACAGGATTACTGACTCCTTTCACATTCAGTAAGTCATCACATCACCCACTGAGCCACCAAATGCTCCTTTGGGCCCTTTGATTCTTCCATTCCTCTGTGAGCTAGTGTCACTGCACTACTGTGTAGCAGGCCAAGTTCTGCTCTGGGTGTAAAGAGATCACAGTTGGGTTCTGTGCTAGATATCTCAGGAACACAGCCCCCAGCTCTCCCTAATAGACCTTAGAATCTAGTAGAGAAAGATGGGACACACTTGGACTCGTAATGACATCAAGTCACATGTGATAAGGACCCCAGTAGGGGAGTGAAGAAGCAGCTGTCATGTAATGAGAGAAGGTACAGGACTTTTGGTGGCAGGAGGACAAAGGAGGGTAGCTGGTGGGATTTTCAGGAATGTAGGAATTTTGCTATAAGGATCACAAGGAGATGTGTGGGATCAGGAAGTAGAGGCTGCAGCACTGAGCTTCAGGATGGGGTGACTCTCCTCTACACGATGGAGTCAAAGCTTCTTGTTATCCATTCTGCCCACATCTGGCTTCAAAATGCCATACCCCTGATGACAAGTGATAAGGAGTATTTTTTCATGTTCTTGTTGGCCATGTGTAGGTCTTCTTTGGAGAAATGTCTGTTCATGTCTTCTGCCCATTTCTTGACTGGATTGTTTGTTTTTTGGGGAGTGGAGTTTGACAAGTTCTTTATATATCTTGGATACTAGCCCTTTATCTGATATGTCATTTGCAAATATCTTCTCCCATTCTGTAGGTTGCCAGGAGTGTCTCAAGGTTTGACTTCCTCTCTAATTTTTCCCCACTCAGTTTCCCTGCCTTTCCTTATGGTCCCTTTCACTATTTCTTATATTCCACATATGAGTGAACCATATGATATTGTGTTTCTCTGATTGGCTTATTTCACCCAGCATAATACTTTCCAGATCCACCCATGTCGATGTAAATGGTAGGCATTCATCCTTTCTGATGGCTGAGTAATCTTCCATTGTATATATATACCACATCTTCTTTATCCAATCATCTGTGGAAGGACATCGTGGCTCCTTCCACAGTTTGGCTATTGTGGACATTGCTGCTATGAACATTGGGGTGCAGTTGTCCTGTAGTTTCACTACATCAGTATCTTTGGGGTAAATACCCAGTAGTGCAATTGCTGAATCATAGGGTAGCTCTATTTTTAACTTCTTGAGGAATCTCCACACTGTTTTCCAGAGGGCTGCACCAGCTTGCATTCTTACCAACAGTGTAAGAAGGTTCCGCTTTCTTCACATCCTTGCCAACCTTTATTGTTGTCAGTCTTATTAATTTTAGCTATTCTCACTGGTGTAAAGTGGTATCTCATTAGGGTTGCCGAAGGGTAGGTGGGGGAGGTAGCTGGGTGACTGACAAGCATTAAAGAAGTTACGTGCTGTGATGAGCACTGGATGTTTGACCGTATGTTGGCAAATTGCATTTAAATAAAAAGCTAAATAAAATAAAATAAAATTCTCAGAACCTATTAAGAAAATGCCATACCCCATTCTCCCTATTTTTCCAATGTTTTGTATATGCTCTGTCCCTAAAGATCACTGACAATTTTTTCACCATGAAGTAGTCCAAGAGCAGATCTCTCGGGCTTGGCTTCATTGTTGAATCCCCTTTCCCTTGAGCATATAGGGTGATGTGCTAGAGTTAGCAGGCCTTTCTTCATCAAAACATATCTCCCAAAAGAGGGGGTGGAAAACCAGGTTGTTCTCCAGACCATATTTGAAATATGCATATGACAGCTTGCTATTATCTAGTAGGAAATCTTTATTAAGCAAAACAATCATTTGGAACACAAATAATCCCCCCCTATGTGTCTATTTCCTAAGTATGAATTCTGCAGAGGGCAAGTTTTCTTGCCTCCATATTTGTGGGTTCTTTGGGTATGTATTTTCATGAAAGCTTGACATAACTTAAAATTGTCTTTCTCTTCAAATTGTATGAGAATCTTCAGATCAAAGATTTTTATTTTTTAAACTCATTTTCTCAAAGAGTCCTGAATAGTGATACTCTATAAGACTTGTATGGCCTGGCTTGCTCCATAATGGTCTCAATAGGCTCAGGGACAACCTCAGGGGTGGGCAAGTGGCTTATTCTGTGTGGATGCTGTCCTCTGGCTGCACAGAAGGAGGCTGCAGGGAAGTTGGCCATTTTGGGGGGGCAATATGGTTCGGGTCTGTTCTGCAAGACCTCCATGATCTACTCATCTAAGGTACCAGAATCCTAAAGCCTAGGGCATTACATCATTTGGCTGAAGACCTCTCTCTTCAAAAGGAAGCAGCAGTGTAAAATAATAGAAAGAAAAATGACCCCCAAATCATGAAAGCTGAGCTCAAATAGCATCTTTGGTAACTAATAGCTGTGCGGGCAATGTACTAAATGTAACCTCTTTTAAGACTCTGTTTATTTTTATGATGAGATCAATAATACCTACTTCAAAAAGTTGTGAGCAAGAAATGAGTCTGGATAGAGTAAGCCCTTAGTGAGTGATGGCTGTATATAACATTCCTTCTTTGAATTTCAAAATTCTAATGAGAATGATTTTTAAGAAAAACTGAATCCATGCCCTTTTTAAAAAATGATTTCAAGTGTACAAAATAATATTTGGTTTGCTAAAAGGCTGACAAGTCAAAACATATGTCCATAAAATAGGCTTATGCACATATACTTATTATATGTCCAGATTCTATGTACCTAAGCATGCATAGGTAGACACACACACTCACCCACAGATACACAGATACATACCACACCTCAAATTAATTGCAAATGTCATAAGTATTTGGTTCCAGCATTAATTTCCAGCCTCTCCTCACTAAGGAATTATGATTGCTAAACTGAATTAATATCACTGTCTTATTATTGTAAACACACTTGCTGGCAAGAGTTTCCCCAGAGTTCATTAGTTACCAGTCCTTAAACTTGGCACTGGCTGGGTTGGACCTGTAGCTCCAGTTTACCTGGTTGCCGTGGAAAGAAACAAAGCAGAGTCCTTTGACAGGGCTAACAAGCCCCTTTAGGATTTGTGTCTGCCCTCAAACAAGAGATGGAATGCCACACCCAGCTCTGTGATTCTGGTAGAGGGGTAAGAAACATCTGCCACACCTCAGGGGTAACACCACACCCTGCTCTTCTGACTTATTTGGGTGTAAACCAGATCATATCACTAATGGAGTTTCCCTGTAATTACTCATGCAGTTATCTTTGTCCTGTGCAGAACTACCAGGTTTGGGGGTATTTGGAGTATGTGATATTCATTTATGTGTCTCACGGTCTAGCTGGCCTTGTGTAGTTCTTGGCACAGACTTGATTGGATGGATGGAAGGATGGATGGATGGATGGATGGATGGATGATGGACCGGTGGGTAAGCAGGTGGCACATTTGCTATTTTAGTTACCTATATCAACCTTGTTCCAGAGACACAGGAGAAGTTTTTTTTTTTTAAATAATCATTTACTCTATTTTTAAATGTTGTCAATTATCATCTCTTCCATGGCCAGAAGCTGAGTCTTTGGATGTTCTGTCACAAGTAGTTATGCTGCTCTGTGCCATATCTCTATATATCAACTTCTACCTCAAAGCCATGCTTCAAATGATCTTCTCACCCCCTACCACCACTACCACCCCCAGTCTTTCCCCTTGAAGGGGATTAGACTATGCCATCCCCAAATATGCCACTTTGACATAAGGGTTATTCTGAGCTGAAGACAACTGAGAAAAAGCAGATGCAGGAAAAGCTCTGCTCGCTCCCCCTATGTGCCTAGAAAGAGGGCATATACTTCTCTTTGAGGAGGCTTCCCCTCTCTCATGTCAGGAAGGGAAGAATGTTCTTTATCACCAGAAATGGAAACAGTACTGAGTCTGCACAAACAAAATCTTACTAAAAAACCCTTATCTTCCATTCATTTCTTCCCAAATATTTACCTCCTCAAAATGTATCTGCTACACATAGAAGCCCAAGCCCCCTTTCCTGTCCTAGACCAGGTCTATAAGTCCCCAGGTGTCAATGCCCTTGGGGGTCTTCACTTCTTTTCCATGGTTGCCTCTCTAGACATATAAAAGTCAACTTCAAATAAAATGTGTATGCCTCTTCACCTGTCTGTTGTCAGTTTGATTCACATATCTCAGCAAGAGAACATCAGAGAGTGGGAGAAAAGCTTTTTCTCTCCTAGAAAATTTATCTCTCTCCTGGTCTGATTTTGGACCACTGAGGCTCAGGATAAACTGTAACCTAGATGTCCTCAGAAGGCACTGGAAAGCTTATAAATGAGCACCTTTTCTAATCAATATACAAATACCTGAGAGGTTTACCTGCTTGAAAACACTTCTCTGATACTTGGAAGCAGTACGTCACAGCTGCCAGTTCAGAGTCCTTGAGAAAAATGCTTCCTCCTCCTTCACATCTCCTCTCCTTTCCTCTCCTTTCCTCTCCTCCCTGACAACACTTCCAGCTCTCTTCCTTTCTTTCTCCTCCCCCCTCCTTCCTCTCCATCACTCCTGAGGGTCCTGTTAGAGACGTCCAATTGTCTCTAGGATGTGCTACTATGCTGGCTGGAAGATCCCCTGCCCCGGGTGGATTTCCTCCTGAAAAAGTCATCCACCCTGATTTAACTTACTTAATGGCCCAATCCTTCCAAACCAACGTGACTGCTAAAAGTCACAATCTTTGATTAGCCTATTTTTGAACACCTCATAATGGTCAGCAAAAAATTAGGTAAGGAAGCTCCAACATCTAAAATCAATGCCTGGGGAACAGTCCCTCATTGTTTAAGTGTTAGCCACCTGCTAGTCCTTGAAGGATCTTCAGAAAACATCTTCAGCTATGGTCTGCTAAAGGGCACTGGGGAGTAGTTGGCATCTCCTGCCGTCCCCAACATCTTTGTGGCCACTGGCCTTATGTGGGCAGAACCTCAGAGCTTGGGACAGAAGCTAGAGCTCTCAAAATATCCCTGTGCTCCTGGATACCTCCCATCTGCCTTGTTATTAGATGAGCCCCAGTGCAGAAAATGAGTTGGTATTTGGGGTTCTCATTCTCCTCTATATTTGATTTACAGCAAGGAGGGGGAGTGAGGGAGCATCGGGGGTGGGGAGGTGACTTTGTACCATCATCTTCAAACCAGATGTCTTCCTTTGAGTATCAAAGTAACCACATGAAGAGTTTAATCCTCACACCCATTTGCCTAAAGTTGGAGGAGGGGCTCTGTTTCCACGTTGGGTTTTTTGTTTTTTTAAGATCTTATTTATTTATTCATGAAAGACACAGAGAGAGAGGTGAGATTGCCCTAAGTCTGAGGCCCAGGGCTGCCACTGCCACTCTGAGGTTTAGGATTTTCAGGATTATCTTCTTTATATCCCTTTCATGCTAATGGCCTTGGGATAAAATGTCCTAGAGATGCTTCTCTTTGTTTTTTTGTTAAGATTTTATTTATTTATTCATGAGAGACACAGAGAGAGGCAGAGACACAGGCAGAGGGAGAAGCAGGCTCCATGCGGGGAGCCTGATGTGGGACTCGATCCGAGGACTCCAGGATCACGTCCTGGGCCTAAGGCAGGCACTAAATCAGTGAGCCACCTGGGTGTCCCAAGATGCCTCTCTTTGAAACCATCCCTATAGCTCTGTCCCTGGCAGACTGGAATGTGGCAGCTTCATAGTCCTCCTTATTACCATGTAGGATCACCAAGGACTTACAAAGAACCTTCTACTACATGGAAGAGCAAAATTAATATGACCCACTCAGACGCAATTTTGCCTCTACCTTGCTGTCCCTTTCCAGGAGTGGGGGAATGAATTATAAAATTCTCAGACATAAAGAAGGGTTCTTGAATCTGCTGGAGAATTGGGAAACATCATTTGGGAGATTCACTTTTGGCACTGGAAAAATGCCTCCTGCCTTGACCTTGTCTGGAGGGCTAAGAAAACTGGGGACAAATAGCAGGAGGCAAGAGTGAATGTGAGGACTAGCTGTTGACATTGAGGGCTCAAACAGCACAAGAGGCCCTAACCCAGATGAACTCAGTCTGGCTCCCCACAGCTGTCAATGACAACTCAGATTGAGAGAAGCTGGTGGTCTGTGCTCAGCCTCAGAGTGGCAGTGGCAGGCCTGGGCCTCAGACTTAGGCAATCTCACCCACTATGGGCACTGAAGCTAGAGCTCTCAAAATATCTCCTCCCCCCTCCTTCCTCTCCTTTTTGATAAAAGTGTTAGACAGGAAGGAGTTTTGTAGACCCTAGAAAGACAGGGCAGGGTAGGGAAGGGCCTAGACAATGAGTCAGAAGACATGGGTTTGAAGACATGCTCTGATCTTGAGAATTGTGGCCTTGACCAAGGCAGCTGACTTCTGGGGCCATGACCTCCTGGACCCTCAATCAAGGGTAAGAACTTCTTTTTCTCATGTTTGGCATAGAGACATTGTGGGGATTTTTTGGAAGGCATTTGAAAATGATGATGTGCCACACAATACTGTTGTTATAAATTATGAGTAATAATGATAGTAAGAAGGGGAGTCTGAAAGTCAGAGTTCCTTGGTGTTTTTCAGAATTGTCTAAGAAAAAAGGTCTTTTTCTAGGTCAGTGTTTTTCGAAATGTTATTTAACATGACCCTCAATAAGAAAAAATATTTTGCACTGTGAGCCAGAATCCATATCCATATGTCTGTGTATATGCATATGCGTTAGTCAGGATTCTTTAGAGAAACTGAATCAATAGGAGATACATCCATAGAGATTTATTATGAGGTATTGGCTCATGTAATTTTGGAGGCTAAGAAGGCCCATGATCTGCCATCAGTTGGCTGGAGACCCTAGGGAGCCAATTGTGTAGATTCCAGTCTAGGTCTAGAGAACCAGGCACAAGCAAGCACAGGAGATTGATGTCCTAGCTCAACAGTTGGGCAGAGAGCAAATCCAACCTTCCTCCACCTTTCTGTTCTAATTAGGCCCACAACCAATAGGATGCTGTCATCTGCATTGAGGGGAGGGCAATCTGCTTTATTGAGTCCACCTATTTGTTTTTGTTTTGTTTTGTTTTTTAATGATAAATTTATTTTTTATTGGTGTTCAATTTGCCAACATACAGAATAACACCCAGTGCTCATCCCGTCAGGTGCCCCCCTCAGTGCCCATCATCCATTTGAATGTTAATCTCTCCAGGCAACTCTCGCACAGACACATCCACATATGTTGACCAGATACCTGGACGTCCCTTGGCCCAGTGTTACAGACACATAAAATGAACCATCACAACACACCAAAACAAAGGTTTCACAAAATAATACTTATCTTGAAAAAAAAAAAAAAAATGGACTCTGATGTTTCCATTCTTTTTTATTCTACTTTAAAAAATGCTGGTCATAATTCCTTAAATTGTTTCAAAAAGCAATATTAGGTCATAACTGCTGCTCAAAAAACTCTAGACTACTAGATCAGGAGTCAGTAGACCCCTGTAAAGGGCTGGACAGTAAATTTTTTAAGGCTTTGCAGGCCACAGAGTTACTGTTGCAGAAAGCAGCCACAGACAGTGCATAAATGAATGGGCATGGCTCTGTTTCAATAAAACTCCACTTACAAATACAGGCCATAGTTGACCAACCCCTGATCTAGATGAACTCAAGTTTTTTTAGGTAGATATGTACTAAAAGACAATAAGATATAATGCAAATAGCCTTAAAAACCATCTGGATCTCTGAGTCGTTGCAGACTGCTAACAACCTCAATTTGGCCTCGTGTATCAACTCACCCTCACGTGGAGAGAGAGTTTTCCAACAGAATAAACAGCCAGCCCTGGGTTCTTCTCCCAGTAAAAATGAACAAACTGGCATCTGGTTGTGAGATGAATTACTGTGAGTCATTGCTCAAGTGCCTGATCAGACCTGAGTAAAAAGAGAAGTCATGCTCCTGTGCCTACAGAACCAAGAACAGATTCCAAAATGTCACATCTTACAATGAACTACCTTCCCTGCCCAACTCCTTCCCCTTTGCTGCAGCTTAGAGAAGCAAGATTGTCAGAATGTTAACTATGGAAACCAAAACAATCCTAAACTGGAAGGTACAGTTCTGTTTTCATTAGGGTTTTCGTTTGACGTGGCATGACTATGAAAGAGGAAACTACAATGCTCATTTTGGTGAAGGGCACGTTTTTATATGAGATTTTCTAATATGCATTTTAAATTATTTTAAAATTTGAATATTTGATGTAGGTCCTTATAGATCCATTTACAATATAATCATTTAAAAACATAAAGATCATTCTTAGCTCAAAGGCCTTACAAAAATGACAGTAAGGCTACATTTAGCCTATAGGTCATAATTTGTGAGCCTCTGACTTAGAGGGACAGAGGGCAGGACAGGACCAAGCCAGCATTATTCAACTTACAAAAAAAAAGTGACAAATTTGGCCTTTGGAATATATGCTTTCAGTGTCATTGCCCCTTTGAAGGGTAGTATTAACTGAAGAGAATTTTTTTTTTTGAAGAGAATTTCTTATATTGGAATTGAGATATTGACTAGGTTAAAAATTAAATACATAAAATACATATGGTTAGAAGATTTTCAAGGTACAACTGTGCAGTTAAATTTGCTTATAGGTATTTTTTATGATATAATGTAAAAATATGGTATTTTAGTATTGTAGATTTAGGGAAAGAAGTCTTCAACAATCAGTTGAAGATACAAGTATGGTGCCGCAGAGTAAAATTCCATGAAAATTCCATATTCTTGAGACCCATACAATGAAGTGAGAAAGGGAAATGTTTACAATCTAGCAAGTAGAACAGAAGTCACCATGAAGATTACACCTGTGTGTCCTGTTATGGGACCCTGAGCACATGCTAATGACATAAAAAAAGCAAAACCATATGAAGAGAAGGTACAAAGAAAATCAAGGATGAAGAAGAATTATACCAGAGGTGGATAAAGAAGAAAAAGTGACATAGTGGAGAATCTGACTGAAAAATACAGGAAAGAACCCCGAGCTCTGTGACAGAGAGCATTTGGGACCATGTGCACTTCTGCCAAACCATCCATCTTCAAAATTCCATGTTGTCCCATCTGTTCTGCCCATCATTATTGTGGAATAACCTGAAGCAGTGTAACTGGAAAGAGAGTCAATTGGGAATTTTAGTCAAGGAGGGAAGCATGGTCTTGGCTGAAAAGGCAGACTCAAACATCAGGTCTAAAGAATGAGATGAGGCTCAAAGTGGGAGAATGAGTGCAAAGATCTGAAGCCAGAAGGAACAGCAATGTGTAGGCATGCAGTACCTACAGTGTGTAGGCATGCAGATGTATGTGTGTAGTACAGGGATGCATACTTCACAGAAAAGTAATAAGCTTCAAAACCTAAATGACATAAGGAATGCTGGATCCAGATGGTTAATGTAACAAAAACATAGCCAAAAAATATAAGAGCTTATTTTCTTGGGGATTATCTCAAGACAATTTTGATTATTCACCATTGTTATGCTCATAAATATATCTTTGTGTGTGACATCTACATCACAGATGGCAGACACACAACAAAAGTGCTATCAATAAGAGACAGTCACTACTGATCATAGTTCTCTTTTCCCCTGAGCTCAGAATCAGCCTCAAAATCTTTCCAACATAGTCCCCCGGTATTTCACTGAGAATTAGTTGTGTTTGTTACGTGAAATGAAAGACTTATGCCATCCTAATATATTGATTTAGCTGGTGAGTTTAAATTTTTAGCACAGCATCCACCAAAATTTTATTTTGATTACCACCTCGATTGCTTATTACATTGAGTTCAAGAACCCCTGAGTACTTGCTGCCTAGTTAACTTTTCAACAAACATTCACATTGAATTTTCCATTTGTTTTCCCATTTGTGTAAGTGACAGTCTTCAGACATTTTCTTTTTTTTTCTTTTTTTTTTAATTTATTTTTTATTGGTGTTCAACATTTTCAATCATTATTAGTTTTATTTCCAATGTAAGGATTCCTCCTTCCCCCAAATAATATAGAGTGCTCAGGATTAAATTGCATTCATCTCTGAGGCCTGGAATGGTATTGGAGTTAAGGTTGGTTTTGACTGATTAAAAGTTCACCAACATTCAGAATCTTAATGATATTCTTTCTTTGAATTGTTTTATGACATGCATACATTCTAAGATGTTCTAGATTTTTCATTCTCCTCACTGAAATACCTGTCACTGAGATAACATCAACTAGTTGCTGAAATCCCCCTTTATTGAATAAAAGGTAAGAAGCAAGAAATTCTAGAAAATCTAGTCACAGTTCAGACAATCCCGTGTGAAGGCCTGGAGAGCTATCAAAGCAACAGAGAAGAGTAACACATTAATGTGAGCCTGACATTATAGATATCTTTCCCATCGAGGCATTTGCTAATTCTAAAGCAGCTTAGAGCCAAGAGACTAAAAAGCAGGGTATAAAGTGGCATCTAAGAGACTGAAAGTGTAGGCAGAGATTTTGGTAACTTCATAGAGCTTGGAAGACTGATGTTAAAATAGAAGGATATGTGGTAAACACCCCAGACTTCCAGTTTGAAACATAGCAGGAATAAAACCTAGGAGTAAATGTAAGCTAGAAATAGACCATCTTCCATAAAAACTGACACTGTTGTTCAAACCGCTCAATCCCAAACTGGATTAAAGAGATTTGACCCAATTTTAATAGGCTGCTGTAAAGAAAAAATAAACCCTCTATGGAGGAAGATGTCAGTCAGAGATTCATATGATCTTGATAATTTTCTGCACATAATATTTGACCTTGAATAAAAAAAGTGACTGAACATGCTAGGAATTAGAAACGGTCATTAAAAATCAAAAGAGAAGACAGAATAAATGACAAGCTGGAAGATTTCATTAGTGTTTTTTTTAAGAGACTAATGAAATTCTCAAACTGAAAACGTAAAAACTAAAGGCTAATTAGTTGAGTTAAGCAGTAAATTAGACACAGCAGAAAGGGGGATTAGTGAACTAGAAGATAGGTCAACAGAAAATATTCAGACTTGGGGTGGCTCAGACTGAGCTCAGCTCAGACAGAGCTGGTGGCTCAGTGGTTAAGTGCCCAACTCCTGATTTCAGCTCAGGTTATGATCTCAGGGTCATGAGATCAAGTGCCACATCAGGCTCCTGGCTGGATGTAGAGCCTGCTTAAGATTCTTTCTCTCCATCTCCCTCTGCCCCTCCACCCTCTTCTTCTCTATAAAAATAAAAAAAAAAAAAATATTAAGGAAAATATTCAGACTAAATAATGGAGACAAAAAAGCATCAAGGTACATAAAAGATTTTATTAGATATACAGGTTACATTAATAAGATTTAATATTTGGGGCAGCCCTGGTGGCTGAGCAGTTTAGCGCCTGCCTTTGGCCCCGGGCCTGATCCTGGAGACCTGGGATTGAATCCCAAGTCAGGCTCCCTGCATGGAGCTTGCTTCTCCCTCTGCCTGTGTCTCTGCCTCTCTCTCTCTCTCTCTCTTGCTCTGTGTCTCTCATGAATAAATAAATAAAACCTTAAAAAAAGATTTAATATTTGGATAATTGGTGCACAAGAAAAAAAATAGGAAAGCATAGGACAGAAGCTACATTTGAAAAGATGGTATACTGAGAAAAAAACCATAAAACTGAGGAAAAGCATCAAATCAAAGACTCAAAAAGTTATTTGGCCCTTAAGTAGAGTTTAAAACAAAACAAAACAAAACTTCCCACAAAGAAAAAATAAAAATAAAAAAATAAAAATAATTTAAAAAAAAAACTTCCCACAAAGAAAATTCCAAGACAAGCTGGCTCCCAGACCAGATAGACTAGATTATCTTCAATGATAATCCTAGTCCTAAGATTCTGACTATAAATAATAGCTGCATTTTTTCTTATGCATCACAGAGTAGAGAAAAGCTGTTTCTCCTGTGCCTTGCCTGATTTTTGATCCACAAAATTAGGAAATTAATAAAATATTTTTTATTTACACACACACACACACAACCTTCTGAAGAAAGCGACAAGGCTGGATGTATTCACTGATAAATATTTCTAAATATTAAAGAAAAGATCACAACACTCTTCAACATAATTTTTCAGAGGATAGAGTGAACACTAATTAATAATTATAATTAATTAATTAATATTATGAGACCAGTATAACCTTGAGTCCCAAAACTGACAGACATTCTAAGAAATAAAAATTATAGGTAAATTTCTCTTATCAATATAGGTAAATAATATTAAATACCAAACTGAAATCAAGAATATAGGAAAAGATAATATATTAGGACTAGTTTTAAGCTTATTCCAAGAATTTAAGGTTGGTTTTAAAACTCAGAAGTCAATTCATTATTGATAATTTTTCCCACTAACATAATAAAGGAGAAAAATAAAATAATTATGTCAATAACTGTAGAAAACTATTTTGACAAAATTTAACCCTGATTTATAATTTAAAAACAATATAGCAGACTATGTATAAAAAGGAACCTCCCTAAACTGATAAAAAGAATGTCTACAAAATACCAATAGCAAACATCATATTTAATGACCTACTATTGCAATTTTTACCAGAGACTAGAAGTAAAACAATGACTGTTCTCTCTCCATTCCTGTTCGATCTTGTATAAGAGGTTGTGACCATTCAATTTATTATTAAATAAAATGCATATAGACACACATACATTATTAAAGTAAATGTACATGGATTAAAATGGAATATAAATAGAGCTGTTATTCACAGACAACATGATTGTATACACAGAAAAATTTAAAATCTACAAACTTAAAATTAGCAAGTGAATATAGCAAATTTTTTGGGTACAAGGTTAATATCAAAAATAAATTTGAATCCCATATACCAGCAACAATTTAAGAAATGAATTAAACAAATAATACCATGTAGAAGAACATCCAAAACAATTCAAATATCCAAAACCAAACTAATAGGCAAGATTTCTATAGTATAGAAAGAACATTATTAAAA
Organism: Canis aureus; assembly: GCF_053574225.1. Classification (NCBI taxonomy): domain Eukaryota; kingdom Metazoa; phylum Chordata; class Mammalia; order Carnivora; family Canidae; genus Canis; species Canis aureus. The sequence goes on along the minus strand of NC_135612.1, from coordinate 49,115,409 downwards.
TAACATTAATAAAAATTAAGAATTGGAAGGATGTATTCTGTTTCATGGATTAGAAGAGTCACTGATGTAAATTTATCAAATTTTTCCATGTTGACCTAAATTCCAGCAGGCTTGTGCATGTGTGTGTGTGTGTGTGTGTGTAGAAATGAACAATCTGAATTTTGAAATTTGTGTGGAAATGTAGTGATCCTTAAGTAGCCAGATAAACTTGAAATATTTCTGATTAGATATTAAAACTTACTGTAAAGGCATTGTAATTAAGTTATTAATTAGTATGAGTATAGACAATTGGATCAAGAATAAGAGTGCAGAGATAGACCCTTGCACTGAAGTACTTGATTTTTGACAGAATGAAAAGAGGATGCTCAAAAGAGAATGCCAGATCAGCTGAAATTTTATATGAACAGCAACAACAAAAATAACAAAGGAAACAAAAACTCGAGCCATACCCTAACCCACATACAAAACTCAATTCTAAATGAACTATAGAAGAAATAGGAGAATATTTTCAGGACTATTTAGTTTGGCAAAGATTTCTTAAATGGGGAAATATAAGCACTACCTGTTAAGGGAAAAATAGATACATTGGACACTATTGAAATAATGGAATTATAAATCACAGATATGGAGAATATATTTTAATTCATATTACCAGCAAAAAGACTTCTATTCAGAATTTAGAGAGAATATACGAATAAGGAAAAGATCACTAGAAGCAATAGAAAATAGGGGGACCCTGGCTCAGTCGTTGAGTGTCTGCCTTTGGCTCAAGTCATGATCCTGGGGTCATGAGATGGAGTCCTGCGTCAGGCTTCCTGCGGAGAGGAAGGGCTTCCTGCTTCTCCCTCTGCCTGTGTCTCTCATGAATAAATAAATAAAATCTTTTTTTTTTTTTTAAAGTAATAATAGAAAACAAAAAAATCAATAAAAAATGAGCAAAGGATTTGAACAGGCATCTTAAAAAACATAAAAACTGGGGCATTTGGGTGGCGTAGTCCGCTGAGTGTCTGACTCTTGGTTTCGGCTCAGCTCATGATCTCAGGATCATGAGATCAAGTCACACATCAGGCTCCAGGCTGAATGTGAAGCCTGTTTGAGATTATCCCTCTGCCTCTGGCCCTCCTTTCCTCTCTCATTCACTCAATCTCTCTCTCTAAAAAATCATTAAAAAAGTATAAAAAAAAACACTAGGAAAATGCAAATAAAAGCCACAGTAAGATACTACCTACACATTCAGAAGAATGGGTAAAAGGATTAACCATACCAAATATTGGTCAGTTGTGGAGAAACTCGATTCCTCATACATCCCCAGTGAGAGTATAAATTAGTGCAACCACTTTGGAAAACTATTTGGTATTCCACAAAAGCTGAATACACTTGCAGCCCATGATCCAGTAGTTCCATTCTTACGAATACATGTGCCGAGAAGAAATGTACACATAGGTTGAGTAACACGACATGTTCAAGAATACTCCCAGCAGCCTTGTTTATAATGGGCCCCAAATTAAGAACAACCCAAATGTCCCTCAGTAGTAGAATGAATAAATAAATGGAATATTTTAGAGCAGTGAGATGAATGAGTTCCTTCTTCATACAAAATGTGAGTAAAAATGCATGATTTCATTTATAGAAAGTTCAAAAACAGACAAAGCTAATCTGTGGTGTCTATATATCAGGAGAGGGGTAATTTTGACAGAAGAGTACCGTGGTAACTGGACATGCAGTGGCCAACCGTCCTGATTTCCCTGGGGCTGAGCAACCTCGACACAGGATTTTCAGTGTTAAAACAGAGTTAATTCCAAGCAAACTGGGATGGCCAGTCACCCTAACCAGCAGGGTTCCGAGAGGTGCCTCTGTTGGGCTGATGAGGCTCTCTTTGGACATCTGGGTGGTAGTTACATGGCAATCACTGTGTGATAAACTCTCTGGCTAAACATTTATGATTTGTCATCCTCCTTTTTAAAAAGATTTTATTATCTATCTATCTATCTATCTATCTATCTATCTATCTATTTATTTGAGAGATTGTGCACACAAGCCAGGTGGAGGGGCAGAGGGAGAGAGAGAAGCAGACTCCCCGCTGAGCAGGGAGCTCCATGCAGGGCTCTATCCCAGGACCTGGAGATTATGACCTGAGCCAAAGGCATTTGCCTAACTGACTGAGCCATCCAGGCATCCTTCTTCTCTTTTTTCATTTATAATTCATTAATACATTTATTAAGGAGTTTAACCTATTGATAAATGTAGAATGATGAAGGGATATGCAGAAAATGAATTATCCCCAAGTTATTTACTGATTAATGTGTGCTTTTCCTGCTGATTGGAAAAGCATCATGCTGATACTTACTTACTCACTATATATTTGATTGGTGCCTACCACTAGGTAGGCACCATTCCAGGGGCTGGGAATAGAAAGCTGAACAATGCTCCTATTCCCAGGGGACTTCCACTCAGGTGGCAGGGACAGGCGATTGATTAACAAGCCCTGGATTATGTAACATACTATTAGGTAAGATAGGTGTAACAACAACAACAAAATTTAAAAGGGTCAATGTAGAGATTGACCAGGACTAAAATTTAGGAAAGTGTGGTCTGAGGAGGCAGTTCTATGTAAGTGACATTCAGTGAAGAGACTTGAATGAAGAAACAAGCTAATATCTTGGGGGGAAAGAAGAGAATTCCAAATAAAGGGAGCAATGAGTATCAATCCCTCCTTTTTGAGCACTTATTACAAATAAAACTATTATTTAAAGTCTGCTTTCCCACCACTCACTGGTGGCTCCATTAGGGCAGGGACCACACCTGACTTATTACTCACCATTTTTTCCCACTATCATGTGTGGTATGTACACTTCCTCAGTGTGTATTTGTAGAATGATTAAATTACAGAACCATCTTTTTACAGATCCTTCGGTTTGTTCCTGGGCTATCACTTCTGTCTCGGGAATCTGTTTATTTGTGCCTCAGTTCCACACTGGCTTAAATCCTGACTTTTGAGTTTGTCTTAGCATGTGGTAGTACAGTCGCAGGAGGCGTGAGTCAAGCAGTGGGCTATGTACCGAGAGACAACTCTAAGTAAAAATAGACAGATGGTGTCATTGTTCTCATGAGGGTCAAATCCTGGTAGGATCATGGAGGGAGAAAGGCATTAATTTCACAGGAGAACCTGGCAGTGTTTTCTAGGTCTGAGGGGTAGATGCTTAAAGGCGGGAAATGAGTAGAATATCTTATCAGGATAGGGAAGCAGGTTTGCAGATCAGTCATCGACAAAGCTGCAAAACGAGGCTCAGTTTTTTTATTCGAGGTGAGCTTCTTGGGAGGCCTTTGGAGGTTCTAAAAAGGGCGTGCTATTTCCAGTCCCCAAACCAAGTGGTGAGTGTTAGTATCTGTGAAACGGAGCCCAGAATAAATTCCTGCTGAGATTGTATGACTGGTGTGGTGTGCGGTGTGATCCGTTCATCCGATCCTCCCGAAGTAGCAACACAAACAGCTCAAGCTGTTCCCGTGCCCTTGCTTTGAACCACTGCAGGCCTGGGGCCCAAGGGTTAAGTGTGGATTTAAAACATTAAACAGCCATCTGAGAATGTTCCAGGCAATAACCTGGTTGTGGCCCTTGGCGGGGGCTCACTTCTCCACTGCCCCAGTTGGGGATAGTGTTGCAGGCTGCCCCAGATTTCGGAGGGTGAGATGGCCAAAGGTAAAAACGTCACTGTCACCGGCCAGGTGAGGATGCCAGGGCAGATTTAGAAACCTTGTCAACCCCATGTGCGGAAGAGCCAACGAGGCATGTATTTTAATCTTTGCACCTCGGTCGCAAACATTTCCAATATTTTGTGTTTCTGTTGTGCTCTCTCACCGTGAGCTTCCGCCCCATTAGGTGAGACCGGGCTGTCTTTTACTTTCTATTTCATATTTTGGTGTAAAGTTTGATTTGATGGCATTTTCACAACCCAAATCATGCCTGATAGGATCTTCATAGGCCATTTAAGTAAATGGAGCTGTTTTACAATGTAAATTATTACCCAGTTTTGCATGTCTGCATTTTAAAAGCTGAGCTTTTGTAAAGCAAGATAGAAGTGCAATGAGGCCTCACCTCCCTGGTTTTTGCAGGCAAGCATGGATGCCCCACCTGGGGGAGGGAGCAGCTCCTGCAATGTATCAGCTGAAATCTCAGGAAGATGGGCAAAGAGTATGGCTGGTTTCTGTGTTCATCAGCGTACTATGATCCTGATTGGACTCATTATCAGAGTCTGATTGTCCTCTCCATCCATATGTGTTCGGAGTCTCATCTCGCAGGGAGAAGGGATTTCTCCCAGGGCCTTATGGATGAAAAGCATCCTTGGCCCTTCCTGGATTCTTATCTTTACTCCTGGGAACAGTAATACTTCTGTGGGAGAATGTGTTGAGTATTAAGTACCTGGAGGGCTTCGAGCCAGCAGACAGCACTCCCAGAGCACCGTACAGTCCCAGGCTTCCTGACCAGAGCCTGTTGCTGAACTTGCTCTTGTCAGACACCAGGCTGTGACCTTTCAGGGAGCAAGGAATCCTGTGTATTTCCATTTGGATGATGCCTGTTGAAGTGAACACATTGGACGTGTGAGATTCGGCTGGGGGACAATGAAATGAGCTAGTCTGCCCTGCCTCCTACATATGGACACTGGGCTTCTATTAGCACATGATGTTTACAGTGATGTTTGTAAAGTAATCTCTATCCACAACATGGAGCTCGAACTCATGACCCCAAGATCAAGACTTGTTCCATGCCCTACTGCCTGAGCCAGCCAGGTGCCCCTATATTGATTTTTTTTAAACTACTGCATCACATGATTTGCAAATATGACACAAAAGATTACTTTAGACCTTCATTTTCAAGTGGAATGCCTTGAGAAGAGATCTTCTGTTCTCCCTGTCCTCCATCTACCTTTTTAAAAATTAGGAGTTTCTAGTTTATATGGGTACACAGAGCACATATTTGTCTCCTTTCATTCTCAAGAGCCAACAAAAAAAAAAAAAAAAGAGCCAACTAAAATTGGAGAGAAGTATAAAAAAAAAGTTAAATGACTAACAGTAAAGCAATAGATTGGGGAGGCAAGGAATTAAGAACATGGCCAATGAGAAATTTCTAATACTTTCAAGAGGCCAAAGCCAATTGGAGCATTTGATACACAGAACGAGGAGAAAGCAGGAGTCAGAATTAAATCATACCAATCATAGATTTAATCTTTGGTGATTGGGAGAGAGGGAATCTGGGACCCTGCCCCCATCTAAGGAGCAGCAGTGGGGATCCCAGATCTTTATCTTGACAAAGCAGAGCCCTGGACAAACCTGATTTAGCTTTGATTTCCTATCAGGTACTTTCCTTATTAATTTGTTTATCCAACACTTAAACTGACTCCTGATAAGTGTCAGGCAATGGAAGCAGCAGATCCAAAGATGAGTAAGATATAATGTGCATCTTTGAGGAACAACAGGGACTAATGGGAGAAGCAGATATATAAGCACATAATTACAGTGCTGTATGAGAAGTACTATACTGAAGTGCTACAGAATCACGGAGGATGGACACTCCATTCTTGCTGGGCAAGAAATGAGACTAGAAATATTTTTTAAAGGAGCTAATGTTTGATGTGAGCCCTGAAGGAGTCTAGGATTTCTCAGGCAGAGAACAGAAGAACATACTAGTGTTTAGAAGAAATAATAGGCCCCAAATGGAGTCACTTTTGCTAAGCCTCCCCAAAACTTAATACATACTCTCCCTGCAGTTTCAGCCTCTCCAAGGAGTGAAATTTTAAACCAATCAGTCTGGAATTTCCTGATCAGCACTAAGTGAGGTAATTTGCAGGATAAGACTCCCTGCCCTTCCCCCTAAGGGTCCCCTTCCCCTTCTTCTCCTCCAAAACCCATTTCTGCCTATACAATCTCTCCATTTTGTAGAGCTCCACGGAGCTCCCTTCTAAAGGATGCTGCCCCCATTTAAAAAAAGAAAAAAAGAAAAAAAGTCAGGCTCTACCTCTTTCCTGAGGACCAGTGCAATCATAGCTTTTATCAGAATAAACTGGAAATACCCAAGAACTCATAACTCAACAGATATATCACCAGTATCGTTCATCAAACGAAGATCTATGTGGGTCAAGAGCTCTTACTGAGATTTAAAAACTCTCTTGGAGATGCAGTGCCATTTGCTTTAATCTTATAATCAATATTAACTACTCAGAATGATATTTGAAATAAAATTTGTTCATGTGTGCATGGAGAGAGGTTATCTCTCATAGAAGACTCAAGCATTCATGAAGTAGAGCATTTGAGATAATCATATCACAGCTATCACATTTAAGTGTATACCCCAAGCTAGGCAATCTCAAGTGTTTTTCTCCTTTTCTTCTTCCAAATTTCTATCCTAAAGGGTATTATTGTACAAATTTTACATAGAAGGAAACTACTAAAGATAAGAGAGGTTAAGGACAAGTCCAAATTCAACTCAGCCAGTGATAGGATCAGGATTTAGACCAAATCTGCTGCTTTTACCTATGACTGGGGCATACATTCTTCTAGAAAGGCAACATTCTTCTAGAAAGGGCCAAATAGCAAATACTTTAGGTTATGCAGGCCAGTCTCTGGTCTGAGTCCTCAACCTTAACAATGGAATGGGAAAACAGCCAGATAATAAATAAGCCAGTGATCATGACTATGTGCCAACAAAGCTTCACTTATGGACTCTGAAATATGAATTCTCATATGTCACAAATATTCTTATTTTTATTTTTTTTTATTTTTTATTTATTTTTTTTTATTTATTTATGATAGTCACAGAGAGAGAGAGAGAGGCAGAGACACAGGCAGAGGGAGAAGCAGGCTCCATGCACCGGGAGCCCGACGTGGGATTCGATCCCGGGTCTCCAGGATCGCGCCCTGGGCCAAAGGCAGGCGCCAAACCGCTGCGCCACCCAGGGATCCCTCTTATTTTTATTTTTAACCATTAAAAATGCAGCAACCGTTTTTAGCTGAAAGCTCTACATATATGTACTTACTCTTATTATATATATAATGTAATATAAGATACATATAATATATCTATCTTATGACCTTCCTATTGAACTATGCAAGTTCATTTGAGTGCTACTTTAGACCGATCTATCACTGATGCAGTTTTGCTTGTATGTGAAGGTAAACTACTTCAATTTTTATTTCTGTTTAATGGGTTCTCGTTTTTCATATGTTTTACTAACAGAGAAGTCATATATGATTGTCACTTTCATCATAATTATTATTTGAAATTAGGTATTTCCATGTGGAGATAAATGATTTCTTGCTCTTCCTTCATCTCTCATTTTATTAACAGCTTTGATGTTAACAATTAGCCAAACTCTGATTCTTGATAAAATTTCATAAAGAATGATTGTTTTAGCATTAAAAAAAAAAAAAAGGCCAGAAACTGGCAGTGGGTTGGATTTGACTCTTGGGCTATAGTTTGCCAACTACAGACACACTTCACTATACCTCCCCCAACTTTGGAGGCAAGAGGAACGTTAAGGGTGCCTGGGAAGCAAGTTTGAGAAAAGGTAGAGAAGATCTGGAAAAAAATTTTGTGTCCCTTGAAGTCTAGCCCAGGAATGAGGGGCACTGGTACCAGAAGAACTTTATCTCTCTGTTAAATCTGATGGTCTGTTAGCACAGAGGCTGTTGTGACCCAAATTGAAATGCCAGAAATAACCTTATAAGTCTGCAAACTCCAGGAATCTCTGGTTCAGCCTTTTCCCCCTCCAGGTCCATACAAGTTTTTCTATCAAGTTTTCACTTCCTCACCCTTTGAGAAGGAAGGAAGCAAAATAAGAAAAGGGAATGTGACAATCACGCATCTGATAACAACATGGACCAGACTCCTGCTCTCACTCATTCCTTCCTCTCCACCTCTGTTATTCAATATTGACTATAGATAATTGAAAACATAAAATAACAGGGGTCTGAGAAACAAAACAGAAGAGTATGTATTTCCTTCTCATGGGAATTGAAACAGCCCAAAGTGGATCTTTCCACCTTATTGATCTGCTGTCAACTGGCTGCTTTCAATGGGTGGCCCAAGATGACTGCTCCCTTCTGGCCATCATGTCTGCATTCCAAAGAGAAAACTGTAGAAGAGTAGGGCTTTCTCTTTTCAAGGCATTTCCATTTCTGCTTACATCCTGAAGGAACATGGTCATTGTTGTACCTAGGTGCAAGGAAATCTGAGAAACGTAGACTTTTATTGTTGACATTCAAGTATCCAGCTAATATTTCAGGTACCAGGAAGGGGAGAAGAGATATTAGTGTATAATTAACCATTTCTTCCACAAAATTCATTGCTACCTTCTGCTCGACTTTTACCTCTACGACACTGATACAAAAGGTTCTGACCGCTACTTCTGTCTTGAATAAAGCCCAGAGTGCTCATCCGAACTGCACCTTATACTTTGTGTATATCTGCCTCTCCTGGCCACCAATACCAACATTCAGTTTCTTTTTTTCGTTTATCCTCTTTCTTTACCTTTCCTCATTTACTACCCTGGCTCCTTTCAACTGGATTCATGACACTACACTTTGGCAACAGACTCTGAGACTAGTGTAGGACCTTCCAGGTTGACCTGATTTCCAAGACTCTCAACCTGATCTCCTTGGATGGGTCTTCTACCCATTTCACACCGAATTTGTCTTCCAGACTGAACCTGTTACTTTTAAGCTAACATTGAATATCTGAAGCATAGACAGGAATCCATTTTGATCCCAAGGGTACATTCAAAAAATTATAAAGGGAGGGGATCCCTGGGTGGCGCAGCGGTTTGGCGCCTGCCTTTGGCCCAGGGCGCGATCCTGGAGACCCGGGATCGAATCCCACATCAGGCTCCCGGTGCATGGAGCCTGCTTCTCCCTCTGCCTATGTCTCTGCCTCTCTCTCTCTCTCTCTCTGTGACTATCATAAATAAATAAAAATTTTAAAAAAAAATTATAAAGGGAAAACCACAAATACAGAAAAAAATGCCTAATTAACCATTACTTTTTCAAAAAATCAAGTTTAACTAAAATTTAAAGAGCTACAACATGGTCTCATTATTAGTTATTATTAAATCCACAGTAATAAATTTACTATTTGATTTACTGATGTGCACATCTAAGTTTTGAAGAAACTATACATATATTAGTTGGATGGCATTCAGTAGCACACAGTTACTAATAGGATACAGTCATTAGTGGAATTCCTAATTTAGGTTTGATTTTTAAGTACTGAAGAGAGCAAAATGAGACATTCCCTTTTGTTCTTTTCTTTCATATTTAGAAGTTTAATGACAGTTTAATGTCATTGGAAGAGATTTTTTTTTCATGTTTTATAGACTAATTTCTTTGTAAGAAGTAGGGATAGTTCCATAGACTAAACTTTTTTCCTGAAAGCTATCCTCTCCCAAGCTAAAGTCCCCTGGTTATAAAGTTAAAATGACATAAATATGAAATGTGCTTGTTGGATATCCTGGATTAAATAGACTGTTACAGAATTCCAGTCATGTATAATATGCAGCCACCCGAGTGCTCTGAGGCCAGTATTGTTCCTTGCACTTGTATCTCTCTTATTGACCAGATATCTTTGTTTGCAGTCTAGATATGTAGCTTTGAGGTTAAGAAATTGGAAACAAACGCATGCCATAGGAGAAACTTATACTAATGATTTGAGTTTACTGGATCAATCTTTTGAGGTTTAAGAATGTTGTGATTGAAAGTATTTTTTATCTTTTTCCTCATCTTTGCCTCCTCCAGAAAAACTTCTCCAAATGCTTACATGACTTTTCAAGGCTCTTTTGAGTCTGATTTATGTCTTTTGGGTGTTATGCTGTGCAGAAACTGGCCTGGAGGCTGCCCAGGATGATTCTGTTTATATTTATTTGATTTAGTTTTATACTTTCAACAGATAGGGAATAGTGTACCCAAAATGGCCTCTAGCAATGTGTTCATCACTTAGTCTATTTTTTTTAAGATTTTTTAAGATTTTATTTATTTATTCATGAGAGACAGAGAGAGAGAGAGAGACAGAGACAGACAGAGAGCGAGGCAGAGACACAGGCAGAGGGAGAAGCAGACTCCATGCAGGGAGCCCAACGTGGGACTCAATCCCGGGTCTCCAGGATCAGGCCCTGGGCTGAAGGCGGCGCTAAACCGTTGAGCCACGGGGGCTGCCCCATCACTCAGTTTAAAGCATGGGACATAATCGCTCCTCTAGTTGCCAACAGGAAAGTTTAGGGCTATAGATGAAGATACACTGTATTTATATGTGTGTGTGTGTGTGTGTGTGTGTAGTGTATATGTGTGTGTGTGTGTGTGTGTGTGATACACTGCAGTATATGTTGGAAACTAAGTGGGCATTAAACTGGGGACATTAAAGTACAAGAGTTTAAAAAACATTACCTCCAATCCCCTCTATTTTCTCAGTGTATCTGCTCCAGATGTCTTTATACTAAGAACTAGGACCCTCCTCTTGTTTATGAAAATCTACACACTATTGCAGCTATAGTGCTCTTGTTATGGTAGCCACACACTCTTTCAATGCCAAGCTTTCCTGGGTCCACATTTGTGCACACTAGGTGTTTTAAAGAACTTCTCAAAGAAGGTGGTGATTGAATTTTTAAGGTTTTTGATTGAAGTGAGGTTGACACATTTAACTTTTTAGAGTTAAATATTTCTTGAACTCTTACTTCCATGCCAGGTATATATGAAGAGGCAGTAGAGAAGTTAGTTGAGAATTTTCCCTCCTATGGGTTTTAAAGATTTATTTATTTTTATATTTTATTTAAATTCAATTAGCCAACATATAGTAAACACCCAGTGCTCATCTTATCATGTGCCCTCCTTAATTCCAGTTACCTCATCTATTTTATTTAGAGAGACAGAGAGTAAGCAGACTGGGAGGGGGGCAGACAGAGGAAGAGATTCTTCAAGCAGACTCCCTGCTTAGCTCAGAGTCCCTACCCCAGGCTCCATCGTAGGACCCTGAGATCATGACTGAGCCAAAATCAAGATTTCGTTGCTTAATCAACTAAACCACTCAGGTGTCCCTCCCTCCTATGGTTTTTAGAGTGACGTTCAAACAGAGTGACTCTGTCACCGCCACTGCTCTCATTGTGCTTAGTTAGTTGGGCTTTGAAGGACCATTAGGAATCTCGCCTATGAAACAGCTCTTTAGGAAAGCAGGAAGGGTTGACAAAATGTTTCCAGATTCCTAAAATTGGCAACAGGTATAACATAAAAGAGGCATAATAATCAATCCATGGTTGCCAGTGAATGAAAGGTGAAGGTAAGTGGGGAACAAGTCTGGAGAACTATGAATCGAAGATATATAGCTCCTATAAATACTAAAGAAGACAAGATATTAATTTCAGAGGTAGCAGGTTTCTGGACTTTTTATAGTCATTATTAAATAAAAGTCAATGGCTACATGATGAGATCCACCAAAGCTTGTACTACTTGCACTGTTCTATTCCTATTATAGAGAGGAAATAGCTTTAACAAGCAATGGAAAGACCACATCTCAGCAATTACTCTGGCTTTTGCTATTGGTATGAGCCTCATGTCACTAAAAGCCTATTGGAAAGCAGCAATTATACTGGAAATGTAACGCTCTGTTATCATCATCAGAATTACTTCCTCCACATGTTGCTAATTCAGAACAGACACAACATGGACTTCTTTATTGGCCAGAGGGGAATTGACATTATCTTGGGCCTTGTCCATATCAAGAGAGATTTCCGTTTCCTAACACATTTTCCATAAATTTACTGCAGAGGCCTAAATTGAATATTGTGACTTCAAAGTCAAGGGCCTTTAGGAGATTAGATAATCAGAGTTGGCTGAATTGAAAGGTTGAGTTGCTGTCATCTGCCTTGGCTTGTCAAGATGCTCGTAGGAAGCACTAGGTCAAATGTGAGGGGTCTCTGCTCCATGGCCTATTGTTGTAACCATGTTAAGACAAAGAATCATACTGGTCTCATCCTTGTCCAAGGGAGACATTGCCTAAGATAAAAGAAGCCGGTATATTTCTGTGAGATTCAGGGCGGCTCATGGATTGGAAAAGATGTGGCCGTTATCCCCCGGAGGTGTTAAAAGACAACAGCTATTTTGAGACCAGGGTTGGACTACGCTTGGTGAAAATAGCCTGAAGCTATAATGATCCTGAAATATAACATTATCTTTGATATCTGCACATGGTTTATGCTTTAAGTGTCATCACCATAGGTCTCCAATACCTTGATCAGCCCATTCAGTAGAGACATTAAGGTAACCACAAACTTCTTGTTCTTGTCCCTCTTCCAGTGAGCTGGCTCCTTTGCTGGTCTTCAGGCCTTCTGGGACCAGTCAATTATGAAATAAGAGCATACATTCTCAGTGCTAAGAATACCCAAGGAGCCTGTGGGGGTGGGAGAGGGAAGGGACAATGATTAAATAAATGAAACTTTGCATGAGTTCCCATTGTAAATGGGTTCTGAAGTTTAATGGGTTGTTGTGCCATAGAAGAATCTACATGCTACATGACTTTCCCACATATCTCCTCCTTCCTATCTCCTTTCTCATTCTCTGATTTGCCCATAATTAGCAGGTATGAAAGGACTTAAGCTAAGTAGTGAGACAATGTTGTCTGTGTTTGGCAGTAGTGAAGAAACTACAATCTGTTTTACTAGGGACTAGATAGTCCAAATGAGCCAGCATCCAGGGTTTGGCCTCTGAGAGGAGGAGTCTCTCAAAGAAACCAAAACCAAAAAGAGAATGTGCCTAAGTTAAAAAGTTGGAGAGTAACACTGAGATGTGTTAGAAAGAGCAAAGCTTGGGTGTCAGAAAGGCCTGCATATAAATTTCAATTCTGTCCCTTATAAATTGTACGGCCTTGAGAAAGTCATTTCATATCTATGACCATCAATTTCCTTGTCTATAAACTGAGTATAATAAAAGGCTATTATAAGGTTGTAAGAAATATATATTGTGTCTGGCACATGGTAGGTATGTGATGAATATGAATTATTATTCTATCATCATTATCATCATTTGGGCTGAGGACCATGCTGAAGATCTCAACCTTAATTGGCAAGTCTAAAGGGTAGGCACAGGTACCAAAAATAGTAGACAAAATCAAGAATCTGAATTGGAGTGAAGTGATTCCTGAGCTGTGTGTTAGGAAAGCTGAAATGCCTGTAGCTTGTCTCTACTGGTCTTGAGTCACATGGTATGTGAATGGGTCAGTCTTGTTGAAGTGTATAAGTGGGTCAATACTCTCTACCAGAGAGTGAGTTTGGAGCTCCTTTCCTGTCCCCAGGATAGAGCTTGTCTGACAGGAGCTTCTGGATGCCATCCATCCATGGAGATGACATCTTTCCCTCCCCTCTGCTGGGGCTGGGCTTCTGTGAACATGAAGGTGAAGGAAGCAATGGAATGCAGTCCTCTCTGAAAACCCAAATTCAGATCTTTCAGAAAGGGTGTTCATATTACTTTATTGCTTCAGGTATAATCATGAGGAAAGAGAGGACCATGGAGGGGGGCAGGAAATGAGGGAGGAAGCTCTGATAGGGAGAAAAAGGCATCCAAGACTACAAGACTAAAAAAATCAGAGAGCTTACTGCTTCTTACCTCCAGTACTTATGAGTGAATTTTGTACTTGAGAAAGTGATGTCCTCATTCCTAAAATTAAGAATGGACTTTAGGTAACCACTAACATTAGGCAAGAAAGTAAACCCTTATTATTTCTCCATTTCCTTGTCTATAAAATGGGAATGCATGAGTCTAGACTCTTAAAAATCATATTACATTGTTGTTTGTTTTTTTGTTTTTTTTGTCTCACACCCTGGTGTTATAGATTCATTAATAGTTGCAACTGATTGTATAAGAAACAGAGATCAAGGCAGGGTTTACATTTACACATCTCTCAGAGGTCCCCACCCAGAGATGCTTAGCCAAATGTATTCCAAATTAAGGAGATTTTGTATTGCATGTGTTTATAAAATGGAAAAAAAAACCCACTTTTGCTTCTTCTGCTCACACTTCTGCCAGGACTAATTTAAATCCAGAAGAAATAAAGAAGTTATGAAGAACTCCCTTTTGCTGTGTTTGTTTTTCTAATATTGTGTGTTATTGTATAACATTGATAACACAATATGAGGACCAATAATAAGCTAGGCTTCTTTAGTTCAACTGTATTATTGGTTTCTAAGCAATGGTGGGGACAAAGCCCATAGGGAAATTTGACCTGCCAGACACAGTGCTGATGGGAGTCTGTGAGAATTAATGGAAGCCCTTTTGATCTTTTATTATTATTATTCAATTTGTCAAGACCTAAAAAAAAGTTCACTCATTTCTGTCCTGACTCTGGCAATCAGCAATCTGTTCTCTGTATCTATGAGCTTGAGGTTTTGTTTTGTTCTGTTTAGATTCTACATTTAAGAGAAATAATACACTACTTTTCTTTCTCTGTCTTAGTTCAGTTAGCATAATGCCCTTGAAGTCCATCCATGTTGTTGAATATGGCGAGATTTCATCCTTTTTATGGCTGAATAATATTCCATCATGTGTATGAACCATATGGTCTTTATCCATTCATTTATAAGTAGACACTTAGGTTGTGTCCATATTACGGCTGACGTAATTAATGCTGCAATAACATAGAGGTGCATGTATATTTTCAAGTTAGTGTTTTCATTTTCTTTGGATAAATATACACAGAAGTGGGGTTGCTGGATCATAGGTTTCTACTTCTAATGTTTTGAGGAACCTCCACACTGTTTTCCATAGTGGCTAAACAATTTGAATTCCCACCAACAGTGCACAAGGGTTCCCTTTTCTCCACATCCAACACATTCCTTGCCAACACATGTTGTTTCTTGTCTTTTTGATACTAGTCATTCTAACAGGTGAGAGATGATATCTCATTGTGGTTTTGATTTGCATTTTTCTGATGATGAGTGAGGTTGAGCATCTTTTCACATACCTATGGGCCATCTGTATGTTTTCCTTGGAAAAATGCCTATTCAGACCTTCTACCCATTTTTAAATCAGATTGTTTTTTGTATTGTTATTGAGTTGTATGAGTTTAATAGTTTGGATATTAGCCCCTTCTCAGATACATGATTTACAAATATTTTCTCCCATTCAGTAGGTTGCCTTTTCATTTTGTTGATAATTTCCTTTGTTGTGCAGAAGCTTCTTAGTCTTGTTTATTTTTATTTTGTTTCTTTTGCTTTTGGTGTCAGATAAAACCATCATCTTCAAGACCTATGTCAAAGAGCGTACCACCTATGTTTTCTTCAAGAAATTTTATAGTTTTTGATGTTACATTCAGATCTTTAATCCATTTTGAGTTAATTTTGTGTAAGGTATAAGATAGCCATCCAGTTTCATTCTTTTACATGTGGCTTTTCCAACACTATTTATTGAAGACACTGTCCTTTCCTTATGGTATATTCTTGGCTCTTTTTTTGGAAATTAGTTGGCCATGTATGCATGGGTTTATGTCTGAGCTCTCTATTCTGTTCTATTGGTCTATGTTTCTGTCTTTATGCCAGTACCCTACCCGTTTTAATTACTATGGCTTGGTAGTATAATTTGAAATCAGGGAATATGAGGCCTCCAGCTTTGTTCATCTTTCCCAAGATCGCTTTGCCTGTTTGGCATCTTTTGTGGTTTCATATAAATGATAGGATTGTTTGCTTTATTTCTGTGAAAAATGCCATTGGAATTTTGATAGGGATTGCACTGAATCTGTATATTGCTTTGGGTAGTATGGACATTTCAACAATGGTCATTATATTTTCTGTGTCTTTGTTGAAGTTCTCCTTGTGTTCATTTATTCTTCTCCCTAGTTCACTGAGCATCTTTATGGCCATAACTTTGAATTTTTTATCTGGTAAGCTGCTTATCTCCATTTTATTAAGGTTTCTTTTCCCCCTGAGGTTTCATCATGTTCTTTCATTTGGAACATATTCCACTGTTTCTTCGTTTTGCTTCCTTTTCTGTTTATTTCTATGCAACCATATCTCCCAGTCCTGTAGGAGTGGCTTAGTGTAGGAAGTGAACCTTGCTGTTCAACCCTGTACCAGCTTTTGGTTGTCTCTCAGACCCCGTTGCTTGTCCAAGCAGCCTGTTATATTTTAATAGTTCCCAGTAGTTAAAGATATGCCAAGACGTTAATGTCCCAAAGGAGAGAATGTCAGCACCTAGATTCAGGCTGACTAGAAGCCAGACCCTCAGGCAGCAGCTTTTAAAAGTATGCAAATATAGGGACACCTGGGTGGCTGAGTCGATTAAATGTTGGATTCTTGGTTTTGACTCAGGTCATCATCTCAGGGTCATGAGATCCGCCCCGCCTCAGGCTCTACGCTGAGCGTGCAGTAGGCTTGAAAGATCCTCCTCCTCTGCCCCCCACCTTGCACGTGCTCGTTCACTCTCACTTTCTGTCTCAAATAAATTAAATCTATAATAAATGTATGCAAATACATACAGTCCTGTTACTGCCATCATAAGTCCTTACTGGCTGCCAGCGATCTGGAGGTGTTCCCTGGGCAGTGACCATAAAAACTGGGGCGCCAGTGTAAAGAGCAGGGCACCACACCCAGACGTGGGTAAAGCTCCCTCCAGGAGATACTAGCACTCTGGAATGTGGCAGAGAGTGAGCATGAAGAAAGCACCTGCCTTTCAGGTCTCTGGAAAGGATTACAGTCAGCCCCAAAATGCATAATTGGAGGCCTGCCCCTCAGGACACAGTCATGATGATTAGCTTAATAGGCCTCCCTCATAGAAATCTGAGCTCCTGGGTCTCTTGCTATGCCCTGGGGGTGACAGCTGTTTAAAAATTCTTTCTCAGTTGGTTAGAGTCCTGTGGGACCTGCCATCATAAGCCCCACTGGCCACAGAAGCAAAGTGATATGGAGGTGTCTAGTGGCAGGAGTTGCAAAAATTGGGATGTGTCAACTCCTTTTTGGGTGACACAGATTATTGCATTCTCCCGGGATCAGGAACACAAGCTCCCCTGGCTTCCAGAGCCAGAAGATCAAGAGGTGTCCCCTGGTGGGGTGGGGGGTGGGGGTGGCAGACACAAAACTCAGCATACCCAATGCACATACCCAAGATCCAAACTTAGAGTGAAGAGGTGCTTGTTTATATAAGAACCTCGAGCCTGAAGGGCAGGCATCTAATTTAACACACTACCTAGGAGCCTGCTGGAATATTCTCCAAGGACAGAGATTGGCAGATGCCATATTCACATTTTACCTATACCATATTCCATATTGACTTTCAAAGATTAAAAAAATCCACTTTTGTTTTGTTTTGTTTTGTTTTGAGGGGACATATGATGGTTGAAGAGGAATACAAATATCCACCACTTATTTTCTGCTACATGCCTGGCACTGTGTTAAGCATTTTTACATTAATTACTTCATTTAATCTTCATGACAGTCTCATGAGGTCAATGGACATTATCAACTCCATTTGAAGAGAACAAAATTTAAGCTAGAAAATTTAAGTCATGTGCCCAAGGTCACACAGCTAGAAAATGGCAGTGGTCTAGGGCAAACCCTGGTGCATTCACACATTGACTTAATATTGTTTAAGGACCTATGATGTTCCAGACATGGTACTAAGTACCTTGGTGCTGAGCTGATTAAAAAACAGATACAGTCTTTAATCTCCATCTACCAAGGAAGAGGAATAGGAATGAGCTGTAAAACAACAACAAAAAAAAAAAAAACAAAAAAAAAAAGAAAGAAAGAGAAAAGAAAAAAATGTTAGATAGCAATGAACAGAGGAACTAGAAACAAGAGAGTTACATGGCACTTGGAGAGCCTGTAATAGAGGGATTTGACCTAGTCAGAAAGGTTGGGAAGGTGTCCCTGATGTGTCTGAAGCTGAGGTTCGAAGATTACTGCAGGCAGAGGGAATAGCGTAAACAGCATGTGCAAAAGTCCTGTGGCAGGAAAGATGATGGGGACTATGAGGGACTAAGAGCAGAGGGAAGGATGGTAGACAATATAGCTGGAGGGCAAGACAGGAGTGGCCATGTAGAGCCTTAGTAGCCAAAGTGAAGAATTTTCTTCTAAGAGCAACGGAACCTCATTGAAAAGTTCTGAGTAGGGAAAAACATTGAGCTACTAAATTAGATACAAATTTTCTTCCTTACTTTGTCAGTGGAAATGAGGTCAAGTAAAACACCCACCTTATGGAGCCACAAGGGAACAGAAGAAACAAGCAGGCAGCATTTTATGCTTTTTTTCCTTGAGGGTATTGATCCTTAGCAATAGGGTGAATAGTCTACAGGGATGAACATTATGTGAAAACCCACGAAGGGCCCACTTTGGCTTCTAAAATGCTTTGCCAGTAGAAATCTTGCCCAGTTTCTCAGTTGTTCTTACAACACAGTTACACGACAAATGGATGAGTTTTATTTGCTTTGTCAATAAAGCAACAGATCTGAGGTATCTACTCACCCAGTGTGGTAGTTAGTATGACTAAACATGCATAAAGACGAACACACCAATGAATTACTGACATCCATCAAGCTTAAGTGACTGCTGGTGTTTTTGTTTTGTTTTGTTTTGTTTTGCATGATGTGGGGGAGATTTTCTGTTAAAGGACCCCAGGCCCTTTTAGATACACAGGGTTCCCCTAGAAGAAATACACAAGGCAAGCCAAAGTGGGTTCCATTTCTTTTATTGAACTGAGCATATGCTCATCAGCTCTGAGAGAGGATTGTGGCCTAAGAGAAAGAACTTGAGCACCTGAGGTGCTCAAGGAAAATCAGAAATTCTGTGACTACTTCCGTCGTTATGAATATTAAGTTTTTGAACTGAAAGAAGTTTCTTTACAGACTAAAAAGGAAAAGAATCTTGAGTTCAGTTCCCTGTACTTCAGAAAAGACAAGGCTGTAAAACAGAACTTAAAAGACACAGATATGGATGGGGAACCAAGAACATTCTAGAAAATGGGTCCTTTTTTTTGGACCTTCAACAGCAGAGAGTATTCAAATAAGGCTGCTCCATGATCTCACTGTGTCCTGTTTCCAGAGTTGATGCTCATGTATTATTTTCTACAAAAGTAGCAGGATATGGGAAGCCTGGATGGTCCAGTGGTTGAACATCTGCCTTCAGCTCAGGGTGTGATCCCAGAGTTCCAGGATCAAGTCCCATATCAGGTTATTTGTGTGGAGCCTGCTTCTCCCTCTGCCTGTGCCTGCCTCTCTCTCTCTCTCTCTTTCTCTCTCTCTCTCTCTGTCATGAATAAATAAATAAAATCTTTAAAACACAAATAAACAAAAGTAGCAGGATAGTCCCCACTGCCTCCAGCTGGGACTCTCCTACTCTTCAGCAAGCCCTCCATGATGCTTCTGTGCCTGGCTCCTCCGCCAATATCCCCACCTGCTCTGATCTCTCCCCTGTACTTTATGTGGTGGCTTTAAAATACACCCACAAGTTGAAATTCTGCCCTCCAAAAGGTGGGGCTAATTTCTTATATCCTTTTGAATGTGGCTGGACTTCTTGACTCACATCTAACAGATATAATATAGGGGAAGTGGCATCTAAAAATAACATAGAATATATCTCAGCTTCATCATTCCTCTTTTTTAGAACTCTTACTTTGTGGGAAGCCAGCTGCCATGTTGTATAGACATTCAGACAACCCTATGGAGAGGTCCATATGTGAGGAACAAAGTCTTTCCACCAATAGCCACATGATTGTGCCATCTTGGAAGTGAATCCTCCAGCCCCAGTCAAGCTGGCAAATGACTGCATCTGCAGCCAACATCTTGAGTGGCCCTGAGCTGGAATCTCCTAGCTAAACTAAATTCCTAGCCCAAAGAAACCAGGAAAATAAAAGTTTGCTGTATTAAGTCTCCTTATTTGGGGATAATTTGTTATATAGTAATAGATAATTAATATATCACATAGTAACAGTAACACAAAAATTTAGTAATACTTTAGTAGAATATAATATTGAAAAAAAAGAATCATGTCTGCATCTCACCATTAGAATCTCAGTGCATAGCCCGAAGTCAGTGCTCAATACTTATGTATTTGTTAAGTGTACGATAAGACTTTAATTACATTGACTGGCATTATGTTCTTTGCTTTACATGTATTTTCTCATGTAATTCTCATAACTATTCTATACAGTATATTTTTTATATTTGTTTTACAGGTAAGTAATGTGAGATGAAGCAAGATTATGTATGCACGTTGTAGAATCTCTGTGACTCCAGGACCTAAGGCTTACACAGGAGTCTGTGGCAGTCCCATGGACTTAGGTCTAGCCACCATGATATGTGTTTTTGAACTTGCCGTACTATCAGCTAGAGACATGTTCTTCTCACACCTCACCTCAGAACTCTGACAACTGAACCGAAACGTGCCAAAGCTCCCGTGGAGGTGTAACTGCCATATGCTCTTGCATGGAAGCATGAGAACAAGCTTGGTTGCTAAGGATGGGAAGACCCAATTCTTCTAGAGGAGGAAGGATGGGCAGAACCCACAGAGAGCAAATAGGAAAAAGCATTGTCCCTCTCAGCAGGGACTGTCTGTCTCACTATGGTTTTACACAAGTCAAATCTCTAACGTTGGTAGCGAGGCTTTAGGCTGGTTCAGAACAGTAGAAGCAAAGCGCCCAGATCTAGGCAGGATCCACAAGAGTCTGTGTGGATTCTCCAAATGCAGTCCACATATTCCAGAGATCAAGTTCTAAGGCTCCAAATCTCTACATTGCATTCGTGGTCCCTCTCTAAGCCTTGATGGAAAAATGTTGAGCTGTTGAAAACAAGGGTAAAAGAGATTAACCTACCAGATCCAATCAACAATCAATTTGTAGTGAACACCAACCAGATATGTTCATGTCTAAATACACAGTGTCTTTGTGGTAACCTACGTTTTCCTTTTAAAACATAAAAATCTGGAGCACCAGTGTAATTTAGGAAGAGCTTGAGAGTTTCCCTTTGTGCTGTTTTGGGACTTTCTGCACATTTCATGAAATGCTGTGACTCTGGGATGAGTTATTTAAACTTGGAAATAATCTTACCAATCTTTGCCCTTAATATCTTTCATCCTTCCTTTAAGATGGCTAATTATTTGTGTGTGTGAAATTAATTTTTGAATAGAGTTCCAGAAGCTTTTATGGCCCATGAGAGAATCTTGTGATAATGCATTTTGATATTTTCCCAATAAGCAACTTATTTTTCTGGTGGGAAAAGAGGGAAATGTGGAACACATCTTTTTAATGTCAAAATATTTTTTGGAGGAATATTTAGTAACATAGAAGCTCACTAGAACTACCAGTTAAAAAGGTAGGTTACAAAATAGTATGTATATTATGATGTTCCCACATCAAATATTTAGAAATATTTATGTTTATATCTATAAAAGACCAAGATAGACATGAAATATTAAAAATAGCTCTCCTTTGCTTGATGAAATACATCCATTCATTCCTTCTGATGTCTCTCGAATGTCTACTATGAGTCGGGCACCATCCTAGACTTCAGGTATCTAGAGATAAGATTCAGTTCTGCCTTCAGGTGGCTCACAGTCCAGTGAAAAAGTTGTTGAAATAAATAAACAGAATAAACTAGATCTATAAAAAGCAGTAGGGCATAGAGGTCCTCGGAATTCAGCCTTATGATTAACACAGGGCTGAGTATAAACCATGGTTTTGTACTGACAATGTGCCCTTAAGCAAATTTTCTCATTTCTCCAAGCTCCAATGTCCACCTGTCCAAGTGTAAATAGAACTACCTACCTCATATGACAGTCATAAGGAACAAATGGGAATCGTCTGAATGTGAAGCAGTAAGCATGGACCTGGCCATTTAAGCACTCAATAAGTGGCCACCATTGGCTGTTATCACCCAGGGCAGAATGGGAGCTCAGAGGAAGCCAACAGGCTCCTGAAGATACAGATCCCTGAGCTCACAGTCATATGACTAGCCCTGAACTGGTAATGATAAATCACTAGCCTACAGTTTGTGTTCTTTCCAAATCCAATCATTGAGCAAAATCTCCCATTGTTATCTTACAAAAATGTCCTTATTCTATAACAGTACCCAACTCCTGTTTGATGAGGCCTTTTTTTTTTTTTTTTTTTTTTTGGCTTTTAGCTTCACTTATGTCTGTAGTGTCTTCTGAAGATGCTAAGGTAGCCCCCTACAGCATGGCAAATCCAAAATCAGCTCAATGGCCAGAGACTCTCACAGTCCTATCGTCCTGCATTTCTTCTTTTTCATTTCTCCTTTTTCTCTTCCTTTTATAGGAAATTTTAGTTCCTATCATAACAAAAAGAATTCCTGAATGTTACTTCCTCATGGTGACAGAGCAAAGTCATAGCCCTTAGAGTCAGGCAGCCCTGAGTTGGAATCCTATGACTCAGGCCCCAGGAATGTGGAGCAAATAACCAGTGCCAGCCCCATTCTTATGTGTTTGCAGGAGAGTGAAAATGACCTCATGAATCTGTCGTGGAGATGAAATGAAGGTCACTAGCCCAGTAACCAACACTTGGCACACACTCAATAAATGTTGGTTTTCTTCCTTTTTAAAAAAAAAAAAAAAAACATGTATTGACTGTATTTACACACAGACTTTCAGGACTCTGCCACTTAATGCCAACATGCCCTCATTCTCCCTTTATATGCATTCAGAAGTAAAGAGGCCTTTCAGATGCTTTTAAAGTTGAAGCCCAATTGAACTAATTAAGTGGGGGGGGGGGCGAATAACACACCTACTCATTTTTAGCATTATCAGACCATAATGACAAGAGAAGAAAAGAACTGAACCTTGGTCAAATTGACCAAGCTCCATTCATCACCATAACTCAAAAGCCTGAATGAAAAAGGGTTGAACTGAAAGGTTGAATTGAAGGGTGAAGAGACTCCAAGGTCAAGCAAAATGACTCAAATGTTTTATTCATCCATTTATGCAAATTGTCACTCATTCGGCAAATATCAGATATATGCATAGCACTATCCTGGAAAAAAATGTAAGGCCATATCCTCTGTTTCCACAGGAGAGAATCTGGAGATAAAATCAAACCTACACCTTTGATCTGTTTTCTCTTTACAGGACTTCATATTCTGTTACTTGCAAATACTGCTTACAGGTGCTCTCTTCCCTCTCCTCCTTAACACACCTCAGCTGTTTATTATGTACCTGCTCTCTGCTGAATCCAAAGGATATTCTCAAAGCATACCAATAACCTTTTCATTGACAAAACAATGGGCTGTTCCCCCCACCCAGCTCTTTGCCAGTTGGGTTTTTTCCTGGTTTCTACACAGTCAACTGTTCCTTTCTCAAATTTCTTTCCAGGTTCACTTGTGTTGCTTTGCTTTGATTCATCACCTTCATTGTTGGCAAAGTTATTTATTGAAAATCCAATTCTGCCCCTACTGTTCTCCTGTTTAGAATCCTTTGGCATTTTCCTTTGGATCTTTGGACGTTGCTCCAGCCTGTCCTGCCAGCTCTGTCTCCTGTTAGTCCCCTTTAGAAACCTTATGTCCAGTGATGTGAAACTTTTTTTTCGAGTTGGTCATGCTCTTCCAACCCTCCACTCCTCTGCCTCCACGGGCTTACTCAGATGGGGATCTTTTACTTCTACAACATTCCTGGGCTTAACATCAACTTGGCCACCCTTGAAACTGCCATATGCCTGTGTCTATCTCAAGCTTGGAATTACTTTATAAAAAAACATACTTTCTCTTGATGCCCTAAGGTCTAACAAAATGCCTGGTACATCATAGGGGGTAAAAATTCAAACTTTGTTGGATAAATGAGGTTCTGTTGGTTTACCTCTATAACTTCTCAGCTGTCTCTGTCCTCATTCCCATTCTCTCTGTAGTCTCCCAAAATAGAGTCAAGTCTCTTACTTATACTGTCACAGAGGCTGTTAATTATTCTTACCTGTGTTCTATGTCATCTCATTAATATTCATCCAAAGCACAGAAGTCAGAGAAAAGTTCCTAAAGTATTACTTGCACATCAGCTGTTGGTAAATAGCCATTGATTCAGTCCCCTAGTGATGCCCTGCCTACCTACCTACCACCACTCTTCCTCTCCAAGACCTCAGGTTGGAGGAACCTGGGACATCAGGGGATTTCTAAGATGTTGGCTCCAAAGTAAGACCATCATCAATTCCACCTGATTATTCAGCCTATACATGTGTCTGCTATCTTTGTGTCTGCTTACAAAGTTGTCAATGATTGACATGACCTAGCAAATAAAGACTAAATTCCTTGTCATGGTATCAGGGCCTACATAACTGGACACCATTTTCAGCCTTATTTACAAATAAGGTATAACATCCTATGCTAGGATATCTCAAAACTTAATATGCTTATGAATCACTTGGGGGATCTTGCTCCAAATGTAGATTCTGATTCAGTAGGGTTGGAGTGAGGGCTAGGTGATGTCAATGCCTCTGCTCTACAGACCATAGCTTTGAGTTGTGGGGGATTCAATCTAAACCACCTCTGTGCCTGTGTTCCTTTTACTTCCACTTGGAATGCTCTCTCGTCTCAATTAATTAATTGATTAACACCTCAAAGCCAAGCTCAAATGCAACCTTCTCACTAAAATGTTCTCTTATCTCCTGAAGTAAATATGAACTTTCTCCTTGGAATTCTTGGATATTTGATATGGGAAATCAATCACCCAAAAGGTATAACTAGCAAAGTTTTCATATGCATTTCTACTTTAAGACAAGTTTTATTTTTTTCTGTAAGTTGACCCAATCACACCCTACAATGACTTACACATTCATTACTAGTTCTTCATAATAATTAAAGTACTATAGAGGGCTCCAATTCATTCATGATAAAATAACCAGAAAAATGTGAACCTAGATTGTGAAGAATTGCATGATAATAATTTATGTTCATAGTAATAACCCAGAGTCACATGAGTAACCTAAAATAGCTTCTAAATTATCAAAGAAAGGTTAAAATTACATTCAGCATATTTTAGTGTTAAGTGAATTTGATCATGTTCTAAGTCTCCAAAAACTGACATATGGCATGTGTGTGTGTGTGTGTGTGTGTGTGTGCCTGATATGTTCCAATTCCTTGAAAACATATAAGAACTACATAATTGTCTTTTACAGGCAAGTGTGATGTTCACCACTCTTAGCACCAATTCCATGCCTGTATTCCCCTAACATATGCACACACACATGTGCATATATATACTTGTGCATGTGCATAGGCCACACGATTTCTCAGGGGAAAAAATAGAAATCTAGGATTCTACTGTACTTCCTAAATTCCCAAAATAAACTCCTCAAGGCCCTCAGTTTGTTCCTAAAGCTGAAAACCTTACAGTTATCTGGACTGAGCCTAGGACTGTTTTTTTCTTTCTCCATTTTTATGTATTTCCATAATTAATGCATATTCATTCCATAGAGATTTGCAATGGATTACAAAACACACACAGTAAAATTTCAAAAACAAATTAAATTAAATATGCAGAAGAAAAAACAAGGGTTGAATGTGAATGAAGGCAGGAGGGATGGCTGCCTGGCCATGGGTTTCATAAGATACTACATAATTGTCAACCCAAAGCAAGGTTGTCAGCACATGTAGGTCTGACTTCTGGCTTCCCCTCCCTCCATCCTCTTCTGCTCCCATAGCCCTCCAGGGGAAACAAAGAGGCTTTTCCCTTCTTCCTCTTCTCTGGGGCTTGCTTATAAACCTGCCCTCCTCATGCAGAGGTAGCATTCTCCTCCTTGTCTTCCCTGGGATTATATCCGTATTGTTGCTTAGTATATTAGGGAGACTAAATCACGCAATTGTTTGTTGTTAAAAAATTGATAATTTTTTAAAATTATCTTCATTACATTCTCCCCCTGATAAACTTTGTACACTGCCCCCACACTAAGCACATTTCTTTTCATGCAGGAAGCTAATTCCTTCCAGAAAGTAGGAACTAGATCTCATCCTGCACTTATGTCTTTGTCCAGCCCCCAGAGTCTGGCCAGATGAACCTCATTATTGGCTGCAAGTCTCACTTCCCATCAATAGGGATCCTTTCTTAGCCTCAAGAAACTTGACTTTCCTAATCCTTGCTCTGTCTTCAGTGGGATCTGGCCACACAACCAGGCAAAGCTTTCCTCTGCATGGATCAGCTCTCCAGCCACCACCACCTGCCTCATCCTGCCTGTTGCCTCCAAAGTGTGGCACAGGAAACAGGTGGTGGCTGAGCTTTGTTCCATTCCCTGGCTTCCCAGGAATGCTCCTGCTGCCCCTCCCCGACCCTCACCCAGTTATGTTTAGAGAGACATCTTTCCCAGGAAGTTTAATAGCTTGCATATCATAGCTACCTATATTTCACAGGGTGGATCTGTTAAAAATTAGGAGGGCTACAGAGGCCTGGTTCAAAACCCTGAGAGAGGATGGGCAGGCACGGATGCAGAACTGCAGGATTCTCAGCAGACCGAGAGAGTCATAGATCTTTATCTCGAAGGCCCCTCCATGGATTCTTAGTCCTTGAAAGAAATTCCTTCCTAGAGGAGAAAACAAACCCATCTCCATGGCATAATCTCAGGTCAACAACGGAGGGCCTGGGACAAATTCAGCATTCCAAATTTGCATTCCACCTTATAGAGAGGAAGACTGGAAGCCATTGCCTGGCCAGAAGGAAGACTGAGAATAAGCTCTCTGAGCATGCATAGCTGCTGAAGAATGGGTCATACATAGAATGAGGCCAGTGCCAGCCGAAAGCCTGGGGTGTCTTCATCAGTAGGAGTGACTATAGTTAGTCCTCAAAGCATGCCGGGAGGAACTTCCTTTGTAAGAGAAGATGGAAACGGAGTGGGAGCCAGCGAGGCCTGGTTGCTGCTGAGCAGGATCATTCAATGCAGCCAGTGGTCTTCTAGCCATTAACCATGCAGGGCCAAGAGGTTAGACCAGGGTCCTTTGCCTTGTCTTACCTGTTGCCTATGGACAACGCAGTAGACGCTTGTTAGCACCTGAACAGAATCTTGAGCTTTCATGAGCAGAGGGGAAACCAATGAGACTGACAGAATGGACCAAAAGTTTTCCTGAACCAGGGCAGCGATGGGCATGCTACTCCTAATATATGGACTCTCCCTTGTATTCTTCTTCGCTTTGCTCTGTGTCTTCAGCTTTTAAGAATCCTCTGGTTCCTAAAAAAAAAAAAAAAAAGAAAAGAAAAAGAAAAAAGAATCCTCTGGTTCCTGATTGCCCATAAATTGTCCTTGGCATGGCTCAGAGCTTCAGGATTTAAACTGGCCTATTTCTTATAAATCTACCTTACTTCTTACATACAATTTGCCTTGATCTCAGTTGTTTGTCTCTGCCTTGATTCAAAGCCTTGGGCTTTCTCCTATCCATGACAAACACCTGACTCTTCCAATAGTGTTTTATTTTCCTCAGGCTCAGTTTCCTACCCTTTATCATCAGTCCACTGCTATTTACATCACTGTGTGAAAATATCTGAAACAATCAAAGTATCACCTTGGTGTTAGTAGCAATGAAGAGAGAGTTTTGTATGAGGATTTCCTGTATGAACAAGTTCTCAGCCCTGTGTGAACTGCCTATCTGATTATCAGTTGGTCACAATAATGACCATGAATCCCCAATTCCTTGACATTTTTATGACACACTTGAAGCACAATCTATTAGAATTGGAAGGGCCCCTGGAAATGATAGAACACAACCTTATCATTCTGCAAGAGAGGTAAATAGTGAACCAGAAAACTTAAAGCCTTTACCCAGAATCTTCGGGCTAATCAATAAAGGTGCTAAGACCAACATCTAAGTTTCCAGAATTCCAGGTCTTATATTCTTGCCACTGCATTAAAAGTTTATTCAACACGAATAAGTAAATAGTAAAAAGGATTAGAATTTTTTCAGGTAAGGTTTTGATCTCAGGGTCTTGAGTTCAAGCCTCGTGTCGGGGGCTCAAAAAAATAAAAAAGCAAAACTTCAATGGATGAAGCTCAAGAAGAATTTGCTTTACTCACTCACTGATTCCACTCCCATTTATTGAGTGCCCACTATATACCAGCACTCTACCAGGAAAAGGAGATAAAAGTGTGGGCAAAGGGATACCAATACTATCTGTGAATCTTAGACATTAAGCAACTATTTGTGCAAATAAATTATAGCATATGTCATTTATTTCAAGATGCAACTATCTACTTAAACATCTCAGCATATCCAATATCAAGACTGCTAGAACCAGTCTTACTTTTGAGATGACCTGGAAGTCAAATTCTTCCAGAAAGCATTTGCACTTGTTTCTTTTACCTGGAGCTACTCCCAACATGGAACCCACCCTGCTCCCCTCCCCTTTAAACTACATCCTGTGCTTGAGGTTTTCTGGACCTCACTTGTAGTCGGACTTCAGACCACAAGCCTGTATTATAATTGTCAGGAGAGATTTTTCTACCTCCTTCTCCCAGGAGCTAACTTTGAGCTTTTTTAAACGTTCCTATAGGTCCATACAATAATGGTGCATTTTACAGTCAATGGCATCTTAAATTCTATGAATTACAGTGATTATAAATTGCAGTAAGAATTGTGAAGGAATAATGCAGAGTGGCCCAAGGAGGTGTATAGGCTGACCTAATTTAGATGGAAGGCCTTTGTAAAATAAGTGATAGGTAAACTGTACTAGTTTGTGGGGGCTGAGACTGGGTGCCACGGAAATTTACTTCCTCACACAGTTCTGGAGGTAAGTCCCAAATCAAGGTGTCGGCAGGGCTGATTCCTTCTGAGGCCTTTCTCCTTGGCTTGTAGATGGCTGTCCTCTCTGTGTCTTCACATGGTCTCTTCCTGTGTGTCCCTGTCCTAATCTTTTCTTATAAGGATACCAGTGCGGTCAGACTAGGACCCACTCACTCGACCTCATTTGACCTTCATTAGCTCCTTAAAGACCCCCATCTCCAAATACAATCACGTTCCAAAATACTGCGGGTTAAGACTTCAACATATTAACTTTGGAGACACACAACCCAGCCCATAACATAAGCTGAGGCCTGGGGAATGGACCAAATGACCCAGGAGCTGAGCATTTCATACAGGGGGAGCAGCCTGTGCAAAGCCCATTGAGATAAGGAAGCCAAAGTTAATTTTAAATTCCTTTAGTGTGAAATCTCCAAAGGGAAAGAATGTCATTTCAATGAATCCGTTTCTCTTGAAGCCTGAAATAGAAATATGGTGGATTCCTCTTTACAAATTACTTCTAAAAAACAGATTTTTAAAAAGTAAATAGGGTTATGTTCTTTGATTGTAATTATCACCCATGATTTCCTCAATATGTACTTGAATTTTTTCTCTGTTGCTGTACTAAATGCACTATGAATTGACATGCAGATCTGTAACACGATAAATTACCATCATTACATATGCCTTTTGCATGGGGTGGTTTTAAAACCATTTCCTCTCACTGCTTTTATAGAATAGCCTCATTTCCAGGGGTTAGCATCGCAGATAGGGCAAATAGTCTGTGGAATACATTATGATTTGTAACAGACTCATAGAAGGACACATTCCATCTGGTGTATGGAGGACACCATTACTCTTGGCTCATCCTCTTGAAATCAATGCGAAAGCCCATGCCCATCCCAGCACTCCTTCAAATGTGTTTCCTGGGACTTCAAAGTGGTAGTAACTATTGGCCATCTGTATGCTTGACATCCCTCATCATTGGGGAAGTGAAAATTAAAAATCACAATACGATAGCATGTTACATCTGTCAGAATAACTAAAATAAAAAACACAAGAAATAAGTGTTAGCAAGGATGTGGAGAAAAAGGAACCCTCGTGCACTGCTGGTGGGAATGTAAATTAGTGCCTCCCCTGTGAAAAACAGTATGGCGGCTCCTGAAAAAATTAAAAATAGTTACCATATGGCCTAGTAATTCCACTGCTTGGTATTTACCCAAAGAAAACAAAATCAATTATTTGCAAAGATAAGTGATTTTACCCCTATGTTTTACACCTATGTTTACTGCAGCATTGTTTACAAGAGTTGAGAAATGGAAGCAGCCCAAGTGTCTACCCATAGATGAACAAAGAAATTGTGGTATGCACATACAATGGAATATTACTTAGCCACAAAAAGGAAGAAATTTTGTCATTTGCAACAACATGGATGGATCTGGAGGGTATGATGCTAAGTGAAATAAGTCAGTCAGAGAAAGACAAATGCCAAATGATCTTACTTATACATGCAATTTAAGAAACAAAGAAAAATGAGATAAACAGAAAACCAAAATCTTGAGTACAGAGAATAAACAGTGGTCTCCAGAGAGGAGGTGGATGGGGAATGGCTGAAATGGATAAAGGGGATTAAGAGTACTTTTACCCCGATGAACACTGAGAAAGGTATAGACTTGTTGAATCTGGGGCACCTGGGTGGCTCAGTGGTTGACTGTCTGCCTTTGACTCAGGTTGTAATCCCGGGGTCCCAGGATCTAATCCTGTATCAGGCTCCCTGCAGGGTGCCTGATTTTTCTGCCTTTCTCTCTGCATCTCTCATGGATAAATAAAAATCTTTTGTTTAAAAAAAAAAGACTTGTTGAATCATTATATTGTACACCTAAAAGTAATTTAACACCATGTGTTAACTTATGTGAATGAAAAAAAGTGATTGCAGGAAAGCACAATCTGCCCCACACACACATTTTTTTTTTTTTTAAACATATGTGGCTCTGTAGCAAACTGGACCCATGGATTTCTCTGCTTTTACTGGGCCATCTCAAAACTCAGCGAT
Source organism: Canis aureus (assembly GCF_053574225.1). NCBI lineage: Eukaryota > Metazoa > Chordata > Mammalia > Carnivora > Canidae > Canis > Canis aureus. Next base: position 49,084,651 of record NC_135612.1, on the reverse strand, counting down.
TTGAAATTCCAGTCTGTTATAGTATTAGACAATAAGGGCATACTTGTATTTTCAGAGTTCTGCTACAAGAGCTTCTTGACAAAAGCAAATGCTGTCTGTCATTGCAGAAGTGTCCAGTTACAGTACAGCTCATCCAGATGAAATGCTCAATTCTTTTTCAAGCAAGTGCTCTGACCTTAGTGATCAAAAACACTCATGTGAATTCCTAGGAATGTGTTCAGCTTTTGCCCTGCTCTGTCCTTGGGTAGTGCCATAGGCAGACCTAAATGCCCATCTATATTTCCTAGGCTAGAATGTGGGGCTTGGGAGACTCCTTGGCAGGTCCCTCCCTCAGAGCAAGGGCACATTCATCCAGGGAGTTGGGGAAACTGCAATGAGCTGCTTTTTTGGTCCCTTGTCCTCAAATCGAAATAGGGGAGGTGGTCCCCAGCAATGAGATGTGAGACAGCTGCTCTACCTGTAACCAAATCTTAAGTTGGGTGGAAGAGGCAAGACCTTCTCACCAGCCAACCCCTAATTTGATTTCATCAAGACCCCAGGTTGGCCATTATTTACACTCCGAAAGAAACTTCCCTACCCTCTTCTCTTACTTCGTGCTACTGTGATCATCTCATGCAGAGAACAGACTTTGGCTTTGATAAAGAGTAGTGAGGGCAGACTAACTGATCATTCATTTTTGCAAACAGTAATTAATAGGCACCTACTAGATGCTCCGTGCTGTTTTATGTATGAGACACACTCTGTTCCCGCGTCTCTTCCACTGAGGCTGCTGTGCAGCCTTACTTCATCTTTTTCCTTTTCTTCTTCTCCTCTACTCTTCCTTCTTACTTTAAGCTTTCTTTGTTTGATTATTAGATCAAATAATTGTATTTGGTTTGAAAAAGAGAGAGAGGAAGCTTCAGAACGGCTACCACTGATTTCATTTATTAATTTCAGAGAGTGTGGAACAAAGCCACTGTACTCCTTCAAAGATAAAAATAAGACAAATATTCAGCTGTTGTAGTCCTGAAGCACTTTCAGAGAAAAGGGTGGACTAACAGCAATAAAATTCCAAAAAAAGTTGATTAAACCTAAATTTCTTTCACCTGGGAGAAACCGTAGGCTTGTGTGGTGAAATAAACCTTTTATTTCAAAGCTAACTTTTGAAATTTGAAAATAAAAGCTAAAGACTTGTGGCCCGGGACACAGGGCTATTCCAACCTAAAGGGCTTATCAGAATTTCAAAGAGGAATGATAACAGTGAGCACTCTCAGGTGCGGCAGCTCTGGGAACCCAGTACTGAGGACCACGCAGGACCTGCCACTAATATACTCATCAGACAACTGATGGGTTTCACGGTGGAAAAGTTTAAGGCACAGAACCCTTGAAGTGAAAATCATATGATCTTGCCTACCTATGACCCTGAGTCAAAGGCAGAAAAAAGGATTCTTTCCTCTCTCCTCTGCCCTTCTCCTGGCAATGGCCACATTAGAGGTTAGGAGAGGAGCTCACAAGGTGGATCTAGATTACAAAGTGTACCCACAGGAGATGGAGAGCAGTGGAGCTTTTACCTGGGAGCTTTAAAATCTTTTGATACCCAGCCCGTGCTGGAGAGGGGCATGAGGATGACCCATTAAGTCAAGCTCTAGGGGTCAGAGGTAGAGAACCAGGTATAGGCATGTTTTGAAGACCCCCTGTGTCTCTATTACACAGCGAGAATTGCATGTCATTTGAGGCAGGACATCAGCTCTGCCATGATAGCCCTTCCCTTCCTCCTCCCACTGTAACACTATGCACCTGGGAAGAATCCGTTTGTCCCCTAGCTCCATCTGGACTGCCCAAAATTCCTCCACCTCCTTGTAATTAAGCTGCTGGAAGAGGAAGGAAAGGACTCAGGCCCCCTCCTGAGTATATAAACACACTCAAGTGTCTCCCATCTTTAAATCAATAAGCAAGCCAACTCACCTCCATTGACTTTGGGTTGGGTTCCCTTCTCTCAAAACCTCCCTCGTTCTTTGCACAGAGGGCTTCAGAAAAAGAACCCATTGTATGTACCTACTGTCCACATCTCTTAATCTCCACCCTGTCAGTATTTAAAACATGCTGATATTTTGCTCCTCACAGAGTTTTTGCAATTAATTTTGATATTTTAAAAATACTGCCTTAATATTTTATTAATCTTGATTAGTTCGTTTTTTAGCACCCCCTTAGATTTTGCTCCCAAGGAGAATGCCTCACTTGACTTACTAAAGTCCTGGCCCTATTCTATTTACTCTTTAACCCATTATGATCTGCCTTCTGCTCCCCCAAAGGTAATGGAAACTAACCTTAAGAGATTCACAAAAAATCCTAAAAGTGTCTTTAAAAAATATCCTTTTAAAAATTTTTTTTTTTTTTTTTACTTATTTATTCATGAGAGACACACAGAGAGAGGCAGAGACATACGCAGAGGGAGAAGCAGGCTCCTCTCAGGGAGTCCGATGCAGGACTCAATCCCTGGATGTTGGGATCAGGCCCTCCAAAGGCAGACGCTCAATCACTAAGCCACCCAGGTGTCCCAAAAAACATTTTTTCATTCCCTGTTTTAGTTGACATTCTTTTGAGCATTTCAAACACATCAAGCAATAAGTAAAACATACACAAATAATAATGGTTACAAAAAACATTTATCCCTAAACCTGTTCCTAAAATGTTAACATCTTATTTCCTTTCCTCTTTATTATTTTAATATCCCTTCTAAACTTCCTAAAACTGCAGCAGTACTTAATTACAAATCTTCCCAAGGGCATAGTATTCTTACCCAGACCAGAGAGAATATCAAATCAGATAGCCACACCGACAGTGTCAGATTCCTGGTTATGGCCCAAATGCAGGTTATTTCTCCCAAGGCTATTCAAACCCAAGCCAGGACATCAGGCTGAAGCTTCCTTTATAAGATAATCTTTTCTTCCTACATCAATTAAGAAAAAAAATGTAGGTCCCAAGCTTTTCCCATGGATTTTTTGTTTTTGGTAGCTTGGAATTTCCCCGTGAAATGTTGAAGTCTCTCTTGGCCAGCATGACATTGCCCATTGTTTCGTCATTGTGATGACCAGGTCATTGTGATAACTTGGTCTATTGGCATTACTTAAAATGTATGGGTGCTGTACTGGTGTCTCATTATAAGTCATGGTTTCATCTCCCAGGAGCAGGAGAGCAAGGTTATGCAATGAGCACTCTTTTTTCTTTTCTTTTTTCTTTTCTTTTTTCTTTTCTTTTCTTTTCTTTTCTTTTCTTTTCTTTTCTTTCTTTTCTTTTTTCTTTTTTTTTAAAGGCATTTGGCCTATTCATCATCTTGGAACAAAGTTTTGAGCTTCCTTTCTGCTGAGTTATTTTGTATGAGCACTGGTGCCAGTTAAGTCTCTCTTGCTCTTGGTTCTGTATATTTTCCCAGGGTGATTTGGCTAACTCAGTTCCGTATATTTTTCCTCTTCTACTTACTCAGACATCACTTTTATGTCTGTGTTTTAAAATCAAACCATTAATAGAAGAAATAGAATACCAATTTATGTTAACCTCCTCTCATTAAAATTAATAAGAAATTAAACAGGTCCCTTTACAGCCAACTTCTCTGCTCATCCTAATTACCTTTAGTGTACTAAATTTAAACTTTTCTCTTAATGTCATTATGAAATTATGGCCTTTCCCAAACTCAACATATTTCAATTAACCACGATTATTATACTTATTTTCATACTCAAATTCCAATTTGGCTGGTGGGAGATCTCTAAGCTAGCTCTTTTGTTCTTTCAGCACTGTTCCTGGCATCTTTGAAAGCATCTCTGCTGTTTGGCAATGATAGGGTATATCAGGACCATTCTATTCTGTGTGTATCTGTGTGCCACCATGCACATGCACGTACACCAGACATGCCAGTTCTATATAGTGAAGTATGAGAGATCCAAATCTGGGCATTTAGGACTTCTTGTCAACCAGGCAGTGAACAGAATGATGCTGCTGTCGAAGCACTTCTAGCAGGAAAAATATTGCTTTTTAACATCACATGTTCACATTGATTTTTTTTCTAGTATTATTAACATAACTAAGTCTCTGTACTTCACTCACCTTGCAGCATGAAGTTTTATTGACCTCTAACATATTCTGTAATAAATATATATTATGCAATACATGACCTCAGCTTGAACCTTCTTTTTTCATAGTTCTACCAATGATATTGGCTTTTGTGTTTGTCTTCACATCAAACTGACATTCAGGGACTCTGAGCACTTGGTCTTTGTTTCACGATCTCATTGTGGTCACTGATTTTCCATCTCATCCCAGATGAATTCTCGGCCCCTGGGCAATGTACCTAAGTGTTTCTTGCCCCTGAGGAGTAATTGGATGGTGGCATATTGATTTTTCTCAGTTTTGAGAAAAGAAAGAAAGAAAGACTTGACTTCACCATATTTGAAGGCTCTTCTCTGTTGGGGATTCAGTTTTGGAGGACACGAGATTTCCCTTCACCCATATGTTCCCCTACCACCAATTCTATATCTACCCCTACAATGTTCCGTCATTGATGTCCAGTATATTTGACAAAGAAAGAGAGATGTGATCTCTGGATATTCTCAGTGACAACATGAAAAAGATAGTAGCACCTTTTCCCTCTTTTAACACAGTTAGTATACTACCTTCTAGAAGTCCTTGTTTTCTTATATTTTTAATGAATATCTTCTTTGGTAACTCAAGACTTACTGATCCCTTTGTTTAAGTGATTTGGAATGCCACCAGAGTTTGCTCTGGCTACTACAGGTTTAGCTTCTAACATTCCCTTGGAAGTTATGCCAAAAATACCCTGTTACATTTATACTTAGGAAGAGGGCTCTGGACAAGGAAAAGGGAGAACACTTGCTTAAAGAGATAAGAGATATAAAGTAAGAGAATACAAAAGGACACATATCCGATCTCTTTTTCAAAATAACCTTAGAAGGCAGCCCAGGTGGCTCAGTGGTTTAGCGCCGCCTTCGGCCCAGGGGACTTGATCCTGGATATCCGGGATCGAGTCCCATGTCAGGCTCCCTGCATGGGGCCTGCTTCTCCCTCTGCCTGTGTCTCTGCATCTCTCTTTCTCTCTCTCATGAATAAATACATAAAATATAAAAAAAAATAACCTTAGAAGGATGGAGTTTGAATTTGACGGCAGCCTGGGTTTCATGTTATGCCTTTGAGCTGGACAGTGCACATGAGAAATGTCAGTTGGCTGGAGGCTTCCCGTTACACAAGGTAATGTTTGGGTCCAGAAATGATGGAGTGTGTGTAAATTTTTAAAATATGAATAAAATGTAAAAAAATTATAATCCTAATGCATATTTATTTTTTTAAATGGTTACTCGGAAATGTATATGAACATAAAACTTGCCAGGAGTGAGTCAAGCACTATGCTGGGCACTGGATATTGTATAACTCTTCCAATACACATAGCAATACGCAGAGAAGGGTCTTATTTTTATTCCCATTTTAAAGATAGGTAAATTGATGCTTAGAAAGGTTGAATAAATTATTCATGGTCATAAACTAATAGATGGTAAATTCAAATTCAGGTGATTCAAATTTAGATAGTCTGACCACAAGCACACGGTCCTAAACATGCTATCTGTGCATGTAACAAAACTGGATGATACCACACATAAAATCTGGAATCCTCCTTTTTTGTTCTCTCTTATTAATTTATTAAGAGCATTTCCCCCTTCTTATAATGTTTTACCAAAGATCATTTAGAAAATGGGTGAATGCTTGGGGCACCTGGCTATCTCAGTCGGTAGAGAATGCAACTCTTGATCTCAGAGTTGAGTTCAAGACCCATATTGAGTATGGAGCCTACTTAAAAAAGCAGAAATAAAAATAGTCAAATACTGTCTTTTCTGGAAAATGTAACTTAATTTCCCCAGTCCCTTATTCATGAAAATATACATTCTTCCCAATTTTTCAGTGTCACAAATAATTATTCAATAAACATTAATCAACAGACAATAAAGCATTGTACTTGTATTTATAATTGTGTCTCCGATTATTTTCTTTCGACAGATTCATCAGGAGAATTATTGAGCCAATGGAAGTGAACAATTTGACTACCACGATAGGCATCACCCTATCATTTTCCTCAGACAGACACAAATTCACACCTTTGCCAGCACTTCATTAACAAGCCTTTTCATAGAGCTTCAGCCACACAGAAAATTTTCTTTAAAAAAATGTTTTGCCATGTTGGAAGGTGAATACAATATGTCCTATATTTGCTTTAATTAGTATTTGTTTGATTAGTTGTGAATGTGAATATTTTTGCATGTTTGTTGGATTTTGCATTTCTTTAAATTTTCTGTGTGGATCCTCTGCCCACATTTCTTTCTGAGTATCAAACTTTTACTTATCGATTTGTAAGGGCACTTTATGTTTCGAAGTTATTACCCTTCTGCCTTGTTGCTCAACTGCTTTTCCCAATTAGTGAGTTTATTGTTGCCAGTGATGTTTCTTGATGTAGGGGAGTTCTAATTGTATTATAGTAAAGTCTATCTAGCTTTTCCTTTGCAATTACTTCTGTTTGCTCTTATGCGTAGAATGCCTTTCCCTCCCCAGAGATCTGATAATTATTCACTTATATTTTTGTCTATGTGTGGTTCTTTCATCCATTTCTTTTTATTGTTGTTTTTGCTTTGGGCTATTGCACCAGCAAGGCTATAATTTGAGTTAATCAATTTTCTCAACCATTTGATGAATAACCTGTTCTTTTGGCATTTTTTTCTTTGTTGTGATTACTTTATTAAGCTGGGATATATACTAGAGACTATTTCAGGGCTGATTGCTTGATCCTATCAATCTGTCTACCAGTTCTTGAGCTCAAACCATACTCCTCTGTCGGATGTTGCTTTCGATATATTTTAATAGCTGGTAGGATATGTATCCTTAATATAACTGCCCCACTTTTCTCATTTCAATATATTCTTCTTTTTTTTTTTTACTTGATATTCATCTGTATGAACTGTAAAATGACTGCATCATATAAGCCAGATAGTATTGGCTTGTCTTTTGGTTTTCATCGTATCATTGAGATATATAATATGTCACTGCAAAATTATAATAGTATTTATTGATCTTTTGTTGGGCTATCTTTGTCGGTTTTATATTAGTGTTACACTAACTTCGCACAGTGAATCTTTAGATTTTCAGCTTTTGTTTTTATATCTGGAAAAACAAAACATATCACTTGGAGTTACTTGTCTTTATGAAAGTTGAAAGTTATCACTGGTAAAATTTTAATGCAATAGGATATCTTTAGAGGTAATTATCTTAGGGTCAGGTCAAGTTTGCCAATAAAATATCTATTTAACTATTGGAAACTATTCAGTTTTCCAAATTTTCTGACATTGTTTTTGAATAAAACTTTTTGATGTGTTAAAGTTTTCCACTGCTCTTATTTTAACATTTCTTTTTTACTTTTAAGTTTTGTTTTCTCACTCTACTTCTCATATATTCTTGAATTGCATTTAAAAATATCAGTTCTTGAATTTGTGCATCTACTTTACTGTTTCTATTTTTAATAATCTGTTCATTTTTTTCTATGCTTATCTTTAGAAAGTTTTTTCTTCTGTTTTCCTTGTTTTAAATATATGTTAATTATGTATAGTGCAAATCCTTTGAAATGTATCTATTTTATCTACTTGTTTTTTTCAAAGTCTAGTAATTCCATAAATGGCTTGCATAAAATAATTGTGTTTCTGCCCATTTCTTCTTGTACATCTTTGTTTTATGTATTTGGTGTATAAAATATATATTCTTTTTATATATTTATTGAAGACTGCACATTTTTCTGCACCCTCTGACTCATGTATTCAGTCTCATATGAATTTAATATTAATATATTTTTTCTTGTTCATATTTTTCTGATAACCATTTATTCATTTTTAAATCTATTTGTATCATTTTGTTTTGGGTATATTTCTTGTGAGTAGGTCACAGTTGGATTTTCTTTTTTCTTTTTTAAAGATTTTATTTATTTATTTACTTATTTATTCATGATAGACACACAGAGAGAGAGAGAGAGAGAGACAGAGAGACAGAGACACAGGCAGAGGGAGAGACAGGCTCTATGTAGGGAGCCCGATATGGGACTCGATCCCAGGATTCCAGGGTCATGCCCTGGGATGAAGGCAGGCGCTCAAAGTGCTGAGCCACCCACGCTGCCCACAGTTGGATTTTCTTAGCTCAATCTTTAAGTTTTAATATTTTAATGTAGGATGATAAATCATTATATTTGTTGTTAAAACTGTCCCATCCCCTCATCCTGGATAATTATTTAGGATCTCTGGGGGTTTACTCAGGTGAAGTTCAAGGGAACAGAGTCTGGACACTGACAGGAGAAACAGCTACAGGCATGAAAACACAGAAGACTCATGCTTGGTCGTGGCCAAGTCCATCTTGCAAAGAGAGGAACATTCTAAGTGTCGTGTCTGTGGAACTGATCAGAAATCTAGAACAGGATCCATATCAAAAATTTTTCAAAGAAAAAAAATTTTTTTTCAAAGATTAGACAATTGAGGAGTGGGTTCAGAAAACAGAGTCAGGAGTGCTTCCTGGGGAAGCTTGGGGAGACCCTTGGAGAGACCTACACATTTTCAATATTTTACTATAAATGATACTAAAAGAAAAAATAGTGATTGGCAACAACAATTTATAATAACTGGTTTATTGACGTTGGACTAAGTTCCTTCTATAAAGATTCCCTTTAATCCCCACAACCCCCATGTTATAACTTTTACAGACAGGAAGAGAGGCTCTGAATTTTCCAGACCAAAGTGAACAAGTGAGTAAGTGCCAGAACATTTTCAAAAAACAAATTTCCCTAACTCAAAAGCCCATGATTTTGAACATTGTGTTATACTGTTTTCTTCTCAACATTATAATTGTTGTTGGTTTTCATTTTCCCCAATATTTACAAGCATATATTCTCTTGAATTATTCTAATTAGGTTTTTCCAAATCACACTTGAATACATAGATTCTCCAACTATCAAGTTCATGAGCACTATGATAATTTTTGATTCCTTCTTCTGTAAGATAAGGAATGGAATGCCCTTCTACTTCCCCACATACTCTTTCTTCTCCTTTGCCAATATCATTTGGAATTACAGACCTATTTATTATCAGTCTTATTTTTAGTTATTCTATTTCAAGAAACAATGACAGAAACGTTCCATTTGTACTGCTATTTTATCTACAATAATTTTTCTTTTCTTTTCTTTTTTCCTATTTTTTTTTTTTTTTACTAATTCAGCTGGGACTGTCACAATGTTTTTGAACCCACTTCTGCTATTCTTGATTTTTTGTCTTTAATTACTGTGTTGTTTAATGTGAACGTATCTTTACGTAAATTTTTGAAGAAAAGTGCAGGGGTGGTATCTTTTTTGAGCCCTTGATTAGAATATCTAAGAATGCCTTTTTTGTTTTCTTTGCAAATTAGCAACGTTTCAGCTTGAGTCATAAGCATTTTCTCTCAGCATCATTTAGACTTTGTTCCGTTATCACCTGGCATCCAGTCCTATGATACACTGTTGATTTAGCCTGTTTTCATTTAATGATAAGTAACTTTAATGTTTGGTCTGAGGTTTGCAGAATTTTAAAAAATCCTTTATATTTAAACATATTTGCTTGATTATATCTGTGAATCTTTCTTCATTAATTTTGTCTGGAAATGGTGCAGTTTTTAAAATTGTGCAATTTTTTTTTCAGCTTGAGAAGTTTTCTTCCATTCTTTGTCTTCAATATTGCAGTGACATTGTTCTGGTTATATCTTTCTTGGCAAGGCAGTGGCGGGGGTGGGAGAGTGTTTTTCTTATCCATATAAGTTTTTGTTTGTGATCTACCAAATCACCCATCTTTTTTCTCATCATTTTTATCTTTGTTTCTCTTCTCTACATTGGTAGAAAAATTACCTAGCTTGTTCTCTATATCATTTATTTGGTTTTCTGCAATTTTGATTCTGATCTTTACTGCCTCTAAATCAGATTTCAATTGCACAATTTATTTGTAGCTTACCTGAGTCCTATTCTTATCTGCCAGCTTCCTCTTCGAATTCAGTTAGAATCTCAAGCATCATCTAATGCTTTATTTATTATTTCAGAAAGTACACCTGTTTAGTATTTATTAAGAACACAAAACAGCACGGCTAAATATTTTCTTGTTTTATCTAGCCAAGTTTTCTTTTCTCTTTAAACAAGCATGCTTTTTCTCTGCCTCATTGGTCTAGGTCTATTTTATGTTACAGAATACTTTTATTGACTCAATGTATCTTTATCCTACCTCCCAACACAGGCACACTCATTCTTTCTCCAAGTTGGTTGCACTCTGAATCTGCTAGAATCTTCCTCTTAAGTATTAAAATGGAGAGCAAGTTATGGTGTATACCCTCCACTGTGACTTCCAGTGTCGAGCTAGCAATGGGTACTGCTAGATCATCGCAGAAATTTTTCTGCTTCCCTAACCGTTTCTTTGTAAATGGGAGGTGAATTAACTAGTAAATAACTTGAAATATTTCGTAGTCTTTTTGTGGCTGAAACAGTTCAGGGGGGGCTTTGATTTCAAGAATACAATGCTCTCAATATATGTAGCAGATTGTATTTTCTAAAGATGGCCACAGCAATATATATCCCATCCCATAGATTCTTCTTCTTTTTTAGATTTTATTTATTTATTTATTTGAGAGAGAGAATGTGTGTGTGTGTGTGTGTGTGTGTGTGTGTGTGTGTGTGCAAATGGGGAGGAGCAGAGGGAGAGGGACAAGCAGACTCTGCTGAGCATAGAGCCCAAGGCGGGACTCGATCTGATGACCCTGAGATCATGACCTGAGCTGAAATCAAGAGTCAGATACTTAACTGACTGGGCCACCCGGACTCTCCCCATCCCATATGTTCTTCTAACAATGTGGCACTGACCTGCCTTTATTGGGAGGTGAGTTCTGTGATCTCTCCCCTTGAGTCTGGTTGGAGCTTTGTAGCTGTCTTCATCAACAGAATGCAGCAGAAATGATGCTGCATAACTGAAGGCTGGGTCATAAAGTCCCATGGCACGTACACTAGGATTCCTGAATGGACATGTATGAAGTCTGGCTTCCCCAAGGCTGCCATGCTGGAGAGATCATGAAGGAAGACCACAAGTGGAGATTCCAGGAAGGCGAGGCTATTCCAGCCCCCTTTCTAACCTAGAATGCAGAAATATGAATGAGTGAGACCCCCAATAATTTCAACACTCAGCCTGCCAGTAGAGTCCAGTTAGTTCTCCCCACCCTGCCCTGCCCAGATTGTAGATTCTTGACCAAAATGAATACATGAACATCATTGTTTAAACAACTAAGTTTTGGAGCGGCTTGTTACATAGCATCAGATAATCCAAAACAAGTGCTTTCCATCCCCACCCCCACCCTCACCTATATTATTATATTACCCACTCCCTATGTTACTATATTACTTTACATCTCAGGTCATACTCTGTAACCACCCACTTCTTGCACTGAGGCCCATTGTACTTTTCTGGGATTTACAATTGTATAGACTTTAGAAAGATGAGAGGGCTGAGCTGAGTGTCCACCAGCAGCCAAGAGGTGACTGACAGGCTCTCTGATTGGGGACCACCCAGGGCCCCGATACAGAGCTCTCTTTCTCCCGATGGAGGAAGGAGGCACTCTTCCTTGGTCATCCCATTCATCCTGTGTTAAGAGTCATTTCTCTGAAAAACTGGATAATCCATATTTAGGATCTTGGGGTTTCAGCCCGATTAAGTCCTACAGCCCTTTTGGGTTTTCATGGGTATTTTAAGGGGAGCTAGGAGAGGGAAGTCCAGGCAGCCTTCACGATCTTGAAGTACAGTGTTCTAGCTTTCATTCTGAGGTTCAGAGGTGTTGCCAAAACAACAGACGCAAAATGGACCCCTCTCTGGGTCCCCTGGCTTGTCAGTCACCTGCGCTCTGTGGGACCCGGTGTTGTGAGCGTTCCAGGAGAATGAAAACAACCAGCATCTTCTTTATTTTGTTTTATTTTTTAAAACAGATTTTACTTATTTATTCATGAGATACACAGAGAGAGTTAGAGACATAGGCAGAGGGAGAAGCAGGCTCCCTGCAGGGACTCGATCCCAGGACCCCAGGATCATGATCTGAGCTAAAGGCATACAGTCAAACTCTGAGCCACCCAGGTGTCCTAACCAGCATCTTCTTTAGAGCCAGTTGTCTCTCTTTGTCCTACCTTCTAAAGCCCCAACTACGAGGAAAAGGGGAACATGCAGAAATCTACAACCCTGCTAGAAGTCACCTAGCTCTGGGATACTTTTGATAGCAGCCTAGGCGGGTTCTATTCTTCAGAAATCATTAGATGCATATGAATTGCTTGGGGATCTTGTTAAAATTTAAATGCTGATTCAGAACATCTGGGCTGAGGTCTGAGCATCTGCATTTCTAGCAAGTTCCCATTGAGCAGCACACAGTGAGCGGTGAGGCTCTGGGCAGTTCCTGTTGCTCCCACACCCTGGAGGCAGTCCCCAAAGACTCTCACTTCCTGTCCCACTAGATGTGGTTTTACAGCTATTGTCACTCTTATGTTCCCTGTCTTTTTGCCTCCCAGTACTTATCGGCTCCTCCTTCCATATTGTCCGGCAGCTGTGGGATAGCTCAGGTGGGGAAGGGTCACTCCTTGTGTCCTCACTAATTTGTTCTCTGTTCAGTAACTACTGATCGCTCTGAGCTTGGCTCCTCCAGGGGCAAAAATAATGAGACGGAAGACACTGATCAGAGGCTTCTCAGGGAGAAGGGCAGTGAGTGCCCTCTACAACGGGATAAATGCTAGGGTAGAGGATGATGTAGGTGGTAAGGAGATGTAGATGGTAGTTGGGGAGCTGGGAAGGTAAGAACAAGATTCTTTAAAAGCTTCCCGGAAGAGGCAACATTTTAGCTGGATCTTCAGGTACTACTAGTAGGTGTGAGCCAGCTGAAGAAAGAGGAGGGAAGGGCATTCTGCAGAGAAAATAGCAGGTGCCAATGTTTGGAGAAGGAGAAAGCATGGTGAGCTCAAGGGACTGCAATTAATTATGGCCAGAGCATGCCATGTGGGTGAAAGGCTGGGGAGAGGACTAAGGTAGTATATTAGCTTGCTTGGGCTGCCCTAACAAAACATCACATGCTGATTGGCTTAAACAACCGATATTTGTTTTCTCACAATTCTGGTAGTTAGAATTCTGAGGTGGAGGTGTATGCAGGTTTGGTGTCTTCTGAGTCTGAGGCTTCTCCCTTTGACTTGCAGCCCCTCCTTTCTCCCTGGGTCCTCACATGGTCACCTTTGTCTGAGCTTTCTGTGTCCTGATCTCCTTTTTCTGTAAGGACACCAGTCTTCTTGGATGAAGACTCCCTTAAAGATCTCCTGTGACCTTAATCACCTCTTTAAAGGCCCTACCTCCACATGCAGTCACATTTTGAGGTACGGAGGGTTAGGGTTTCATCATATGAATTTGGCGGGCCACAGTCCAGCCCAGAACAGGGAGTTGTGGGGTGGGTAGGATGGCCTTCTTGCTCAGTTTGTTGCTGTCTTCTACCCTTCTTACTCCCTTGCTGTTCCATAGGGGAGCAGCTGGACAGGCTTTGGAGGAAGGAAGCTGGGCATGGAGGAGGAACTTAATCTGAGCAGGGGTGTTTCACTCCCTCATCTGTGGATGCTTTCTCTGATACTTCTACTCTTGATTTAAATTTTAGTGGCAGCCTACCACGTGTGGGTTTTCTTTCCTGGTCTTTCTTCCTATATGCCCTTTGTTCCATCGGCTAGAGGGTCCGTGGGTTGCAGTGCCCCATGACCACTTGGGATACCCAGGGCCAGAGACCACTGCCCCTCTATAGGGCAGACAGCTGTGGCCACTTTCTGTTGGGCTTGGGCCCACGAGACTCTTGGAGTGTTATCAACCTTGAAACCCCACAGCTCCTTTGCCAGAGATGCTGTTGGGCCTTCTGAACATTTTCAGGGCTGGCTCATTTCATTTGCTCACATTTACTATCTGTAGCCATCTAAAACACAAGGGTGTGTGCACACTTTTGAGACTGGGAGCAAAACTGGGACACTTGCCCTTGAGAGAGAAAAGGCATTGTGTCAATGAGAGGCACTTGGGAGGACAAGTCCTGTTGTCCACAGGAGGAACCACAGGGATGGAGAAGCAGGTCCCTGGAGAGAATACCTGCAAGGAACTTCTCTAAGCCTTGATACCTACTGGGTCGTTTTCCTGTCCTAATCAGAAGTATTAAGCCTTTTGGCAGGAGGCCTGTTAGACACTGAGCAGGACAAAGGCTCCTTTATTTTTAAAGTAAAACACTCTGTTTTTACTGTTTCTTAAGAAACTAACAGTCTCTTTGGGTAAACACATTCTATTTACCCACATACCAATCGAAGGCAGCCAACAACAAGCTCCCCAAATACACTAATATTGGTAAATGTTTATCATTTGTATTGCTTCCTTCATCTCAAGGCTCATTTTGGGTAAATAAAACACATTTCTCAATCCTGAGTTTTCTCCTATCTGTTCTCCAATTTCCCCGAATGTTTTTTTTTTTCTTCCTTCCGTTGGATTTTGGATTCACATTCTTAAAATTGCATCTACACTGATGTTTATCCTTTTCACTTCTCTGCTGAGCTTTAGGATATATTCAAATTAAGAGATATAATTTAAAATTTAGAACTATGAATATAGTTAGTAGCAAACACAGGCTATGTGGCAGAAAGGCATATGGATCAGGCTAACTGTAAAGTGGGGGTAGGGAGAGAAAAACTCTGAGGTAGAGAAAATAAGCTTCAGCTCAGCCCAAATATTAGTTTCAAGCCAAAGAAGTTGGCCTAGGCCCAATTCTATCCTTGGTTGGACACAATACACGATTGCCGTATTTTCAGAAAAAGAAAAAAGAAATCCATCTATAGGGTGAGAATCTAAGTATCTATTTTCCATCAGAGTGACAATCAGAAATCATTCTTTTGCATTTATTTTTCAACTTTGTATTTGCCTGTGAACAAAATTGAAGCTGGCAAAGGATGCTTCATGTGAATTACTTGAACAACAGTTTCTCATTGTGTTGAATTACATTGAAGCTGCTTGCTGTGAAATCTTGCCACAGCCCAGTAACAGTGAAAGATATTGTCACTTTTTTTTTCCATGGCCGTGAAGTTAACCCACTTCTGTACCACATAAATGAATTGATGGTCCTTTCCAAAGTGGGGGAGAAAAGCTCTCCAAATCCGAATCACCAAGCATTTACGTATAGCTTATTAATGTTTTCAGAATCAAAAGCCAGTCTATTTCCCATGTCACCTGATCTTCATGCTTCCTTACATCACATTTCCAGATTACATGGCTTCTCAGTGTTTGGAATATCTATAGTTGCCAACAAAGAGAGAGTCATGAAGTTCCAGCCCTAGCTAGTAATATTTTCACCTAATTTAGGAAAGTCCAATTTAGAACCTAGTCCAGAAAAGTAGTAGAGAGGTGAAAATAATCCCAAGGGGCCTGCTTACTGTTCCTAAATTCACCATCCACCACTAGGGGGTAGATGATGAAAAAGGGCCTAGGCTGGAAGTGGTGGCTGTGGCATTTCTCCAAGGCAACGTTTAAGATTTGCCCATTTGAGGCATGGATTGGGATTAGAGCTCCATTTGCCTTGTTTGCCACATGATGGTTAATGGCCTGTTTCAGAGGCTAGTGGCAGGGGACACAACAGATCATGGTGGGGCTCAATCCCCTTTAGACAGACCTCTCTCCTCCTCCGGAGCTTTCCTACCAATTTGGGGTGGAAAATGCAGTTTTCTATTCCTGCTACTTGATAGCTGTAGGCTCCTAAAAGCCACTTGCTGCTTTTACTCATGAGTGAAATGGGACTAATAAGAGCTCTACCTGTTGTGAGATTAACATACTTAATCAGCAGTCACGTGCTATTCAGATATGAGAATGGTCACTGTTTCTCTGCTGCTTCCTCTGCGTAGGAGAGAAGCCAAGCAGAAGCTCTTGCTGCTTCTAAGCCCACCTCATCAACCCTGGAGCCCTGATCTACAAGTAAATCAAGGATGAGCAAGGAGGGAAGGAAATTGAATGTGTTACATTCTTCTTTCTGATGGTTGTGAGGCTGACACCTGATTTCCCTCAGGCTGACTGTGATTACGCTTTAAGGCTTCAGGCACAGGATTATTTTCATGGCTGCTTACCATTAATTATATGGAGAAGCTACAACCCTAATCCGGAATCCTCTCTCTGGCAGCAGAAGTGTTTGATTTCTCCGAAGACACTTTTTACCTAAAATAAATAACCCAAACAGAAAAAAAACCCATGCCCTTCTTGGACTGTACACAAGGCACTGTGGTATACAACGAAGAGAGCTGGACTTGGATTCAAGTCCTGTCCCTTTTGAGCTGTGTGACACTATGTATCTCTGAGTCTCCATTTATAAAGTAGAAACCATATCAGTTCTGCTGCGCCCAAGACAGGGAGTCATTAAGAACCCGGACTAGCTTCAAAGGCTGGCTTTGCCAATGACTGGATACGTGATATCGGTAAGGTTAGTTAACCTTTCTGGGCCTCTGTTTTCTTACCTGTAAAATGGGCTAATAATTGTATCTAGTTCAGAGAATGATTGTGAGGAGTGAATTTTAAGGGCAGGTAGAGCATTTAGAATGGGACCTGGCCAGAGTAAGCTCAGGAGAAATCTTAGCTCTTATTACCAAGTATGTAAACAACACTTAAGGACCAAAATGCACTCAGCATACCGTTTCAACAGTTTCACGGACAAATAGACATCTCAGCTTTGCAGCGCAAAGTCACAGAGGCAAGAAGACAACTAGCCCATCCAGGGTCTTCTCAGGAAAAAGTCAGGAGGTGCTCCCTTGATGCCAGAGTGTTGGAGAGGGCCCGGCAGAGGGCCCAGAGGAGGGCCAGGGCCTCAGCTCAGCATAAAATTCAGCTGTGAGTGAGGGGAGGGTGCAGGGAGGAGGGGAGGGGCCGCAGTAAGGTGACAGACTCCTGGGGAATGGCACAGGCCCTGGGGACAGAAATGGTGAAAATGGTTAAGAGCCCTCTGCTGGGGGGAGCCCATTCAGATAGCAGACAGCCGAGACAAGGAGAGGGGAAGCATGTGAAAGGGACACCAAGTCTAGGTGAGATCATGTCTGGAACCAGAGGATGAAGCAGTTTATATTTAAATGGTTATGGCAAGACAACACCCCCACATTACACCATCCATTCCCATTCAAGTTCTTTGGGAGGAAGTAAACATTATGGAAGTGTTAATTGCTATTCAGTTTCACATTTAAGTCTGCATTTGTACAGAGGAGTCTAGGAGATGGCACATTTTCCTTGCCACGTTATTAAGTAAAGGCTTTCTAAATAACTGGTTGGGGGCGCACGGCCCCCCGCTCCCCTCCCCTCCGCCCCCCGTGGCCCAGGCACAAGTTGCTGAGCGCTTCCTGGTGGTGGTCTAGTCCTTTCCAGGTCTTCTTCCGAAAGCGGTCGGACGAGGAGCAGGTCCTATTGGTGGTGCCCTGTCGGCCGAGCTCCCGGGGACCGGTACCGAGGGCGGCCGCCGCGGGGCACGGGCCTGCGGGCCACAGGGGCGGGGACCCGGCGGCTGCGGCTCAGCGCTTCCCGCGGGCTCCGGCCTCGGCCGCGCGGGTCCCGAGGACGCGCTCCCGGCGCACGAGGCCCGCACGGGCCCCCTGCTGGGTGGCGGCGACCCTGCAGCCACCTGGACCCCGGCTGCGGCGACTGGCGGCCGTGCGATTCCCGAGCGGCCAACGGGCTTCCCCGTCGGGATTCGGTGCCTGTCTTCGCCCCGGGCCCCGGGAGCCGAGCAGCGCTCCGGCCTCTGGCACCGCCCCAAGCCCCGGGACGCCACCGCGGTGCCCGGAGACGCGGCGGGGCGGGGCGGGGCGGGGCGGGGAGCGCGCCCACCCTTCGGGGTCTCAGCCACCCCTCGGCCCCCCGAGCCCGTCCTCCCTCCCGCCGGGGAGCGCTGCCCCCGCGCCCCACCCCCGCGCCCCGGCGCCGCGCGCAGCACCGCCCCGCGCCCCGCAGCGCCATCTGGGGGCCGGGCACCGCCTTCCCCGCCCGGGGCGCCCCCTCCTTCCCTCCGTCCGCGCCCGTCGCCCCTCGCGCCTCCCCGAGGGCGCCCCGGCGGCGGGGGGCGGCCCGGGCCTGGGGCAGACGCGGGGCCGCGGGGGAGCGCGCGATGGCAGCGACGGGCGTCCGCGGGCGGAGAGGCGGCGGCGGCGGCGGGCGGCGCGAGGAGCCCCTGTGATTGGCACAGCCCGAGCCGGAGGAGGCGGCGCGGGGAGGGCGGAGGAGGAGGAGGAGGGAGGGGGCGAGCGCGCGCGGCGGCGGCGGCGGCGGCGGCTCGGCGGCGGCTCGGCGGCTCGGCGGCGGCTCGGAGCTGTGCCTTCCACCTCTCCAGCCCCGGTGCACGGGGGCGGCCGCCGCGGGCCCGGGGCGGGGACAGCACGCAGCCTCGCCGCGCACACCCCCGCCCGGCAGCGGCCCCGGCTCCCGGGGCGAGCGGGAAAGCGGCGGCGGCGGCGGCGGCGGCGGCGGGGGAAGGATGCAGGGGAAGAAGCCGGGCGGCTCGTCGGGCGGCGGCCGGAGCGGCGAGCTGCAGGGGGACGAGGCGCAGAGGAACAAGAAGAAGAAAAAGAAGGTGTCCTGCTTCTCCAACATCAAGATCTTCCTGGTGTCCGAGTGCGCCCTGATGCTGGCGCAGGGCACGGTGGGCGCCTACCTGGTGAGTCCCCGCGCCAACTCCGCGGCGGGCCGGCGGGCGCGAGGAGGGGGTCGCCGGGCCCGGGGCACCGGGCATGACCTCGGCCCGGCGCGGCGCGGCGCGGGGGTTGGCGAGTGGCGCCGCGGCGGCCGCCGGGGGAGCTGCCGGCCCGGGTGCCGGGGAGCCGGGGAGCCGGGGAGCCGGGGAGCCGGGAGCGGGCGGGACCGCGGATGCCGGCAGCGGCTCGCGCGGCCGGCGGGGCCGGGGCCGGGGCCGGGGCCGGGGCCGGGGCGGGCCGGGGCCGGGAGGCGGCCGGCGGGTGGGCGTGAAGCTCTGCCTCTCCCCGCCGGGAGAGCGCGGCCGGAGGGACCTCGGGAGCCCCCTGCGTGGGGAGGCGGGCGGCGCGGTTTTGAGGTGACCTGCACATGGGAAGAAGAGCCAGTGAGCATCCTTCGTCCTCTGCTCTCCGTTCCAGCCGCCTGGAGAACAAATCCATTATGCATCATTTTCTCCCAGCGCTTTCCCCATGCGCCAGTTACGGGGGGATTTAACAGCTTAGAGTGTGGCCCCGACCCGAGCCAGGGCTGCAGGGGGACAGCCCCTCTCCGTATCCCGATAGCCATCTTTCGGCGTCTGGGATAAAGTTACATACGGTACCTGGAGAGCAGCTGCGAGTTTGTGTAGTTCTGCGCCCCGCGCTCAGACCTCGGTGCCTCAGCGTGGTCTCTCGCCCACAAGGGGGTTGCAGCATTTTGCACTGTGTGCATCTATTTCATTTGCCTTCCAAAAGGGCATATTAGTGCTCAGACGGCCCAGGGGTGCGTAACATATCAGAGGAAACAGCTTGTAGTGACTCAGCAACTGTTAAATACCTACTTTGTCGCTTTGTCCTGCCCTGCGCAGGTGGTCCTGACTTGAGTTCCAGAGAGTGCACTTCCAGACCCCAGGACAGCCCTGCCTAAGCAGGAGGAGATTTTTTCCCCCCCACAGTGTATAGTGTTCAGCCATCACTTGGTGATTGACCCACAACCGGAATCAAATGGCAGTGACTTTGTTAGTGAACAAGTTTGAGGAAGGTAGAATTGGACAAGATTTTGCCTACTGGATAGCCGCATCCCCAGATAGATCCATGCTCTTCCTGCTGGACCTCGGATCCCTCCTTCCTGGCCTTGGGATACAGTTAATGGGAGCCAAACTGCTGAGACAGGGCACCATTCATAAATTGTCTCCAAAGACTCGGGGGCTTGCTGTCAGAGGAAACTACGGACAGGTTTGGTCTCTAGTGCGAGGTAAAGTCAGTTTTGTGGTTCCGAGAGAGGGTTGTTTGAGCTCAGCTCTCTGTTCCTGGGGTGACAAACTTACCCGGCTTCTGAAAATCAGATGCATTTCGTTTGCTCCTTGTGAGATGAAAGTGTTTGAAATCCCTGTCTTTGTGCATCCTTGACTTGTGTGCTGCAGGTGAACCCTGTGGCCAAAAGCGTATTTTCTTTTCTGTTTGGATATACATTTGCACTTTTCTCTATATGTACAGTACAGGCAATACCTGTGGCCCTGGGGAGTTCTGACGTAGGGATGACTGTGTCTTGGTTGGGGGGGGGGTGGTCAGTTTATCAGACCTTTCATGGAGAGAATTTGACTGTTACGATATTAAAATAGGTATGTGCATTACCAGGATGCAAATGCATGTTAACAAAATATTTGTGCATCTGTATTGGGAGCATATGCAAAGTATGTACTACCTAACCTGGCCTGTGTTTGAGGAGGTAGTTGGTATATCAACAGTTGCCTTCAGTTGTTAGCCTGAAACCAGTTTTGTTCAGTAGAGTGCATTATTCATGTGTGGCGAACAGCAACAGAACTTTTTGCGCCATGAATTATAAAGGCATGGGCTTAGTTTTAGCTCACAATGATCTAAGGGTTTTAGAAAGGCATGAGGCTGGGTAGCCTAAGTTACATTATAAAGTTAAGCAGAGGGCTGGTGGTGAGGGGGATATGTAGAGGCGGGGCTGGCATCAGGAGATAGGAAGTTGACTTTCATCCCAGAAGAGGCCAGTGGCAGGCAGTCCACCTGGTGAAGGCGGAAGGGGGGGGGGGGGTTCCTGCTGGCACTTTCAGCCTGGGCTGATAGCCCGGTTCAGAGGGGTAGGGTAACCCGAGTCAACAGGTGACCAGCAGAGAGCAGATGGGGGCCCAGGAGAGGACAGGCCTAGGAAATTGAATTCATTTTGATTACTAGGAGTGGAGGCGTAATGGCTCCGAGCTCTGCCTTGCCCAGTTGCCCTGGACTCTCCTTTGTCATCTGAACCTCATGAAAATAAATAGTTTGCTTGCCAGGCTTGACCTAATCAGCTCGCTATGGGTTTTGCTCTTCTGGGCCACTTGGGAGTTTTCTGTTCATCTGTTATTTTGGAGGTAGAATAAAAAGTTTGCTAGTCTTTCAGCTGTATGAGGCTTCTTTATGGATAACTTGGGAATAAAACATTGTTAGGATGCAGGAAAAGCAAATTTCTCCTTGTTAATGCATCATGGCTTTCTTAAGAAACCGGAGAGCTTGCTTCTGTAGGTGATCACACACACGGGATCGGTGTGCAAAGTGTGTGTTATATATGATCTCTGCATTGGCAGTCAGCCTGTCCCTCTGATGAAGCATTTTCAGATACCTGAGGAAGGGCACACCTTGGGACACACAGCCAGCAATGCTTGCTTTGATGGATGGGGGGTGGTCGAAAGTTCTATACCAGTGATGTTATTTCCTATTTGATCCCAGTAGTCTATGCAGCTACCTTCTTATTTTGTCTTCCCAGATGCTTTTTTTTTTTTTTTTTGTACATTTAGAGGCTTCATTTCATTTCTCCCTTTACTTTTTGAAAAGACAGATTCCCCGGTGTCTTCAATGACACTAGTGTATAGGCTTTTCAATGGCAGAACTGAAGCAGGAAGTTGTCTGTGATTTGAGAAGTAACTTTGAAAAGCAGGACTTTGTGTTATGTGTATGTGAGTGTATATGTACGTGTGTGTGTGTGTGTGTGTGTGTTTTCTCTCAAGAACCTGCATAGAGAGGAAACTCTAGGGATACTTGTATATAAGACAAACACTAATTGTTATTCTGAGCAAGGAACCAGCTTTTTGCCTGGATGTGGGGTTCTCCCAGGGGAGTGCAGAAGGCTATTGACCCTGACACTCAGACTCTGATCTGGGGAGATCAGGTAATCATCATGCAACCCCAGGGCAGCTGTGGATTCTGAAATCTCTTAACACTTGCAAGTGTTTGAGCTGGATATCATGCTTCAGAAAAGCCAACAGTCACAGGGCTGTTCTAGTCACTTCAATGGCCTGACTGTCCATGAAATATATATATATATATTTTAGCATGAACCATTAAGAGACCTGTCCAGTTTGATTGCCGTGGCTGCTGAGTAAAGAATACGCTTTTCCTTGACTTGGGTCTTTGCTTTGGGTGGCTCCAATCTGAACTGACCTACTTGCAAGGATGTGACATCTGCTCAAGTCTCAGGCACTTTGGAGCAGGCATAGGTCTGTGGGAGCTGCACGGAGAGCAAGGCATTTTGTGTGCACTTCATGGTGATGTGTGGAGACCCACTGAGATGTTTCAGGCCATTCATGAGGACAGCCCTGAGTGTGGAGGTTCGTATATGTTCTCAAATTGCAGAGGACTGGGATAGATAAGGATGTATACAGGGAATGAAAGCCTCTGACACCTCTGGGCATCATGATTGCGGCTCCCATACAAGGGCATTTGAGTTTCTTCAGTATGAAAACTTGAGCCAGCAGGTGGGGTCTCCAGGGTGCAGAGCGCAGGCTGGGCCTGTGACCCCAGGGGTGGGCATTTCCCTATTGAGAGTTTTGTACACATTGAGTCTGAGGTTGTGATGATGAGATAATGAGCAGGATGACTGAGTGCATATCATAGAGCTGTATCTCATTGATGTCGGTAGCCCCTTTTAAAAAATTTTAGGCCTGGGGCACCTGGGTGGCTTAGTGGTTGAGCGTCTGCCTTTGGTTCAGGTCATGATCCTGGGGTCCTGGGATTGAGTCCTGCATCAGGCTCCCTGCAGGGAGCCTGCTTCTCCCTCTGCCTATGTCTCTGCCCCTCTCTCTGTGTCTCTCATGAATAAATAAATAAAATCTTTAAAAAGGAAAAAAAAATTAGGCCTGAGAACATTCTATGGCTTGTGGTTACTGGTAAGGTGAAACTGCTGGCTTTATTCTTTTCCCTCTCCTAAAGAAGCATCGTTTTGAAGATGGGTTTTTGCGTCTCTTACCCAGAAGCAGACAGCTGAGAGACATTTTTAAAGTCCTTGTCAAATTAGTATGATGACTAAGGCGACTGTATTTTACTTAAATTATTTTACACACTTATGGTTAGTCAAAGTGACACATTCCCTGCCATTTGCGTAATTACTGTATAGCCCCAGGTAGTAAGAAAGAAAATTACCCCGATTTTTTTTTTCTTGCTGTTTGGTTGCAAATGTTCAGCTAATAATTATTTAGGGGAAAAAATGATTTCTGAAAATTCCTTCCAACCAGCTTTGTGTGCCCAGCTTAGTTTCCGTAGGGGTTTTCTCTTGTGTGTTTAACAATCAAAGAATCTGTTGTGAGGGGAGCAAGATGTCTTTCCTGAATTTTGTAACTCTCCTGTATTTCTATTTTAGATTCCTTATAAAGAGGATGACCCAGAGGTGCTCCCTTGTTAATCAGATGACCAGCATTTAAACTCCTCTCCTTACCTGCTGCTGTAATAGGTATAGCTCTGTATTAAGCTGGATAAGTTTCCACTGGCACAAAGGCAGTTGGAGCAAGAGGGTCTCAGGATTTCTCTTGCTCACCGAAAGCAAGCATCTAAGTACTACCTTTGCTCAGGAATGCGCTCACTTAATGGACTGGGGATGAGTAAGTATAATGCAGCAAAAAAAACCTCAAAGAGGATACAGCTACATTGGATGAAGAAAAAGGCCTTGAATAAAGAAAAAAATATCTGTGAATGTTACCGCTTAATTGCAGACGTTGGTGTTCCTTTCAGAGTCTGTTCCAGGCCTCCTGCAGAGGCTGGGGGAAGTAGCAAGGAGTCCTGCTGAACTGACCCTGTTCCTTGGATTAAGGAGGGCTCGCTCCTTGAGGTGTCCGACAAGGAGGGCGGGGGCCGCCAGGTGGCTGGGCAGGCAGGTGTGTGGAAGGTGCTCACCCCTTGTTGGGGTAGAGAATAAAACTCTACCAGCAGTATTTCTACTTCTACTTGGCAAATACATTTAACTTGCACAGATTGAACTGCAACTCATCATTTAATTAATAACCACATTCCTCTGAAGTAGAGTCAAAGTACTTATCACTTGTACTCACTC
The DNA here is from genome assembly GCF_053574225.1 of Canis aureus. NCBI lineage: Eukaryota > Metazoa > Chordata > Mammalia > Carnivora > Canidae > Canis > Canis aureus. Next base: position 49,060,526 of record NC_135612.1, on the reverse strand, counting down.
ATATTTTCTAATTGTACTCTGAGATTTATGTTAATATATGCATCATATATTTATATACATGTTCTTGGACGAGGCTACATACACCAGATATTGTGTGCTGTCCTTTTTGGAAGATGTTGAGGGACACTTCAATGGCAATTTTGATTGTATGGCTTAAACATAGGTTTAGAACTGCCCTGAAGACAAGGCATCTATATTCTGTTCCATCTCAGAAATGTTTTTGGTAATCTGAAGGCCAGAAAGATGGCATCCTTGTTCTTGTAATTTAGTTTTGGTTTCTGTTTCTTTATGTGTATCTATGACATTGGTAATAAAGAGGAAAAAAAGAGTGGAATCAACTGACTTTGGTTCACAGGAGAAATGAATGGGTATGGTTTGAGAAACTTGTATTTTATAAACACTTGTAACCTAAGTGTTTATGTGTTAATGTAACAGGCCGTATTGCTGAATGGTTAAAACTCCAAATTAAATGGTGAAAACTTCCAGATGGACACTGATAAGCACCTGTGGCAGCTGTGGCTCAATGGATGAGCTTCAGGAGACCTGGGACCCATGTTCTCCCCTTCTCAGTTCTGTTTTCTTAGGCTGATTACTTAAACTCTCTGTGCCTTGGTTTTTCATTTTAAAACTGGGATCCTAATAGTACCCAGCCTCATAACAATGCTATGAGAATTCATGGAGTTGGTAACTTGTAAAGCACTTTGAATGCTAACTGGCACACAGTGCTTGATATATACTAGCTATTAATAATGGCATGGTTATACATATTTACTGCAAACATTCAGTTTGTAGCCCCAACAAATGAGAAATAAAACCATTTCAATCAAGTTTTGATTTGGGTGTAGCAAATTGTACACTCAAGTAGTTCCCTATTCTGCATGAACATTTTGTCTGGGAGGTAAAAGGTTTTTAGTAGTAAAAAAAAGTACCAGTTGCTAATTCCATTTATTCCCTTATTATAAATATAGCAATCCATTTTATCTTAAAGATGCTATAAAAATTACCAGTCATGTGGGCGAGGAGCTCACTATAGTAATGGTTATATTGAGCATTGATAGTCAGTGGGTACTTTGAGCTGGATGGAGCAGGGATGGTGTTCACACGGCTGGGAGGGGACAGGTGCCTTGGTGTCTCACTTTGAGAGGCCCTGTTATCTGTTGTTCTGCTCTGTGGCCACAGGATGCGGAATACTTGACAGTCTTCTACATTGTACGCAGCTGAGGAGCAGTAAAAAGAGTTCTGGACTTGGAGTCAGAAGACCTGCAATTTGAACCTGGACCTGCAACTTACCAGTTCCTGGTGACTTGACTTACCTGCGCCCCAATATCCTCATCTGTCTTATAGGTGGTTGGGAGATTTAAATAAATGGATGCGTGATAGGGTGTTTCTCATAGAGTACAGGATTCAGTACTTGCTTTATCACTAGTGACATAACCCTACTCATTGACCTTGGCACAACAGAAGTCCTTCCCAGGGGCCGAGAGTTTGCTTCTTAAATCGGAGATCTGGGCCCTCGTAGCTTGCTCTGCTTCTCTGGAAGAAGCGTAGCCACTTCAAGGCAGCGTGGGGTGTCAGGAATCGGGATCAAGGGGGACATACGTTATGGAAATAGGCTGCCCTCTGGGCAACCTTGTTTGAGATGATGGGGGTGGGGGTGGTGGGGCTCAGGTGTTGTGCCACACCCACCGCCTCACCTTGATCCTCCTGCGGTATGAAGCGGGGTTCAGCAGGCACGATTGTGGGCGTGCTCCTCATCTTGATCCTTTTCGGTTTTACAGAAGCTGAGGGAATGAGCTCTTGATAGAGTGTTGTATCTCATTCCTCTGGATCATTCACCTTCATTGATGATGATTGTGTAGGGGGCTACCTTTGCACAGAGCCACCCACTTTTCCTCCCCAGGTCTGACCTCTGTCCCTGGGAAGGATGAGGAAGGAACCAGGTTCCTCTCAGTGAACCAAACTGCTGTAGCTATTAGGGGTGAGATCTTCGATTCATGCTTGAGTGCCACAGGCTTCCCGAGAGAGCATATGCTCTCTCTGAGCACCACTGCATCCACAAACCCTGGTGGCTTGGTGTCGACCTCACTGAGGAGGAGGCCTTATCTGCTTCCCAAGGCCCTGGACCTTCTGTAGCCACAGCTGTTCAGTGGGCAAGCTCAGGGGGCTTTCTTCGTGGGCATTCCAGGGACCGTAGACAGAACGGAAACCTTCCACTGGGTGCAGGCGGCGTCTCTGCAGTTGGCTATTTCCAGCCTCTTTATTTCTGTTCTTTGTGGCTTTGAGCCGAAGCTTTCTGAAAAGGGAAGCCCTTCCTAACAGAGAGTTTAGCAGCTCAGTTTTTTTTTTTTTAATTTTTTAATTTTTTTAATGGAAGTGATGATAACCAAGCCAGCTGTTTCCTGAAATGACCAGGCATTCCCTTTTGAAAAGGGAATAGTTACTTCACCAAGACATAATAGCTGGTCATTAAAATTGTTTTGGACTTTTTACAAAAGTCTCATTTATGACTTCTGGTCAACACTTACTGAAAATATTTAAAAGCCAAAGGCAACATAGGTTGCTGCAAGCCATAGTTTTTGTATTGGGCTGGTGGGGGAGGGCTGGCTAGGGTGGATCCCACTCTTCCCCTCTACCTTCATGATTTGGCCTAAATAACCTGGCAGTATATTCCAATACTCTGTTCTTCTGGGATGTCATATCCCTGGTGGCATTTCAAGATACCTGGTCACAGAATGGAAGGGTATCAAACATAACAGGGATGTCTTCTTTCCTTAGTGTTGGATTTTGTTAAAATCTTACCACAGGCGCTCTGTGAGTCCTGGAGGCAAGCTGTGGCCACAGCCCATCCAAGCTGGCAGGGGTGCAACTGCTGCATTCCTAGGGTTTGGTAGCACGTCCGAGTTACTGTGCAATAGAATGGGTCCATTCTTTGTGTCTCTCCATCCGTCCACACTCCCTTTGTGAGTTCTGTATGATGCACGGTAGCAGGTTCTCATTTGTCTGGCAAGTTGCCCTTTGGGACGGGTCTTTGGGTGATGAACCTGGCTGTCCAGGTGACTCTGGACATTTTTTGTTGGTAGGTCTAAAGCCCGTTGTGGTTCTCACTTCCTGGCCACCCGAGCTCCCGGATAGGCAGAGTTAGCAGAAAAAGGAAGGAATCTAGGGACGCCTGGGTGGCTCAGTGGTTGGGCCTCTGCCTTTGGCTCAGGGTGTCATCCTGGAATCTCGGGATAGAATCCCACATCAAGCTTTCTGCATGGAGCCTGCCTCTCCTCCCTCTGCCTGTGTCTCTGCCTCTCTCTCTGTGTCTCTTGTGAATAAATAAATAAAATCTTAAAAAAAAAAAAAAAAAGGAAGGAGCCAAGAGCAGGCTTTCAACAAATCGTCCTGGGGAATATAATAGAATATTAGGCAAACTCCTCCCTCAGTCCCTGCCCACACAACTACAGGAACTTAAGCAAGATAGAAATGATTATTTTTACCTCCATTCCTGCACTTGCAAGGTTGGTGTAGGGAGAACAGTGTCACGATGGTGCTTTTCAATTAAAGACTATTGTAAAATGTTCTTGGGAATGGCTATTGTCTCTCCCTCCCCCCCCACTCTGGAAAAGGCTTATATAAAATAGGCACTGCTCCCTCTCTAATTGTTGGATTTGCTCCCCCATCCTGACATTGCCGCTTCCCCATCTTAGGCTGATTAGAATGAGAAATTACCACCTTGAATATCAGCAAGTCGAAACTGGAAAGCTGCCCTCTGATTATATAAGCTTTCAACCACTGTACCTGAAATCTCGTGTTTACCTTGCTGAGACTTCTCTTAATGAAGATAGGGATTTCTAAGCAGCATGGACCCATATGTTTTTTATTATGTAAGCTTCAATGATTGTGATGCAACCTGTAAAATAAAGAGTGGTGTTGATTAGTTCATCTCTCCGTTGGCTTTTTGGGTCAGAGAATTATTGGAAGTAGACTCACAGAACCACCTAGAGCTCTCCCCCTGGAACTTGCCCGCCTGCTGCTTCACCACCAGCACCTTCTCCCTGGGGGTACACCGGTGTGCCCTGGGTCTGTGGTCATCGTGACTCTCAAGGTCACAGAGGGCAGGTGCCCATGGAGGCTTGAGAGATGGCTTGTGCAGTTCAGCGGTGGGTCTGGGAACACAACCACTGTGATTGTGTTGGGCCTCATGCTTTGGCCATTTCATTTCCCTAAGTGCTGCTGTGATGATGCCTTTGGAATGTATTTTGTCTTGTTTTGCATAACGTGCTGGTGTCTTGCTGTGGCTCATCTTACTGTCCTCTTCTCAAAGCCATACGTGTGTGAGGTGCACAGCACGGCACACCACATGGTCCATTCCAGATTTTCAGCCTCCTGAACTGTAGACAGCAGCTTATTTTGTGGCCAGGGTGGGTGCTGGGAGAAAAGACTGAAAGGAGACTAGACCAGTTGAAACAGGTCTAGGAGAGCTTCAGATAGGCCTCTGCTGTCATTATGCAAAACATTGAGGGCAAGACTCACAATCTATTATGTGATTTATTATGTGGCATGTTGCGCTGCCTCCCCAGTGTGGTAAATACTATATCAGCTGGGAGGCTTCACATGCCAACAGTTTTTCAGCCAGCCAAAGGGAGGATATCTTTTGGAAACAAAAACCATAAATTAACACCTTCGCTTTACCTTTGCCAATCCATGGAGATGCATATAAATTGAAAAGTCCGTAAGCAGTTTCCTAGCTCTGCTGCTGGAGGTTGATGGGAGCAGATGGGGAGGGCCTTCTTGCTGCACATGGGCTTAGAGTGGTGTGGGGAGCCAGTGGCACTTGGGCTAAAAGCACGTGCAGCTCTGTGAACCTTCTGAGATGCACAGGTGCAATGGGTTGTCTAATTGACATACCATCCCTGTGTCCCAAGGTTGACCTTGGCTTGTGTTCTTAGGCCTCTTTAATAATAACATTGCCCAGGAGCACCTGGGTGGCTCAATCGGTTAAGTGTCTGCCTTGGGCTCAGGTCATGATCCCAGAATCATCGGATCAAGTCCTGCAGAGGGCTCCCTGGGGAGCCTACTTCTCCCTCTGCCTGCTGCTCCCCGACTTGTGCTCTTTCTCTGTCAAATAAATAAAATCTTTAAAAACTCAAAACTTTGTCCAAACTCTGCCCCTGTTGCTTTCATCTTAGGCAAAATCAGGGCACAGGAGTAAGTACTTTCCCTAAATGTGTGATTCCGCCTTCCAGAGCTAGCCCACATTAACCAGCAGGGGTGAGCAGTAAGAAGAGTTTTATTTTTGGAGATAATGATTCTATACACATATAAATAAAAATAATAGTTTGGTGAATACTGGAAAAAACCCAGTATTTTAAGACTTCTGTCTTTTAAAATATTCCTTTTTTTTTTTTTTTTTTTTAAGCAGACGCTGTTTTCTAAAAGGCATCATACCTATTCCTAATTGGGTGAGCAGATAAAAATACAGATGTTTGTATTTCTCTTGTCTTCTGATACTTCAGATTTCACTGGGGAATCCTTTTGTCACTTAAGGGCCAAGGCAGCAATTAATACCTCAAGGGTTCCTGGCACCCAAGGCTGTCAGGGAGACTACTGTGCGTGACAAGGGACACATTTTAGATCCCCCAAAAGGAAGCCGAGTGTTCTCGTGTTATGGCCTGTCATCTCTGTAACTGCTTTTCTCGTTGTGCCAGATGAGCCAAGCCCCAGTGGTCATGGTGGTCAGCTCAGCTCTGTTGCCAACTGGTTGTTCATTAATTTTCTTCTTGCCTCCCTGTGCGGGCCCCTGACTCCATAGGGCTACGCTCCACCAACCCCAGCAGGATGTCACAGACAGATCTGTGAGGCCTCTGTGAGGGAGTGCTCCCCGGAGTCAAAATCCTGGTCACTCCCCAGTAGGACTCTCATGCCCGGCTTCTGCACAGGCATTGTCGGTATCTGACTAACAGCTCCTTCCTTTGTTGGCTTCCCACCAGCCTCATTCAGGGGGTAATACAGCTGAGCTCTCCGTTAGGGCCCTCAGGCCAGAGAGACCTGGTCCCACCTTGGACCATGGGCTGCATGTTAATTCTAGCCCTCCTGGACCCTGTTGTATTTTATTTGGGAGTGGGGTCTTCAAATTCTGTTTAAACATTTTCCTCCTGTGGAAGGAATTCAGAGGGTGATAGGGGTACTGTTAGACATTTTCCTCTATCTCAGATGTTTTTTTTTAATATTTTTATTTATTTATGATAGCCACACACACACACACACACACACACACACAGAGAGAGAGAGAGAGAGAGAGAGAGAGAGAGAGAGGCAGAGACATAGGCAGAGGGAGAAGCAGGCTCCATGCACCGGGAGCCCGACGTGGGATTCGATCCCGGGTCTCCAGGATCGCGCCCTGGGCCAAAGGCAGGCACCAAACCGCTGCGCCACCCAGGGATCCCCTATCTCAGATGTTAGATTAAATTTTGATTATATCTTCTCCCTTAGATATAGAAAGGTGTGACACCTGGACTCGGGGGTAGAAAGGTGGATGATATGAATGTGTCTCCCAGTGTGTTTCTGAACAAAGAAATGGGGTTCTGCTGAAACAAATGACCACAAACTAGTTTAGAATAACTAACTAGGCTTAGAATAGCAGATTTATTTTCTGGTGGTCTTGGAGGCCAGGGGTCTGAAATCAAGGTGTTGGCAGAGCCAAGCTGCTTCTGCGATTCTGGGTAGAATGCTTTCTTGCTTCCTTATAGCTTCTGGTGGTGGCCCTTGATCTTTGATGATATTTCCTTAGGTAGTCTCTGCTCCCCTCCCCTATGTGACTCTGAGGTCAAATAGCATTTTCTTGCTGTGTCTTCTCTCTTCCTCTTAAAAGGACATCATTCATATTGGATTAGGGCCACCCCTAATGACCTCATCTTACCTTAACTACATCTGCTAAGGCCTTGTTGCAAATAGGGTGACATACCAGGAATTAGGGCTTCAACACGGTCCTTTTTGGGGGAATCAATTCAACCTGTAATACCACAGGAGAAAAATATCAAGGGATCCATAAGCGGTCTGATAGTACAAAAAGGAAAGAAAAAGAAAGAAAAAGACAGACTTTTTGCCCATTTTAGGGTTTTGGGTTGGGTAGGAAGATTATGGGATGCTATTGGTTGGCGTATCATTTTTTACAGAAATGCTACCCTATGACAGTCCTTGTTTTCTTTCTGAATAAGTAAGGGGATAACTCTGTTTCTGTCTGTGAGGTGGCGGGTAGGGTAGGCTGTGGGAGTGAGCCTGATTTGCATTAATGAATAGCTTTGAACAAACCCTTTCCTGATTCTGGGCATAGCTGAGTGTGGGGATTGGCCTGTCTGAGTACGGCATCTGATTAAGGGAAATGCATGTTAAAAAAAACCATCCTAGAAATACACGTGGGTGAGCATTATGTGTGTATATATTTAGAGTGTGTGTAGTACATCTCTCCCGCTCCCTACACCCGGGACTCCTTAAAAGGAACCAGGCCCAGTGAAATGTCCAGCAGGCCCCATCCCCTCCCTGAAGTCCTATCTGATTCGGTGAGACTGGAAGAGAATTTTATCACTGTGCCATCCATCCCAGGTCTGGTCAGATATGTGTTCCATTAGGGCCAGACACCTGTATTCTGATCTGATTCCTCTCCATGTTTTTTTTTTTTGGTGGTGGTGGGAGCTGTCTGATTCTCGGAGTTTCTCAGCTTTCGCTCCTTTTAAAAGGCTTCAGTTTAGTCTCTGCCAAACTAATTATCTTGGACAACTTCTTTAAGTGCTTGTGAGCAACATTGACTTCAGTAAGGCATGTTCTTGGCCCTCGCGGAGTTTATATATCCTGGTGGGAGGGATGGCATGTTTATATTTTTTTCACTAATGACTCATTCATTCGGGCCAGGCAGCAGCTCTAACCTCGGAGAGCCTTCCAGCTGGTCCAGCCGTATCCGCTTCTGCAGGACAATGAAGTCTCCACCATGGAAGCCACGTGTTGGGTCAAGATGTGAGGTGGTGTTGGAGATGGGCCTGTGGGTAGAAGAGGAGATTGTTTATGGTTGCACATGTAAAATAATTTTCTCAACCTTGGTCAGAAGATGTCAGGCTGACGTGGCAAGAGTCTGCCTAGGAGAGCCTTTGCAGGTGGGATGGGAATAGCCTCGATGGAGAAGGGGCAGGCTAGGGAAACAGGGCCATAGCTACATACAGGAGCATGTCAGGACTAGCACCGGAGGCTCTTCAGCCAGCAGTGTGGGGGCTGTCGCACCTCTCTTGGCAAGGCTTATATCCCTTGCCCCTAGCTTTGAAGCAGTGCCCTAAAATGCTGCGAGAAGCCACTCTGCCAGCATATGGAAGGAAGCAGGGCATTCTCAGACTTAGCTAGAAGCAAGCATGGCCACATCGCATGACATAGCCAAGGGGCTGAAGGACAGCTGGTTGTCCCAGAACGCTGTGCTCACCGGGATGGGGGCAAGGGAGGAGGAGGGAGAGCTGTAGCATCCACACACAATGGCACCTCTGTATCCAGCCTCTCTTTTGAGTTATCTTCAAATGAGATTTCTGCAAGATGAGCTAAAATTAGGAAAAGGTCCTATCATATTTGACTTTTTTTTTTTTTAAACACTTTAGCTTGGCCTCGGATGTATCAGTTCTGGCTAACTTTAAAGCTGGTAACAGAACAAACTGTGTTCACACACAGGAAATGTCTCCAAACAAAAAGTGGGCGTGCAGTTTACAGTTTAAAAATTGGATGGAGGCCATTCAAGATTCCCCTCCTGTTCTCCTTGAGAAGGACTTGGCAAACTGATGAGAGGGGGCATTCCTCCTTGGAGTAACCGTGAGGGTCCAGAGGGAAGCCATCCTCTGAGCAGAGCCAAATGGCTACAGGGATGAGGGGGCTCGGAGGCTGGTGGGGCTGCGTGCCCTTCATCTTCACATCCTATGCAGAGGGCACATGAAGTCTGGCCAGAATGCCTCTGGCCTATTGGCCCACACCTGTTGCCCACAGATGGCTGATCCCAACATAGGCTGAGACAGCTCAGGAACCCTGTGTGGCCTCATCACTTGGCTCTACCATTAGTGAACTTCAAGTTTATGCTTGTGGCTTTTTTCTTAATATAGGGACCTTATTGTTTTACTTATTACATAAGGGCTACATGTGTTGAAAATTTGGAAAATATAAGTAAACATAGATACAATTAAAAAAAAAAAAAAAAGAAGAAGCATCAATAATGCCAGAACCTAGAGGTATCCTCTCAAGATTTTTGGTGCCCATGCTTTCAATCTCTGGGTCTACCTGTGTTTCTTTGTGACTTTGAGGACAGAGTACAGGTGACCCTTGAACAGTGCGGGGATTAGGGGCATCAACACCCACCTGCCTTCCTGCAGCATCGAAAACCTGTGGGTGACTTTTGACTCCCTCAGAATGTAACTACTAATAGCCTACTGTTGACTGGAAGCCTTACTGATAACAAGGTTGGTTAACATATATTTTGTATGTTATATGTTATTATATACTGTATTCTTACAATCAAGTAAGCTACAGGAAAGAAAAGGTTATTAAGAAAATCATAAGGAGAGAAAATACATTTATAGTACTATATGTACTTAATGGGAAAAAATCTGCATACAAGCGGACCTGTATAGTTCACATCTGCCCATTAATTTGGGCAAATGACTTTACTTTTCATTTGTATCTCTAAGATTGGCCTGGTACTTATACCTACTTCACCCTGATGAATCCATTCAGAGTGCTTAGCCGTGCCTCTGCAGTATATATATATATACTTGTTATATATTATTCTATAATAAAATCAGATCACACTGCACATTCTATTTAAGAATATACTCTTTCCCCTAAACCATTGTGATTACTTTTCTGTAACATTAGATGCTCTTTGGTGTCATGGTTATAAAGAAAAATGACCCTACTGTTTCTGTAATGTATACATGTTTCTGTAATATGATAAATATTTGTTATGAAGAATTTTATTTATTTATTTATTTTTAAAGATTTTATTTATTTAGTGAGCACATAAGTGGGGGGAGAGGCAGAGGGAGAGAGAGAATCTCAAGCCGACTCCCTGCTGAGCGTGGAGTCTGATGCAGGGCTCAATCCCAGGACATGGAGATCATGACCTGAGCTGAAATCAAGAGTCAGATACTTAACCGACTAAGCTACCCAAGCACCCCCACCATGAAGAATTTTAAAAATGAAGAAAAGTTCAGATAAAAATATTTTAGGAAATTCTAAATCTTACCATTCAGATAAAACATTTTGATGTTCAAGGGGTGATAATTAATTACCTTTCTATTCCCCCCCCCACCAATTAATAATCAGTTGTGTGGTAGACATGTTAGCCAGCCACAGGGATATGAAAATATCAGCTTAGATTTTGTATGGAGAAATTTGGAGTTTGAAATGCAAAACTCCATTTGTGGCTGGATTCAGGCTTCTCACTACTTTGCTCCTGGTCAGAATGATAGGCTGACTCTGCAGGGATGAGAAAATATATAAATGTATTTTCTCTTCCTTAAGCTCAGGTAAGCTTACGTCCTGCAGGACCACAGAATGCGTGCATCCTGAGGACTCTTTACAAAAGGGGAGGAAAAGGAAGAGGTTAGGGCAAGCCTGCTAGGCTTCCTTTCACAACTTTATTGATCAGATAAGTCTTGCTAGCCCTCTTTGGGGAGAACTGAATGAGGAAGTCAGAAGAGCAGGTGGTTATTCTTTGTTTCTTCCAGAAAGTAGAGGTTCTCTAGTATGAATAGAGATATGGGTTCTGAGAAGAGAAAAGAGTAACTCCCTCTTAGAATTATCATTAACAGTATATCATTTCAGAGTTCTTTCTGTTCTTCCAAGGAATATCAGCTGGCTGGCTAGATATACTTTGTAAAATATATGTCCTTGAAATACAAAGTAGAAAATTTAACTTCTTCAGATTTAACAGAAGACTTAATTAAACTGTGGAAGAAATAACTGCCTTCTACCCTTGAATGTTGCCATAGAAGAGTCCAAGGCCAGCCTGCTTTGTCTTCCTTTATAGATTATGTGCTCCTACGTAAGATGCTGGAGGAACTCCCTCTGGGTATCTGACTTAACCACAATGTATATTAGTACTGCATGAGGTATGTTACATATTTGTGGCACTCCCTGTGTTTTTTCAGTGGACAGATTTCTTTATTAGTGTCAGGAGAATTTTCTTATATTGTCTCTGACTTTCTTGGTTCTTTTTGCAGTGAGTTCTCTGCTATAAGGACACCAGTTATCTGTATGTTGGATGGTCTTTGAACTCCATACTTTTTTTTTTTTTTTGATTGCTTGGATCACTTGTTTTTATCCATATTCACTTTTTATTTTAGTTTTCCAGTAGTCAGTAAATTGATGTGAAGCCATCTTTCTTTAGTTCACTGTAGATTTTACTTTATTACTTTTTAACTTTTAATGTTTAAATAGTACCAATTTATTTCTTTCCGTCTACAATCTGTTTTCCCCTTCTTTGCTTGCTTTTTTTTTTTTTGTTAATGTTGCCTTTGAGTTCTCAATTTATTGTACTCATATTCATATTAAGTTCTGTGGCTTAAAGGTCTTTTGAGGGAATTCCTCTTCTTGGGTTCGGTTTTCCTTTAGACTGAATTCTTTGTTTTTGATACAGTGTTTCATTTGTCCTTTCTTCCAGGTTTCTGTGTTGGTAGAGACCAGACCTTTTTGTTTGCTTTTTTCTACTCTGTAGAAATACTGAGTGTGTCTAAGCAGATCTTTGTTATTCTGGGTGTGGGCGGATTGGTTGATTTGAAGCCTCTTTTTTGCCCCCTTAACCACTGAGTTAAAATTTGATGTCTGGCTTTTTTGTTTCTGTTCATGCTTTCCGCACCCTGAGGGCCTACAGAGCATCCTGGACTGGCTAAATTATAACAGGTGGTGTGCACGGTGTTGACTAGATGTGGCTGGATGTTGGCTTGGTGGCTTTTACTTCTGGGATGTTTTAAAGGTTATTTTAGGTGGGTTCAGTCTTATTATGTGGGAGTACACACTGCATGCCCTTGGGCAGTATTCTCTGGCCTCTGATCAGCCCCGAATTTCATTGTGTACTCCGAGAGCCTTTACTTCTTCCCAGCTGAAGTAATCAGCATCATGGTTCATGGCCTTGTTTTTATCCTTTTCTTCTTAGTGGATGTTTTCACTATTCTCTGGTCAGAGAAGAGGAATATATTGATACTTACTCATGCTTTTCTTCAGATCTGGTGATATTAATGAAAACTCTTTGGTTATTTATTTAGTCACTAGTTCATCATCCTGAGGGCAGTGGATACAGGATTTTGAGCCTTGCTATGCCATACCAGTCTGTTCCAGAATCTTCCTTTACTTTCCCTGGCAGGCAGTATTTGAATTTTATGACATTGAGATGTGTTCATTTTTTGTTTGTTTGTTTTCATTTTATTTTGACTGGTGATTTAAAAAAATTTCTCCTTTTAATTTCTTTTTTTGGTCAGATTTTGGAAGAGTAAGATTTTGTGCAGAAGTTTCTACCATTTTACTTGAGAAATACCTTGTATCACTTTAAAACTTTGCATAATATTATATTGTATCTCATTCCTATGTATCTGTCAATAGGTTGTTTACTGCTTTGTTTTGCCAACATAAATCCAGATTTCCTCATTATTTTTTTGTTTTGCTTTTTAGAATTGTAATATAGGTTGATGAGATTAGGGGTATGGTCACAGTTGTGGAGAGGGGACTGTTTTCTGAGGGTCTTTTGTGTGCCAGGGAGCATGTGAGTAGTCTGATTTGATTCTCACAACAACCCTGTGAGGTAACTGCCATTATTTCTGCTTCTGCTTTACAGATAAGGAGATGAGGGGTCAGAGAAGTTGAATACCTTGCTCAGAGTGACACCAGTAGTGTTTGATCTTTGGTCTCTCAGCTTTACCTTGCTTTGAAATCCCTTTCTTTTCCTCAAACCACACCTCCTTAAGAAATCACAGCCCACTGGAATACTTAAGCATGCTTGGTGTTTTAATATAATTTTAACATGTTACTACTTGTAAGAGAACACTGTTCTTTTTCTTTTTTTAAACTGGTAGTGAATTTTGAACATGACTTCACTGGGGATAGAGAACTGTGTTCTCCCTCTCTCTTTTCGCTGTGAGTACAAAATGGCATTTGTAGAAGATATGAGCTCTGAAAATGAGTCTTTGTACATTCCATGCCATGTCACAGGGCCCCTGCTCTGGGCATGTTGTTACCTGTGCACTCACCCCTCAACTGTGTTTCTTCCTCTGAACAGCCAGACACTCAAAAACAAGGGCCATTATGTAAGAATCCGGCCCTAATGGCCCCCACAAAATTACAGACTGCTCCATGCCAGTGTGAACAGACACTCTAATTAATGTTTACTTCTTCACCAAATGGTCATTTTATAAGACCTTAGTACAAAATCACATGTCCCGTATTCAAAAAGTATTCCGCAGGACCTGTGGACAGTAACATTTCGATGTGTACCGAAAGACTCCTGATTGGAATATCATTTATTTATTTTATTGTCAAAAATGAAAATACGATGCCTGTCTTATGTATGTGGAATGTATAATGAGTTTCAAAGTATTGTCATGGATTATGTCATTTCAGCTATATGGCAATCCAGGGAGATAGGTGGAGTATTTTTGACTGACTTTTACTTTTAACTCTTTATTATAAGTTCTCAAACAAAGCAGAAAAATAGAAATTATAGTGCAGTGAATACCCATATACTTGCCAGTTAGGATTGAACAATTGAACAATGTATTGAACAGTACACACACACACACACGTATATATACACACGTACAAATATATATACATATACTTTTTTTAACCACCTTAAAGGACATTATAGAAAGGACATGTTACACTTAAATACCTAAATACTTCATTATGATTCCACATACAGTATGATCATATCTTTATAAAACCACAGCCTTATTACCCCTCCCAAGAAGGTAACTATTCCCTCATTTGAACTAATATTCACTTCTCTCCAGATGTTCCCAAAATATCTTCATTGGCGTTGCTATTGACTTCCATTGCTCCATACCTAGCTCTATCTCCAGAATGCTCCACCTATTTTTTAGGCAACCAAAAACCAAGGAAAGATCCTGCATTTCATTTGTTAGATGACTTTTAGTTTCTGTTTTTCTTTTTTTAATTGTTTTTTATTGTAGCAAAATACACATAACATGAAACCCAGCATCTTTAACATTTTTTATAAGATTTATTTATTTATTTATTTATTTATTTATTTGAGAGAGAGAGTGACAGGGAGAGGCAGAAGAAGAGGGAGACAAAATCTTAAGCAGACTGTGGTGAGCATGGAACCCAGGGTAGGGCTCAGTCTCACAACCCTGAGATCATGACCTGAGCTGAAACCAAGAGTTTGATGCTTAACCAACAGTGCCACCCACGCATGTCAGCATTTTTAAGTGTACAGTTCACTGACATGAAGTACATTTATATTCTTGTGCCATCATCACTCACCATCCAGAACTCTTTCTGTCTTGAAAAACTGAAACTCCATATCCATTAAACACTACCTCCATTCCCTTCTCCCTTCCAGTCTCTGGCAACCACCATCCTACCTGCTGACTCTGTGAATTTGATCACTGTAGATGCCCCATGTAAATGGGATCATACAGTGTTTGTTCTCTTGTGTCTGGCTTGTTTCATTTAGCATCACATCTTCAAAGTTCATGCGTGTTGTGACCTGTACCACAATTACCTTCCTTTTTACAACTGAGTAGTATTTTATTGTATGGAGGTACCACATTTTGCTTCATTCTTCCGATGATGGTTGTTTCCACAATTTAGCTGTTGTGAAGTAATGCTGCTGTGAATGTGAGGGTACAATGTTCAGCCTCTTTTTTAAAAAAAAAATTTATTTTATTTTTTTTTTATGATAGTCACACACAGAGAGAGAGAGGGGCAGAGACATAGGCAGAGGGAGAAGCAGGCTCCATGCACCGGGAGCCCGACGTGGGATTCGATCCCGGGTCTCCAGGATCGCGCCCTGGGCCAAAGGCAGGTGCCAAACCGCTGCGCCACCCAGGGATCCCCTGTTCAGTCTCTTTTAATCTAGAATAGCTCTTCCCCCCTTTCCTACCATGTCCACTTTTTGAAGATGTCAGTCCAGTTGTCATTTTATAGAACATTCTATGGAATGTTCCTTGTTTTGAATTTATCTGATTACTCCTTGATGGTTTGATTGGAAGTTCATTTTTTTTCTTGACTGGATTTGTTTTGTTTGATTACATTGGAGAAATGCTAAGGGATTCCTTTAAATACTTCAGATTAGACATCCGGCTGATCCCCTGTTGGTGATGCTAAGGGTGACCACTGGGTTGATGTGGGTAGTGACTGCCAGACCTTTCCATGTGAAAGGGACATTCACGTTCACTCCCTTGAAGTTGGCAAATGAATCTTTGTTGTTACTATCCTTTTAACAGATGAACCTATTGCGGGCACCAATACAGTACTTGACACACATTCTCTCGCTTAATCCTTCAGGATTGTCCCCATTTTGCAACTCAGTGTTGGGAACCTTACTTGCCCTTCTGTTATGAAGACACTTTGCAGACCCCTCCCCATCCTGCTTTTCTTTCCTTGTACTGCTTCCTACCTCTGATAGGTCATGGCCTTTCTCTACCAGGCTAGTTGGTTTGATGTGGGCACTGTCTGTCTAGTTTATGTATCCACGGGGTGAGGACTTGGCTCTGGAGCCATGCTGCCTGAGTTCCAACTCTAGCTCTACCCATGATGCATGACACTGAGTTGGTTCCTCACCCTCTAGACTTCACTGTCCTCATCTGTAATTTGGGGATGATGCCTGCCTCAGAAGATTCTCATGAGTGTGAGTTTCCATATGTGGAAGGCTTAGTATGGTTCCTGCTACATAATACATCTCAGCCTCCTTGCTGTCACCCCTTCCATGGGTCCTTGAAGACAGTTCTTCAGGCTTTTTGCCTTGAGGGTTCTATTGTAATGCCCTGTGAAGAAATACACTGCCGATGGCTGGAAATCTGGAGGATATACAGAGTAGTGACGATAGTTCTAGAGTGGGGACCAGCAAATGACAGCCTGCAGGCCAGATCAGCCTTGTAGGCTGCTTTTGTACATCAAGTTTTATTGGAACACAGCCATGCTCGTTCATTTACAGATCATTGTTTACAGCCACTTTGGCACTACACCAGTAGAGTTGAGTAGTTGTAGCAGAGACCATATAGCCTGCAAAGCCTAAATAAAATACTTACTTTCTGGTTTCTTATAGAATAAGCTTGCAGACCCCAGTTCTGGAATCTTAGAGTTCTGAGAGTTGTGGTCTCTGATTGGTGGGTCCTGGCTCCCCTGAGAAGATGCTGCTTTCTGGTGAATTCCTGCTGCAGCTTTCATCCCCAGAGATGCCATGGTGTTCCCCATCTTTCTAATCTTTTCTTCCTCCAGGCAGGCCCCTCCTGCTGATCTTAGGCTGGCCACCTTTGTGCTCACAGATGTTCTTTGCTGGGGTCCTGAAGGCCTCACATGGGAGGTTCCTATACTTGGGGTCTTGCCTCCTACCAGTCAGTCAAGTAGGCCTGCTGCTTGTATTTTGTACGGCATCCTCTAGATGACCTCCGGGGAGCTCCTTTGCACCCCCCCTCCCCCCCGTCCCTTGTGATTGTACTCTGTGATGGAGGGGGGTAGTGCGGCCTTCCCTCTATTCATATTCCTGGCCCTCAAACACTGTAACAGCTAATTGTAGGTATTTTGCTTCTGCCAATATGTTTGGGGTCCTGCTGTTTGACCCAAATGGAACTGATTCAAGTCCACTGAATGAGAAACCTCATTTCCATCAGTTACTTCTGCATTTGGATGGCAACATACCACTTTCCCAAAGTCATTTTCTCTGGTGTGCAGCTTATATTACTTGATTTATTTTCTAGTCTTTAAGATAGTTTTTTATTGATCTGAGGCATTAAATTTAATTCCGATGTGGAAGCCTCCTTTCTCTTGTATTTTATATCGACTCCTTACCATGTAAATCATTTACTTAATGTTTTTAATTAATTTGGCGTGAAGCCTCTGGAAGCAATAATGGCGTTTCTCCTTGTATATATTTTTAAATTTTGGTAGCAAGTCCTGCTCTCGTCTCCTGTTTCCCTTAAACAAAATTTAAGATGTTTGTATTCTGTGACATCTACTATTAATCAAGGCCATTGACTGAGTGTCTGTGATTTGCCGGGTCCTCTTCTAGGGGTTGGGGACAGAGCACTTATCAAAATGCACAGAAGGAGCTTTCCATGGCAATGGTTTCCTCAAAATCTTTGCAAATGACATCAGAGCAGTGGCTGAGGTTCTTCAAGGAGCAAATGTGTGTGGCTGAATGTTGAAAGGTCCCTTCATGGGGCCAAGAAGGGGGAGGACATTGAAGTGGACCCCACAAAAAGGCAGGGTCGTCTGCAGAGGGGGACATGTGCCCTGGGAAGAGGAGGGGTAATAACTGAGGGGAGGCCTCCAGCTGAGGAAGGCAGGGGAAGGAGGAGGACCTTGCTGGGTAGAGGTTGCATTTAGGTCAGAGAAGGCCTGGAATTCTAGACTCAGTCTAGTAGGCAAGGAGGAGTCATTTTAGATTTTTTGCAAAAAAAAGTGGTGGGACCTGTGGAAAGAGGTGTTTTAGGAAGAACAGAGCTCAGTGGATTTGAGGCCCATAGTCTGGCCCAAGCATGCAGCCAGAAGTTAGGAAGGAAGGGTGTAGCTGGGCCACCTCCCCATCCTCCATGCACGGGTTGCAAGGCCACACAGAGACTGTCCTCCTGTCTCAGAGCTTTACTGAAACATAGAAAACTGTGGTGAGACAATGGGACAGCATCTAGCAGCCCAGAAATCAAACCATCGTCACGTGAGATATTTTTTTAAAGATTTTATTTATTCATTCATATGAGAGACACACACAGAGAGAGGCAGAGACATAGGCAGAAGGAGAAGCAGGCTCCTTGTGGGGAGCTCGATGCAGTACTTGATCCCAGGACCCCAGGATCACGCCCCGAGCCGAAGGCAGACACTCAACCACTGAGCCACGCAGGCATCCCTGTCACATGAGATCTTTTTTTTTTTTTTTTTTTTTTTTTTTATTGGTGTTCAATTTACTAACATACAGAATAACACCCAGTGCCCGTCACCCATTCACTCCCACCCCCCGCCCTCCTCCCCTTCTACCACCCCTAGTTCGTTTCCCAGAGTTAGCAGTCTTTATGTTCTGTCTCCCTTTCTGATATTTCCCACACATTTCTTCTCCCTTCCCTTATTTTCCCTTTCACTATTATTTATATTCCCCAAATGAATGAGAACATATAATGTTTGTCCTTCTCCGACTGACTTACTTCACTCAGCATAATACCCTCCAGTTCCATCCACGTTGAAGCAAATGGTGGGTATTTGTCATTTCTAATAGCTGAGTAATATTCCATTGTATACATAAACCACATCTTCTTTATCCATTCATCTTTCATTGGACACCGAGGCTCCTTCCACAGTTTGGCTATCGTGGCCATTGCTGCTAGAAACATCGGGGTGCAGGTGTCCCAGCGTTTCATTGCATTTGTATCTTTGGGGTAAATCCCCAACAGTGCAATTGCTGGGTCGTAGGGCAGGTATATTTTTAACTGTTTGAGGAACCTCCACACAGTTTTCCACAGTGGCTGCACCAGTTCACATTCCCACCAACAGTGTAAGAGGGTTCCCTTTTCTCCACATCCTCTCCAACATTTGTTGTTTCCTGCCTTGTTAATTTTTCCCATTCTCACTGGTGTGAGGTGGTATCTCATTGTGGTTTTGATTTGTATTTCCCTGATGGCAAGTGATGCAGAGCATTTTCTCATGTGTATGTTGGCCATGTCTATGTCTTCTTCTGTGAGATTTCTGTTCATGTCTTTTGCCCATTTCATGATTGGATTGTTTGTTTCTTTGGTGTTGAGTTTAATAAGTTCTTTATAGATCTTGGAAACTAGCCCTTTATCTGATATGTCATTTGCAAATATCTTCTCCCATTCTGTAGGTTGTCTTTGAGTTTTGTTGACTGTATCCTTTGCTGTGCAAAAGCTTCTTATCTTGATGAAGTCCCAATAGTTCATTTTTGCTTTTGTTTCTTTTGCCTTCGTGGATGTGTCTTGCAAGAAGTTACTATGGCCGAGTTCAAAAAGGGTGTTGCCTGTGTTCTTCTCTAGGATTTTGATGGAATCTTGTCTCACATTTAGATCTTTCATCCATTTTGAGTTTATCTTTGTGTATGGTGAAAGAGAGTGGTCTAGTTTCATTCTTCTGCATGTGGATGTCCAATTTTCCCAGCACCATTTATTGAAGAGACTGTCTTTCTTCCAATGGGTAGTCTTTCCTCCTTTATCGAATATTAGTTGCCCATAAAGTTCAGGGTCCACTTCTGGATTCTCTACTCTGTTCCACTGATCTATGTGTCTGTTTTTGTGCCAGTACCACACTGTCTTGATGACCACAGCTTTGTAGTACAACCTGAAATCTGGCATTGTGATGCCCCCAGATATGGTTTTCTTTTTTAAAATTCCCCTGGCTATTCGGGGTCTTTTCTGATTCCACACAAATCTTAAAATAATTTGTTCTAACTCTCTGAAGAAAGTCCATGGTATTTTGATAGGGATTGCATTAAACGTGTATATTGCCCTGGGTAACATTGACATTTTCACAATATTAATTCTGCCAATCCATGAGCATGGAATATTTTTCCATCTCTTTGTGTCTTCCTCAATTTCTTTCAGAAGTGTTCTATAGTTTTGAGGGTATAGATCCTTTACATCTTTGGTGAGGTTTATTCCTAGGTATCTTATGCTTTTGGGTGCAATTGTAAATGGGATTGACTCCTTAATTTCTCTTTCTTCAGTCTCATTGTTAGTGTATAGAAATGCCACTGACTTCTGGGCATTGATTTTGTATCCTGCCACGCTACCGAATTGCTGTATGAGTTCTAGCAATCTTGGGGTGGAGACTTTTGGGTTTTCTATGTAGAGTATCATGTCATCGGCGAAGAGGGAGAGTTTGACTTCTTCTTTGCCAATTTGAATGCCTTTAATGTCTTTTTGTTGTCTGATTGCTGAGGCTAGGACTTCCAGTACTATGTTGAATAGCAGTGGTGAGAGTGGACATCCCTGTCTTGTTCCTGATCTTAGGGGAAAGGCTCCCAGTGCTTCCCCATTGAGAATGATATTTGCTGTGGGCTTTTCATAGATGGCTTTTAAGATGTCGAGGAATGTTCCCTCTATCCCTACACTCTGAAGAGTTTTGATCAGGAATGGATGCTGTATTTTGTCAAATGCTTTCTCTGCATCCAATGAGAGGATCATATGGTTCTTGGTTTTTCTCTTGCTGATATGATGAATCACATTGATTGTTTTACGGGTGTTGAACCAGCCTTGTGTCCCAGGGATAAATCCTACTTGGTCATGGTGAATAATTTTCTTAATGTACTGTTGGATCCTATTGGCCAGTATCTTGTTGAGAATTTTTGCATCCATGTTCATCAGGGATATTGGTCTGTAATTCTCCTTTTTGGCGGGGTCTTTGTCTGGCTTTGGAATTAAGGTGATGCTGGCTTCATAGAACGAATTTGGAAGTACTCCATCTCTTTCTATCTTTCCAAACAGCTTTAGGAGAATAGGTATGATTTCTTCTTTAAACGTTTGATAAAATTCTCCTGGGAAGCCATCTGGCCCTGGACTCTTGTGTCTTGGGAGGTTTTTGATGACTGCTTCAATTTCCTCCCTGGTTATTGGCCTGTTCAGGTTTTCTATTTCTTCCTGTTCCAGTTTTGGTAGTTTGTGGCTTTCCAGGAATGCGTCCATTTCTTCTAGATTGCCTAATTTATTGGCGTATAGCTGTTCATAATAGGTTTTTAAAATCGTTTGTATTTCCTTGGTGTTGGTAGTGATCTCTCCTTTCTCATTCATGATTTTATTAATTTGAGTCTTCTCTCTCTTCTTTTTAATAAGGCTGGCTAATGGTTTATCTATCTTATTAATTCTTTCAAAGAACCAACTCCTGGTTCTGTTGATCTGTTCCACAGTTCTTCTGGTCTCGATTTCGTTGAGTTCTGCTCGAATCTTTAGTAGCTCCCTTCTTCTCTTGGGTGTAGGATCTATTTGCTGTTTTTTCTCTAGCTCCTTTATGTGTAAGGTTAGCTTTTGTATTTGAGTTCTTTCCAGTTTTTGAATGGATGCTTGTATTGCGATGTATTTCCCCCTTAGGACTGCTTTTGCTGCATCCCAAAGATTTTGAACGGTTGTATCTTCATTCTCATTAGTTTCCATGAATCTTTTTAATTCTTCCTTAATTTCCTGGTTGACCCTTTTATCTTTTAGCAGGATGGTCCTTAACCTCCATGTGTTTGAGGTCCTTCCAAACTTCTTGTTGTGATTTAGTTCTAATTTCAAGGCATTATGGTCCGAGAATATGCAGGGGACAATCCCAATCTTTTGGTATCGGTTCAGACCCGATTTGTGACCCAATATGTGGTCTATTCTGGAGAAAGTTCCATGTGCGCTTGAGAAGAATGTGTATTCAGTTGAGTTTGGATGTAAAGTTCTGTAGATATCTGTGAAATCCATCTGGTCCAGTGTATCATTTAAAGCTCTCGTTTCTTTGGAGATGTTTTGCTTAGAAGACCTATCGAGTATAGAAAGAGCTAGATTGAAGTCACCAAGTATAAGTGTATTATTATCTAAGTATTTCTTCACTTTGGTTAATAATTGATTTATATATTTGGCAGCTCCCACATTTGGAGCATATATATTGAGGATTGTTAAGTCCTCTTGTTGAATAGATCCTTTAAGTATGATATAGTGTCCCTCTTCATCTCTCACTACAGTCTTTGGGGTAAATTTTAGTTTATCTGATATAAGGATGGCTACCCCTGCTTTCTTTTGAGGACCATTCGAATGGTAAATGGTTCTCCAACCTTTTATTTTCAGGCTGTAGGTGTCCTTCTGTCTAAAATGAGTCTCTTGTAGACAGCAAATAGATGGGTCCTGCTTTTTTATCCAGTCTGAAACCCTGCGCCTTTTGATGGGGTCATTAAGCCCGTTCACATTCAGAGTTACTATTGAGAGATATGAGTTTAGTGTCATCATGATATCTATTCAGTCTTTGTTTTTGTGGACTGTTCCACTGAACTTCTTCTTAAAGGGGAATTTTAAGAGGCCCCCTTAAAATTTCTTGCAGAGCTGGTTTGGAGGTCACATATTCTTTTAGTTGCTGCCTGTCTTGGAAGCTCTTTATCTCTCCTTCCATTTTGAATGAGAGCCTTGCTGGATAAAGTATTCTTGGTTGCATGTTCTTTTCATTTAGGACCCTGAATATATCCTGCCAGCCCTTTCTGGCCTGCCAGGTCTCTGTGGAGAGGTCTGCTGTTACCCTAATACTCCTCCCCATAAAAGTCAGGGATTTCTTGTCTCTTGCTGCTTTAAGGATCTTCTCCTTATCTTTGGAATTTGCAAGCTTCACAATTAAATGTCGAGGTGTTGAACGGTTTTTATTGATTTTAGGGGGGGATCTCTCTATTTCCTGGATCTGAATGCCTGTTTCCCTTCCCAGATTAGGAAAGTTTTCAGCTAGAATTTGTTCAAATACATATTCTGGCCCTCTGTCCCTTTCGGCGCCCTCGGGAACCCCAATTAAACGTAGGTTTTTCTTCCTCAGGCTGTCGTTTATTTCCCTTAATCTATCTTCATGGTCTTTTAATTG
Source organism: Canis aureus (assembly GCF_053574225.1). Classification (NCBI taxonomy): domain Eukaryota; kingdom Metazoa; phylum Chordata; class Mammalia; order Carnivora; family Canidae; genus Canis; species Canis aureus. The sequence goes on along the minus strand of NC_135612.1, from coordinate 49,037,765 downwards.
TTTGTCTCTTTTTTCCTCAGTTTCCCTCTTTGCTGTCAACTTGTCTTCTAGGTCACTCACTCGTTCTTCCACCTCGTTAACCCTCGTCGTTAGGACTTCTAGTTTGGATTGCATCTCATTCAATTGGTTTTTAATTTCTGCCTGATTAGCTCTAAATTCTGCAGTCATGAAGTCTCTTGAGTCCTTTATACTTTTTTCTAGAGCCACCAGTAGCTGTATAATAGTGCTTCTGAATTGGCTTTCTGACATTGAATTGTAATCCAGATTTTGTAACTCTGTGGGAGAGAGGACTGTTTCTGATTCTTTCTTTTGAGGTGAGGTTTTCCTTCTAGTCATTTTGCTCAGTGCAGAGTGGCCAAAAGCAAGTTGTATTGGGAAAAAGAGAAAAAGAGAGGAGAGAAAGAAGGAAAGAAAAGAGAAAGAGAAAAAAAAAGGGAAGAAAAAGAAAAAAAAACGAAAGAGAAAAAAAAAAAAGAAGAAGAAAAAGGGAAAGAAAAAGAAAGGAGAAAAAAAGGGGGTGGGGGAAGGAAACAAATCAAAAAGCAAAACAAAACAAAAACAAAAACAAAAACAAACAAACAAAAAAAGAACCACCGGGGAGTATCTTCTGATTCTGTGTACTTTAAGTCCCTTGGCTTCTCCTGGAAGTTGTCAGTCTAGCTGGTGTTCTGGGGGAGGGGCCTGTTGTGCTGATTTTCAGGTGTTAGCAGTTGGGGGAGCTGCTGTGCCCCTGCCTGGTGCAGGGCTCAGTGGGGGGTGTTTACCCCGTGAGGCCGCAGGAGGAACAGCCCCAGTGGCGGGGCAGCTCTGGAAACCTGGATTCAGCTCCGGCAGGAACTCCGTCTGCAGGGCCTGGAGGCTCCGGGCGGGGCCGCTGATCTGCTCAGCTCGGGGCAGGAGCGTCCTCGCTGTCCTGGGCCCTCCCGGCCTCTGCCTGTCCCGGGGGGAGACCGGATCCTGGGCTGTGTCCCGGCGCCCTGTGCTCCGGAGCCTGCGCTGGTGGATTCGCGCTCCCGGGCCGCGCAACCCCCTCCGCGGAGCTGCCGCCCAAGCCCCTCCGAGCTGCTCCTGGAACCGCGCAGCCCCCTCCGCACGGAGCCTCTTCTTCTGCCCGAGCCCCTCCGAGCTGCTCCCGGGGCCCCGCAGCCCCCTCCGTGGAGCCGCCCCCGAGCCCCTTCAGCTGCTCCGGGTCCCGCCGGGTCCCGCCGTGCGCGCTGCAGCCCTTAGGGAGCTCGGAGCACTCTCCTGGGCGCGCAGTTGCTCTGTTACTGTCTCAGGGAACCCGAGGGCCTCCTCGCCCTCCTGGTCCTGCTCCAACTCCCCAGGAGCCCCTTTCCCCCGGGAAGGTCGGTGCAGCTCCTGCTCCTCCGGGACGGGGCTCTCCTGTCCTGGGGACACTCGCCCCGGCCTCAGCCCGGCTCCTCGCGGGGCCCCTCCCCCTTGGAGGCCTTTGTTTCTTTATGTCTTTTTCCCCGTCTTCCTACCTTGATAGAAGCGCGAACTCTTCTCACTGTAGCATTCCAGCTGGTCTCTCTTTGAATCTCAGGCCGAATTCATAGATTTTCAGGATAATTTGAAGGTTTTCTAGGTAGTTTGGTGGAGACAGGTGATTTGGGGACCCTACTCTTCCGCCATCTTGCTCCTCCCCTGTCACATGAGATCTTAAGCAGGGTGTGATGTTGGGCATTTTCAATCAGCTACATGACCTCCTAGTCCTGGTTGGCAGCCAGAGAGGGCATTGGAAGGAAAGAGCTCATTGAGTGTTTGTTGGGCATAGTTTTCCCGCATGGTCTTCTAAATATTGGCTTCCACATAGCACAGAGATGAAACGATGAAAGCTTCTGTTGAATATGTTAAATATTAAGTGTGAAGAGTGACATTTTGACAGGGACAGATCAAACACTCGGGTATGTTTTAAAACCAGATCCAGTTTTGTGTCAAAGCATCCAGAATTGTCACCTCCTTACCTTACAACTCCTTACGACTCATAGCGTGGGCTTTCATGTCCAGAAAAACCCTCATTCACTGTCATCCAGACAAAGAAAGATGTACAGTCACTAAAAAAGCCCCCGTGCTTCATAGGAAGGACCTCATGCTTACAAAGAGAAATGTTGCATTTCATGGAGATTTTAATCATTTTTTTTTACCTTCGGGAAGTAAGAATTGCGATGCTTTTCCTCCTCAGTTCCGTTTCTCTTGTGAGAAGTTGTGTTCTTTCTTCCTGAAATAGCTCTTCTCAGTAAGGCATAATTACAGCATAACTATAAAGTAGAATATGTGACTCTGTTTGGAAAAATCTGCCTGTGATCTGTACCTGTGCTGTTGAACACATGCTTTTACCCACATGCAGTGAATTGGGCAGCCATGTGTCCAAAGGCAATCGTGTAATTTGAGAGGGCTACTGTTACACAGAATAGCTGTTAGCATAAGGGTTCTGCTAAAATATTTATTGCTTGTCCCTGAGCTGGCACCCCATAATGCAGGTACATGATGCATCACCACTTATACTGTGAGATGCTTGGTTTCTATCACTTATTTTGTCTTTTTTTTTTTTTTTTTTTTTAAGCCACCATCTGCATTTTCCACTTTGAAGTACATTAGTTACTATGGAAACAGTGATGTCACTGGTGGGGGTGAGGGTTAGTAACATTCACGAGGACGGGATGAAATCATTTTATTTAATGGTTTGAAATTTATATGACACTTGGGGAAAATTATAGGTATGTTTGAGACAATGGCATGCTTATACAATCACAGCTAGCATGATGCGTGTGCATGTAACAAAAGTCAGCATTTGTGTGTTTTTTTAGGTTGCGAACAAAAACATGCCTGAAAATTAAGACAAATATACAAAGGAAAGAGAAAGGAAGGCCAAGGGATTCATACAATTGTTCTAGCTGTGCAGGCTCAGGGTTATAGCAGATGCATAGAGTTCCCTCTGTGGGTGTGGTTTACATAAGTAATGGTGCATTTTTCTCCATATGAAAATACTGTTTAGGATAGGTCTTTGGCTCTCTGAGTGACACTTGTCTTCTGGGCAGTGGTCGATGAATGATGTGCAGCTGAGCTCTCAACAAGATCCCTCGAAAAGGTGCCAGTGGTTCCAGAAGCTTTGTCTCGTGTGTGACAGGACCGGCGAGATGTTGAGTCTGAGGAAGGGTACCTGGATCCCTTTAATCATACTGTCCAGCGTGCTGTGCAGAGTGTGAATGAAGCTGGCCTGTGTTCTCCTTCAAAACTGCTCTCTCTCTCTCTCTTTTTAAACTTAATGTTGAGATAATTGTACATTCACATGCATATGCAAGAAATACTACAGAAGGACACCCAGTCTCAATGGTAACATTGTGCATAACTCTAGTACATTGCCATAGTCAGGAAATTGGCACAGATACAATCCACCAGCAGACTCCCCCAGTTTTATACGCATTCACTTATTTGTATGTGTGTGTATTTCATCTTTGCTGTTTCATCTAGTGGGTAGGTTCATGTGACTGCCCCCACAGTCAAGGTGCAGAACCATTCCCCCTGGTGGATCCCTCCTGCTGTCCTGGTGTGGCCACGCCCTTCCCTGCCCCCAACCTTAGGCAGTCCCCAATCTGTCCTCCATCTCAGAAATGTTGTCACCTTAAGAATGTTACATATGTGGAATCATTCAGCATGTAATCTTAGAGATTGGCTTTTTTCACACAGCAGAAACCCTCCAGTTGTGTGAGCCCTGGATCCCTAGGATCGCCAGGTGATATTGCTGAATGATATTCCATGGTATGGATGTACTGGGCTTATTTAAACAATCGGTCTTTCAAGGACATTAGGTTGTGCTTAGCTTTTCATACAGAAAATACTTGGGAGAAAATTTGATGGGGTCCCAACAGCACACCATGGGTAAGCATTTCGAAAGGATCCAGTTTTTGTCTCCTTTTTTTTTTTTGGACTTTTCAGCAGGGCTTCTTCCAGAAGCAGGATTTTTTTCTGGATTATTTAGAAAGCAGGCAGGTAGGGAGAGATTGAAGCCCAGGGGAGCTGGCTAGCCAGCTGATGTGTCTCCTTTCAAGGGTGGGCCTGGGTATCTGGTCTTTTTAATTTGTTTGCAGAGGGGAGCAGAAGCACTTTTTGCTCTGAGACCTGCACTGAAGCAGCTTTGTCTTCCAGGAGTTGATGGAAGAAGGTACTTTATGTTTTGGATAAAAAGAGCTGTAACACCAGGTTGCTCATCAGCCTTCTTATCCCCACCCCCACCCCCAAACCCTTTTGGAGGAAACCAAAACCTAGACTCTGGTTCTGGGACAGATCTTGGGTCTCACTGATTGATTTTCATTTCAAAAAGTGTTGTGCTTGGACTTTTAAAAATAGGCCCAGTGATTGTTTCAGCAGTCACAGGACAGAATTTAAACACCAAATTTCTTCTCAGAGTGCCTACTATAGGGGATGAGGGGAGGACTGTGTTTCTGGTCTGAGATTCATTGGAAGTGGCCCAAGCTGATAGACCCTGTGATCTGATGTCGAGCCTCCCCCTGAAAATCCTTTTTTTTCTAAGGTTTTTATTTATTTATTCATGAGAGACACAGAGAGAGGCAGAGAGACAGGCAGAGGGAGAAGCAGACTCCCAGCAGAGAGCCTGATGCAGAACTCAATCCCAGGACCCCAGGATCATGACCTGAGCTGAAGGCAGATGCTCAACCACTGAGCCACCCAGGCATCTCAAGACTTTTCTTTACCTTGTGTTTTATGCAACCAGCAGACTCTCCCCTTATCAACTCTGCCATTCAAGCTATTGACCTAAAGAAAGGAAGGGGGTCTTAGCATTGGGACTGGAGGTTTAAAATCCACTTTGAGAAACCTGGTGAATGAAACAGAAACTTCTAGTAACAATACTTGTTGGTCAGAGAGTGTGTGCTGGACTTTGCCTGCACTGAACAGTGGATGGGAGTCCCTGTGGGAAATAAGCAGCATGCAGAGGTGGGAAACAGAACATGGGAAACAGAAATATGTACCTTTGCTTCATGTTTTCTTCAGGAGATGATTTTCTTGGCATAAACAATGTGATTTCTTTGTCTGGCAATCTCATTATCATTTTCTAGCACTAACCTGGGATGTCATGCTTGAGTAGGGGAGACTTGTGCCCTCCCCCTCATCACCTTCCTCATCACTTTTCAGGGCAGTTGCTGTTCTCTTGGGTCCTCCATTGCCATCATCCCTATCCTGATACCAAACCCTTTAATCAGTGCTGTGAAGGATGGTTGCTCTTGACTGGGCAGCTTAGTTCTAGAGCAGCCTGGGATACCAGCATTATGTGTAGTGGGGTCTCACCTAAGGACAATCCTCAGTTGCCTGGAAGGTCAATAGTGTCTTTAGGGGTTATGCTGTATGAGAAGTGCTTAGCCCCAAATCGGGCTCAGCATCAGTGAGGTACAAGTACAGAAAGAGGGTACGTGGGGACTGATGCTCAGTGAGAGGATGTGACATTCACATCTCCCTTCCTAAGCACACATTCAGGATATGCCTTTAATGAGTGGAATTGGGAATAAACCATTCACACTCTTTAGATAATATGTTATTGAAGGTGTGCATTTGCTTATCTCTGTGTTTACAGCTCCTACTTCAGGGTTGAGGGCATGGTAATATTGGGTAAATATTTGCTGAATGAGTGAATGATCAAGCAGAGGGACATGAACTTTGCTAATATGGGATGGATGCATTCCATCCCCCTCTGCCATGGCCACCCTTACACGACTTTTCAGCCCTCCTCCGATTTTACCAAATATATGCAAAAAAATATAACTCCATGAAAGCTAGTACATTATGGCCTAGAAAGAAGAATTTTCTTTGCGATCAGGTGTCACCAAGTATCTCAAGGAGCTGTAATATCAGCTTGTTCTTTAAGAAGTTGGTTGGGCTACACTCCTAGCCCCTGGTGTGTAAGGGAAAAAAGCAGATGGGTCACCAGCCACAGTGTGGCCCAGGGTGGAGCCATCTTCTGTAAGCAGGTGAGCGGTAAGGACTTGGATGAGACCATTCGGATCCTGGGCTTATCTATCAGTGCATCTTAATCTGGTTATCAAAAATGCTTTGAGGCTGGTGGGTAATAAAATGACTCTCTCCTCCTCCCTCCACTCTCTCCCCCCCCATTTTGTTGTTGTTGTTGTTGTTAGCAATAGGCAGTAATTTCCCTTCCACCAGCCACCTGGGATGTTTGCTTTGTGAAATTCGCTTGTCCTGAAAATGAAAAGGAAACTTGGTACTGAGACTCTAGCCTCTCCTTTTTCTGGTTTACCTTTTCCCCTCCATCGGCTGAGGCATCAGAAGAAAGTTCAGAAACCCTGGGGTACTCAGTAGAAGAAACACCTGTTTGGGATCACAACATTAATTTTATGCCTGGCCCTCTTGCTCAGATGCTGGGGCTTTTGGATGATGGGCTGCCTTGCTTTGGCATGCTGGGGCATTTAGAAACCGCAGTGTTGGGGCACCTGGGTGAGTTAGTGGTTGAGCATCTGTCTGACTCTTAATTTCAGCAGGGTCATGAGATCAAGCCCCGCATTGGGTTCCTCACTCAGCATGGAGTCTGTGTGAGATGCTCTCTCTCTCTGCCCCTCCCCCCACTCATGTGCATATTCTCTCTAAATAAATAAATAAAATCTTAAAGAAAAAAGAAACTGCTGTGTCTTAAACATTCTATCCCCTTGCAGTTCCTTTCACGTAAGCAGTTGGTTCCATGGGGATTTCCCCTCTTGGTTATTTGTAATTATTTTATACCATTATACATCCTTATAAGTTGCTGTTGGTTATAAATTCCAAGTTGTGATTTATATCTCTGAATAATTACTAAGGCAATCTTTTCACCCATTAATCACATTCTCATAATTATTGCATGTGTTCTACTGGCTTGCATATGGAAATTATGGTTCCAACTGTTTTAAGCAGAGTCATATTGGTAATATCCCTGAGAGCAGCATCCTGAGACACCACTACTTTTTTTTTTAATAAGATTTTTAAAAAAAATTATTTATTCATGAGAGATACAGAGAGGCAGAGATGTTGGCAGAGGGAGAAGCAGGCTCCCTGTGGGGAGCCCGATGTGGGATTTGATTCCAGGACCCCAGGATCACGACCTGAGCCAAAGGCAGATACTTAACCATTGAGCCATCCAGGCGCCCCGAGATACCACTTCTTACTCAGTTCTGTATGCTGTACCAGGAACTGTGTTAAATGCTATTCATGTACCTATGTATCATCTACTTAACCCTCCTACTGATACACAGAAACGTTGCACAGAGCAGAAAGTTTTGCCACTGTAGCAATCACATAAAGTTGCACTAATGATAAAAATTGTCTCAATGAATGATAAGAATAGTGATACTATCTAACACTATTCCGAAGTTTTTACATCTGTCAATCTGTTTAATCATCTCAAAATCTTGTATAATAAGAATGATGATTATAAATAGAGATTCTGAGTTCTTGATGGGTCAGACAACTTGGTTGGCACTACTGGGCACCGAAAGCGTGTGTTTCAACGCCAGAACCTTTTTTTTTTTTAATAATAAAAAGTTGTTTTAAAATAAAGAAAGGGGCAGCCCCGGTGGCGCAGCGGTTTAGCTTATCCTGGTGTGATCCTGGAGACCTGAGATCGAGTCCCGTGTCGGGTTCCCTGCATGGAGCCTGCTTCTCTCTCTGCCTGTGTTTTTGCCACTCTTTTTCTCTCTTTCTATGAATAAAAAAATAAATAAATAAATCTTAAAAAAATAAAGAAAGCATCATTAATTTTTAAAAATATTTATTTATTTATTTGAGAGAGAGAAAACGAGAGTCGGGTGAGGGGCAGAGGGAGAGAGAGAATCTTAAGCAGGCTCTGCACCCAGTGCAGGACCCCACATGGGGTTCGATCCCAGGACGCTGAGATCATTACTTGAGCCGAAATCAAGAGTCAGACACTCAATGGATTGAGCCACCCAGGCGACCCTATTAATTTCTACAACAGAGATTATATGAATCACTAAAATCAGAAATTATTATGAAATGCCTATTTTCTAGTATTAAATGGAATTTAAGTGATTTCCACAATTTGCATCTGTCTAGAAAGCTTTGATAGTTAGATTTGGGTTCTAATTTTGACATTTCCTTTTTTAAATCATCATCACGATTGTTCAAATTTAGCACTTTTTGAATACCCACTTTGTGCCAGGCCTTGTACTGAGTGTTTTCTACATGTTGTCTCATTTAACTCTTAAAATAGCAAAATTCTTTGAGAGCTGAGGAAATAGCTCCACAGAGGTGAACTCATCAGAACCTCTCCAAATTGCTTGGGTTTAGCAGCTGGAGGCCTCCTGGAGAATTCACCTGGGTTCCAGGAGCATAAAGTCTGAGGTCTTTTTCCAGTACATCAGGAAAGCTTTCTGGGAAAAGGTACATCTATATGGGTTATATAAATGATTCTTGCTCATTTAGTAGGAAAAGGCCTACCCATCCCATGTGGGTGCCTGGGAAGAAAATGGCTCATGAGGGGCTCAGGGGTGCTGAACATGCCTTTCTACCCTGGGTTGGCTAGTAGGCGGGTCCTCACAGAACAGAGGTCATTTCCTCCTTTGCCCCTTTGCATTATCACTGGGCAGCCCCAGAGCCGACTCTGCCTTTTATATCATTGCCTTCCTTCTCCAGGGCTACCTTCCCAGAGCTCACTCCCAAGGGCAGGAGGGCTGTGCTGGCTTCTCCTTGAACGAGCTCAGAGGGCAAGAGCTTCTCAAGGGAAGACACAGGACATCAGAGGCTGGAGTACCCTTTTCAAAGTTGTCCTGGCTCCTATGTCTCCAGTAGAAGCTGGGCAGACTCCACTTTCTTTTAGCAGCCAAACACCAGAGTGTCTGAAATCTTACATGTTACAAGAAGACAGAACCTTTCTCTGCTGGGCAGCTGGGTTGGGAACGCCCAGGGTCTTCTAATAATGCTGAGAACAGGCCCTTGTTTGGGTTTTAGCTTTTGTAAGACATCAACCCTTAAAGCCCTAGGATGGCCCTTGGACATGTGCATCCTTGATTCCATTGGGCAGTTTGGGGTGGATCCCCACCGTGAGCAGCACGGTGAGCAGCACTGCCTGAATTGATCCTCACACCCCCCTTCTTATTTTGTTGCTAACGTACGGGGTGTTAAGGAAAGGCCTGTCTGGGCAGGTGACATTTGAGTAGATTTGAAGCAAGTATAGGATCAAATCAGAGCTATTCAGAGCAAGAGTGTTTCAGATGGAGGGAATAGGAAGTGCAAATGGCCTGAGGTTGAGCCATGTGTGTTGTGATCAGGGAATAGAAAGACTAGTGAGTCTCTAGCAGGGGGAGCAAGGGGAAAGTGGTAAGAGATAAGAGCAAAGTGATAGCGCGAAGAGCAGATCTCACCGGTGGAGATCCCTGTGAGCCATTGTAAGGCTGAATTTATCCCTTTTATGTATTCTTTTGGACTGGCAGGGATGATCAGTCATTTCTCCAGCTGCCCCTAGTAGCCTTTGCATGTTCACTTTTCCTTCTGTATGTGCTGTGCTTCCCCATGGTCTCTGTTAACTGTGCAATGGGACAGTTTTCCCTACAGTAGTAATATATTGCACAAAAATCCATATCGGAAGCTAGAGGATTGTGTCTTTTTCCACGAGCTAACTCTTACTAGCTGAAAAATGACATTAGAGCCCATCTCCTATGCTTCTCTTTTAATTAAGGGCCCCTTTAATCCAACACATAGTCCTACTATTAGGTGAGAAACTTATGAGCCCCTGGGTCAGGGTGGCTTCCTCATTTGTGGGGCGAGTGTCTGAAGTCTCCCTGTCTGGGGGCCCTGTGTGACTATGAACATGGACACGAGTGATTTTCCTCTTAATGCTTTGCCCTTCCAAAGACATGTTATATCCCGATCAGTGATGTTTCTACACGGTGGCCCTGTTTATGTGTTTCCCGACTGCTGAGTCCCATAGTGCAGGGAGGCATTTGGTGTCCTTACCTCTGTGGCTTGGTTCTTATGACCTCACATCAACTCCATCAGTCTGGCTTACCTCCAGATGAGCGCTGAAGGTATGATATGATGGTGCATTGTGGATTTTCTGTAAAAGTTGGGAAAATGAGACGGCAGGTGTGGACAAGTGCCTGACGTCCTCCGTTTCTGATCCTGCCATCTTTATATACTTGTTCAGGACTCGAAGCTTGCAGGTGGAAGAGTTCTGCTTCCAGCTGGCATTGCGGTTGACCGGGATGGGAGGCAGGAGCGCATTTCCCTTTCCTTTCTGGGTGCGTCTGTGTGGTGGCCAAGACTCCCTTTCCCAGCGGAATCCTTGCCAGCCTTTATGTGTGACATGTGCGAACGCCGCGTGTCATGATCGCTCTCAGGTGCCTCCTTCCTCAGGGCGGGGTCATGGATGGGTTTAGAAAATCCTTCAGATTCGGAGTTAATACAGACCTTGCTCATGGATGGATGATGTTTTGGCTTTATCCTTAAGTACTTTCCCGTTCTCATTTAGAATACTGTCCTCTCTCCCTTCCCTCTACCATTTCCCTCTGAGTGCAGGAACGCATGAGCTGTGTCCCGATGGACTTCGGCTGTCCGAGCACCCCTTCCCACCCAGTGCCTCCAGTGGCCACCCTGAAGGTTTAAATCAGAGTCCTGTTGGCCTGCCTGCTGAGATGCTGCATCCACAGAGCCTGTACCCCTCGCCCATACCCTACACCATCAAGCAACATGTACTGCCCGTGTGCATGGGAGCCCGCAGCACCTGCTGCCAAACAGCCAGCCTCATTGTGGCATCTTCGAGTAGCCTGGTGGCCTGGGCTGTTTCAAACCCAGCTGGTCCCAGGGTTGCTGGGCTGCCCTGCAGAGGTGATTTGCCAGTTTGTACTAACAGATTTCAATCCCAGGAACTTCTGAAGACCTACTGCCCTCACCCTGTCTTCTGACCATCTTTTTGATGTTGGAGGTAACCACACGATTTAAAGAATCCAGGCCCGATGTGCTGCTGGAAGTTTAAATTCTCCTTGTCCCATGCTAGCTGTATTGCCCTGAACAAGTGACTGAAGCTCTCTGAACCTCTCTTCCCGTGTCTAAATTGAAGTTAATACTACCTGTGCTCCACAGTTTGTGTCAGGATTTAATGAGATAATGTTTGTGGAAAGCACCTCGTCCAGGTCTTGGCACACTGTCTATGCTCAGTAGATAATTAACTTTCTTCCTTTTCTCAGATAGGATCCCAGGCAGGAGAAGAAAAGGCCAAATAAGCTGCAAGACATGCTGCTTTGCTCTCTGCAGTGATCTGTGCTTGGCAGATTTCAGATACATATAAACAAAAGTAAAAGAGCTTTAATTACGCCCTTGTTTGTGGTTTGGTTTGGTTGTGATATTTTCTGAATTGAGAATACTTCGGCTGTCTTGCTGCTGCTAAGTGCAGGGCTGGCCGGGAGTCAGAGTGGGAAGTCAGTACTTTGTCAAGGAGCTCTTGAGTCCCCTCCTTGCAGATGGGGTTTGGCAGTGTCATCTGAATAGTGTGTGGCCTGGGGCCTGGTTTGCTGAGCCCCTGCGGGCTGTTGGACCTCTTGTTACAAATTCAGAAGGTGTGCTTTTGGGCCTCGTAGGTGCTCTTGCTCTTGTACTTTTGCTTTTTGTTCACTTAATTTCCATTATGCACTTCCAGTTGTGCATGTGACCTATGCACAACTGTGATTTGTGTTGGTGGGAGCATTTAGTGTGCCTCTGTGGTCATACTGCCTGGATTCCAGTCCACTTCTCACTTATGGCCTTGGGCATAATGAACCTCAGTTCCATTGTCTGTAAAATGGAGTAGTGATAGCCCTTACCTCAGGATTGCATGAGGATGAGGAGGATTGACGCAGAAAAGTGGTTAGCACAGAACCTGCTCCATAGTAAGTGTTCAGTAAAAGTGCTTGTATTAATATTAATGATAGGTAAAACATGAGCATTTATTGAATAAATATATTCCAGGCAGGTGAACATTGTTAATTCTCTGTACAGCAAACCCTATTATTTCTTGAGTGAGGTTATTTATTTATTTTTGAGAGAGAGCATTGAGGGGTGCAGAGGGAGAGAGAGAGAGAGATAAATCTTAAGTAGGTTCTGCACTCGGTACAGAGCCCAACTTGGAGCTCAGTCCCATGACCTTGAGATCATGACCTGAGCCCAAACCTAGAGTTGAATGTTTAACCAACTGAGCTACCTAGGTGCCCCTCCTTGACTGAGGTTATTAGGTTGGAAATGCAAACTCCTTGGATGGGAGTAAATTCTGTATTGTCCCCAGGGAAGGACTATGGGTGGTCACTCTGAATCTGGGGTGTATTCATAGCATGTTGTGGGCTTTGGAGTACTGTGTACCCCTGATACCTTTCCTTAAAATGCCACTCCTTGCTCAGGCCTCATTACAGCCCCTAAGATTCCCTGGGTGTCTGGTCCTGAGCTCACATTCTCCCCTCCTTATACTTGCGGGTGATCGTGGCCATTGGTGCTGGGTAGTGGGACTTGTGCTTTATAGTTGAAGGCTCCATGCCTTGTCACACACAGTGCTGGCTTGTTTTTATGAATTTTCTAGCCCATAATCTCTGTAAAGTTGGCTCATTACAAATGTGATTGTTACTCTCTTAGTGTCGAGGACAGCATAATTATTTACACCTAGAATCCACCCAGATTTATCTGAATAACAATATGGTGAGCCTTGCTTTCTACATGTTCATTGAGGCTGTTGGCCTCAGCCAGTCAATATGGAGTTAAGGCAATTGTAGGATATTTGAATTGTGTTTCCTTCCTTTATAGGTTCAATGATTTTCTTTGGGATCATTCAGATTTGTTATTATTTTATGACATCTAGTTCATAAATACCTTTTTCCCTGAGCAAATTTCTGTTACATTTAAGAGTAAACGACTTTAAGGGGAGATGGTCTACATTTTCTTGATTTTTGCTGTCTAGGAAACACTGTGCCATTAATTTCTTGTCAGAACAAAATACAAAACCCAGAATGAGTATGTTTCCTTTTGTTTACATGCCTAGTCCTCTGCTTATATTCGTGTTTTATTCATTTATGATGACTGTGTATGTGTATATAAATGTGTATATCTATATTTGCACGCATGTAAATATGTATGTAAACATGTACACATTTAATATGTGGAACACATTAGGACTGAGATTATGTTCTGCTCCCTCTGTGAATCAGTAGTCATTTCCCCCCAACATTTTATTTTGAAATATTTTAAACATGTAAAAGCCTGAATTGTCCAGTTACTAATATCCATATACCTGCTATTATGATTCTGTAGTTAATGTCTTGCTATATTTTTAAAATAATTATCTGTTTCTCCCTACTGCATTCATTTCCATCCTTCTGCTGTTGAATTTCTAAGTAAGTTGCATGCTGCCCCTAACCATGTACTCTGTGGAAAGCATATATTACATATTGAGTCTTCCCTGAGCTTTTCCTCTTGACACATACTTATGACTAGGCAGGAAGCCTCACCAGCAGGCACAGATACCACCCAGTGGCCTCTCCCAGGGCTGTATCCCTCTTGATATGGCCTTAACAATTCTGATTCTCACTGTGCATTTTGAAGGAAGGGTGTTCAAGATGCTCTATCTACCCGTTTGCTTTTGCACACATAGAAACTTAACTCCCCAGAAAATACTGTCTGCTCCCCATCCCATAGCACCAGACAGATAAAGGCTCTGATAGACACCAACTCCTGAGTTAGCCTCAGGTTTCTCCTTTGGTTATTTTCCAGCATTCTCCAGTCTGGGCAGCCTCCCCAGCCCCTCTAGCTAGCCATCAGACTGTCTTCAAGGAGAAGCAGTTAACTGGTGTCCTGACTCACTGGTGCCCCAGTTCTGCTCTGGGGGGGATGTTGAGAAAGAATGTAAGAATGGAGGCCTTGCTGGGAGTAAACTTCCCATTCATTTTAAATAATGGCTTTCTCCATTATGTTTATAATATTATTGCAGTAATTTCCATTTAGCATGTACATTCTGTCAAAAAATAATTTGGAAAAAGTGAAAAACATGCCACTCATATAATTATAGAGGGAACCTGAGTCAAACATTTTATTTAAATCATTAATGAGGGAACCAGTAAGTTAGTAAAGCTGACTCAAAGAGCATTTGAGGAACTAGGTATTTATAGGCATTCTGAAGAAAAAGGGTGGAAGAGAATAATTAGGTAGGTGTGGAGGAAATGGTAGGGTACCATTCAGATCAGCCTTGAGGCACCCCAGCTTCTGGAAGTGTTGCCAGCAGGAAGCTCTGTTGGGGAGGAAGAAATTTTTCACCACCCTTCTAGTTTCTTTTGGCTGTTCTGTTAATTGACATAAGACAGATTAACAGGAGGAAAGCAAATTTAATTTCATATATACTGGAATCCTGGAGAGATCTGAGAGGCTCTGAGACAGGCAGTTGAGGCTTATATGCAATCCTTAGCTAAGGAGGGATTGGGATCTAGGGCTTCAAAGGGAAAGAAGACGATTTATAGGGAGATGGGAAGAGCAAATGTTTGGTAAACAAATATTTGTTGTGCCATGCAGAGACAATGGGACACAGAGAGGAGTTGAACAGGTTAGGCCCTATGAGCCCGCCACCCATTACCCCACCTTGTCCCGACTCTGTGTAGTTATCTCTGGTGATACTTCTCTTCCTGAACTAGGTCCTCTATCTAAATTTTTAGAGGCATTAAGGGGAAGTTAAAAGCTCTTCCTGAGTCTTTTGGACCTTGACTATTTTCAGCTTTAAATAATCCAGAAGCCAAAGTGCTGCATTTTGGGGAGCGTGGAGGACTTACTCTGAATCCTTTTAGCCTTTAGCTGTCAGCTCCCTTCAGGGATTGCCTTGGCTGAAGACCTGGCCTGAAGACATGCTCCTCTCAGGGCAGCCTGTACCCAGTGTCTGATCCATGAGTGGGGATAAAGCACAGACTTCTTACCACCTGCTTGTGTCTCTTAGGTCATCCTATGATCAGAACTGCTCATAGCGTCAACCAGGGTGTGTGACAACTGTGTCCCAGCTTTCTTTCTTTCTTTACTTAGTCCTGCTTCCTTCCCTCCTCCCTTCTTGGGCTTGACCGCTACAACATTCCTTCATAAACTTGTGGTTCCGAAGTGACCATTTCAGAGTCTGTCTCCTAAGGAGTCTAGTCTGTCACAGTTAGATAAAAAATTAATGAACTCCCTACAGGGTAATATTCCTGTAACTTTTGGGGTTATATTTTCTATGATATGGAAGTCTACAAGTGAGCATGTAGCTTCACAGTGTCCAAGCCTTTTAATATATAGAAAATAAGAAAATCAAATCCAGGTATACTTCTCTAGATCCAGGTTTGGCTGACCCATATAGAGCCAGATAGTAAATATTTTAATCTCTGTAGGCCACACACCTCTGTTGCTCTCACACAACCTCTTAATGCTGCTGTTGGAACAGGAAAGTAGTCTTGGTGACTTGGCTATGTTCACAAAGCAGGTAGAGGGTGGGATTTGGCCAGAGGGCTGTAGTGTGCTGGCTCTTGCCCTAGATAGTTCTCTGTGGGTAGGTCTGTGAAACAGTGTCCTGGTAGGACACTAAAAGGACAAGCTGCCTTCCATCCTTCCTGCTTTGATTCTTAGGGGATTTAATTTCTAAATCTTGTAGCTGCCCACGAGATGCTCATTTTACCGTTTCACAGGGGGGGAGGTACCAGGATCAATGAAGGTTCTCTGTGGTCTTACTACTTAAGTAGATGATGGTCCCTGGAAGTGAGCATGGTAGACCTGGCTCTCAGGCTTGCTGTCTCCCCTTCCATCAGCCTGTCTCATTGAGTCATGAGAAACATGGGGATAGAGGTTTGAGTCGCTGTTTGGAGAAAAGCACCCAACAGCTTTTGTTGGGTGAAACAGCTGAATGCAGATTCACAGAGCCCAGAGGTATTTGAAGAGGCCCCGCCCAGTGCCGTATTCTCTCTGCCTTGAGTCCTGAAATTGTCACGAAATAGGTGGGTGTACCTGTGAGCAGGGCAATGTGAATGCAGATAGCTCTTACCCAGATTTCATTTCATTTCATTTCATTTCATTTCATTTCATTTCATTTCATTTCATTTCATTATTTCATTGCATTTCATTTCATTTCATTTCTTCATGAAAGACAGAGAGGGAGAGGCAGACACAGGCAGAGGGAGAAGCAGGCTCTGTGGGGAGCCTGATGTGGGACTCAGTCCGGGAATCCCTGGACCACACCCTGAGCCAAAGGCAGATGCTCAGTCGCTGAGCCACCCAGGCATCCTCCATTCAGGATTTAGAGGAATATTCCAGCCTGGACCTTGTTTCCTGGGCTGCATCCCTCTGACAGAAGTAGGAAGTCAGAACAGCTTATACCACAGTGGGGGAGCTCTTTCTTGGGTCATGCCCGCTGCTGGTTGTGCCACCGAGCAAGCCCCCTGGTTAGCCCGAGACTGTTGTCACCCTTAAGAAATGTGGAGGATCTCTCCAGTCTTTTCCCACTCTGCCTTTGTAAACAGCCATTTAACAGGGACTGGATTCCAATTCTGACAGCTTCCTTCACCAGCCGTGTGATCATGGCAAGTTTCTTAAATCCCTTTTGTCTCGGTTTCCTCATGTGTAAGATGAGGATTATAATAGTATCTTTAACATGGCTAATAGGAAAATGAGATGAACTTGTATATGTACAGCTTGCAGAACAATACCTGGGGATACATAGTAAGCACTGTGATAGTATTTTCTGCTATTTTTGTTACTGTTTTTGTTATTGTTACTATTGTCATTATGTTTTTAGCACTTAGTATGGTGTCTGGCTAGTAATAGGTGCTCAGTAAGTGCAGTTCAAGGCATAAAGGAGTCACAAAATAAATCAGATTCAGATGAAGTTCTAGAATGGTGCTCTCCAATGGAAATGAGCTCTGATGATGGAAATGAGCTGTACCAGTGCTGTCCAGTGGGGTAGCATAGGGGAGGAAAAATAAGTTTCCCTAGACCTTTTAGGTTCTTTTTTTTTTTTTTTTTAAGATTTTATTTATTCATGAGAGACAGAGAGAGAGAGAGGGAGAGACAGAGACAGAGAGAGAGAGAGAGAGAGAGAGAGAGGCAGAGACTCAGAGGGAGAAGGAGGCTCCATGCAGGGAGCCTGATGTGGGACTCAATCACGGGACTCTAGGATCACGTCCTGGGTCGAAGGCAGGCGCTAAACCATTGAGCCACCCAGGGATCCCAACCTTTTAGGTTCTTGACAGAGACATCTCCTATAATAGAAGAGAACTTAACAGGAGATAAATACATTTAATTTTATATGTATGGGGCCTTAAAGATATGAGACCCAAAAAAAGTGACTGAAGCAGACAGCCTTTACACCTTATTGACAAGGAAACAATAAATTTGTGAAGAATTGACACGACAAAGAAGTTTGAGCTTGGGTGGTAGACTAACAAGGAAGCAACAAGGTTTGTTTACATAGTCTTCTGGGCTCCAGATTCCCTATCCCTGGTGATAAGGATTTCTCCTTTCCTCCTGGTGCAGGGAAAGTGCCTTTCACATGGGAGATTTATTTCCGGTTTTTAGGGAGAAAAGGGTGGCCAGAGTATACTTAAATTAGCTCTTTCTTGTATAACTGTAATTCAAAGTATCAGATTGGCACATTTTGGGATGGCCTGCCCTGAACTCCCATCAGTTGCCATTAGCTGCCTGTGGGCTAAGGAGCACTTGACATGTGGATAGTGCAATCAGGGAAATGTGTTTTAAATTTTGTGCAATCTTAATTTAAACTTACAGCCACCTGTGCCTAGTGGCTACCATGTTGGACAACACAGTTCTCTAACACGAGTGTTCAGAGGTTGTGATTTGGTTGGTCTGGTATTGGCATTTTTACACACATTCATGGGTAGTTAACATGCAGCCAGAATTGAGAACCACAGGGCTGGAACTTTTAGGCCAGCACCTTCTCATCCCATCCATCCATCCATCCACCCACCCACCCATCTACCCACCCACCCACCCATCCAGCCATCTACCCACCCATCCACCCATCTATCATCCATCCATCCATCCATCTATCTGCCCATCCATCCAGTGAGTAAATATTAAGTTCCTGCTGTATGCCAGTTACTCTTTTCGGCACTAGCAGTCAGCAAAGAGAGAGATCCTGGCTCTCAAAGAACTTGCCTGCTGCTGAGGGAGTAGATAATGTGAAAGCACACAATAAGCAATAGGGACAAAGGGCATTGCAGTGGTGGCTGGGTTGGAAGGGATGGTGGTGTGTGTTTAAGGAAGCCTCCCTCAGGGACACCTGACTTAGAACCTGTTGGTGGGGAAACAGCCTTGTCATGACCTGGGATAAGAGTGTTCCTGACAGAGGGAGCAGCCAATGGTCTTGAAGTTGGCACTGTGCTTGGCCTGTTTACAAATCAGGAAGAAGGTTGCATGGTTGGGTTGGTGTTCAGGGACTGTGGCAGGAGATGATATTAGGACGGGTGGGTGGGATTCTTCAAGATTCTGTGGGCTGGGCTCTGGAGTTGAGGATTTTTATTCTGAGTGCTGTGGGGAGCTGTCGGAAGATACTGAGCGTTGCCCATTGTACTGCATGTATCTCTTTAACTGCCAGACATGTAGCATATGGGGGATTCGGGGAGAGGATAGTGGTGGCTGGGGTACAGATGGTACAGTGGAGACAGAAGAGTGCACAGATGGGGATCTACCGAGGCAGAGCTGATGGAACTCACTAATGGGTGGTTTGGACCTGTGAAGGTTGCAGGGAGAGTGTTGATGTACCCTCCTTCCCAAATATACCTAGACACCGAGACTGGGTATTTGGAGTTCCTGGTGACTGAATAAACTTGTCTTCCTTCCATCTTAGTTCAGGAGACTGCTTAGAAGCTTTGTGAAACCATGGAGTGTAGGTTAGGGGATTAGAACACATGTAGCCTGGGGCGTGTTTCTCTCACGGCAGCACACACATCACCGGAGAATATTGCTAAAATGCAGCATCTGACTCCTTTAGGTCTGGGGTCTGAGATTTTGCATTTCTGAAAGGCTCTTGGGTGATGCCAGTGCTATCCTCTTTACCTCCTAAAGGCTTACTCACCTCCTATTATATGTTCCTGCTACACAGAGGCACAAAACAGTGACCCTCCAGACCCGGTGCGTCTTAGGAACGGGTCGTAGCAAGCCAGGAAGCACTCTCAAAGCTGAGCCCATTCTTCTGCACGGACATCTTGGACTTGTGGCTATAAGGGCCCTCCCCAGAGACTCAAGGAATTGTCTTTGTGGACACAGGAGACCCTGTCCTCTTTGTCCTTTGGGAACAGAGTTCTGCAGCAATTATTTCACAGCCTGTAGCCGGGTACACTCATCTCTTCAGGTCCAATCTCTAGAACTACATTTGAGGGGATGTATTTTACATAAAAAAGAGGCCTTTAAAGCAAAACGACCTGTGGGCAAGAAGGCACGAGACTGCCTGGATTTAAGCGACCCTGTGTTATTAACCCAATGCATTTACTTGGTGTCTGGGTGGGAGAAATGAAACGTGATTACCAGAGATGTTAACAATGGGATGATGGGTTTCGGCAGAGAGGAGGTGCACCTCCAGAGCGGTGCCTCTAGCTCTGGATCCATTTCTTAATGGAACGGGAAAGGAAGCGTCAAGAAGATTCACATGATGCATTTCCTGGCGGAGCACTACTGTAAGTGAAAACTATCAGCAGGCTGTAGGAGTTAGGGTTTCGTTTCAAAACGAGTGTGCTCCCTTGTTTGTAGAAGGGGCTAGCTCAACCGTCTTGATCATCCGGGGCCAGCACAGAATGCTTTATTGAGGCAGGACTCCATATGGAAGCTTCTTGTAAATGAAACTAACATTTGATTACTGGGAGAGAATTACTGTGACTTGTTATTTGGTTTCCCAGCCGATGCCATTGATTCACGCACAGTACCTCCAGTAGTTCTTAATAACCTGTCCCATTTCATCCTAGATGAGATACTAAAGCTATTTCCTTGCCTCCTCATCTAAACATTGAGGGTTATTGTACCAAGCTCATACTCCAGCTTCCTTCTGTCTAATCTTTTATGTTCCCAAAGGCTGTGGCATTTATCAAGTTATTAAATTATCATGTGGTCGTTTGCATTTTTATGACGTTCATCTCTTTTAATACATGCAAATCTTCCCTTTAGAGACCACATAGATTTAACTTGGCGGAGTGGGGGATATTGAACTGTCTTGGTCCACCTCCGTGAAGATGACCCAGACCCTCTCTCTCTTGTCTGAGTGGGAAGCCAATCAGTAAAGCCACTCATTTTGTTTGTGGTTTTTACTCCTCCAGAGAAACCTGATTCCTCCAATTCTTGATGTTTGTTTTCCTCATTTGTTTCTCTTCTCTTTAGGGAATTACAGCTAACTCCAAGGAAAGGCGCTGAATTAGGAGGAAACTGGCACGGTCTGAGAGCCTTTAATGAAATGGCCTTTAGTTCATAACATGGTCCTAGAAATAAGGCAGGGGCTTTTTATAGAAATGCTCCCAGCAGAAGCACATGCCCCTCTGTACCCTGTACTCTATAAAGCAGCACATGATTTCCTGAATGAGGATTCAGAGTGATGGCTCTGATCACAAAGCTGAAAAAACTTTATCTGCCAAGCAAGTAAAAGTCATATCCGTGGTGTGGCGATAGTTGCTTCTCAGAGGTGGGACTCCAGGCAGAAATGATACTCAGAGGTATGTCTGTGGAGGACAGACTTTCCTGTGTGAATAAAGGCAAGCCTTATGTAAGATGTTTATCATCAGGACATGCCATGTCTTGTAACAGAATGATAAGAATTGTACTTAGAAAATGTCTCTGGTGACAGCCAGGATCCTGCCAAGAGGTATCACGGGCTTAGGAGCCAGACAGTCCTAGGTTGAAATCTGTCCCTGCTGCCTTCTAGCTGTGTGATCTTAGGAAAGATACATGACTGTTCTGATCTTGAGTCTCCTCCAGAAAATAGAGTAATGCCTTCTTGGCAGCTGGAAAGCAATGAGAACTAACAAATGACTTATGGTAAGTTCCTACCATACTCTTTACTGTTGTGTCTACAGATTATTGTCTTTAAGACAAAACAACTGGAGCACATAGGTGGCTCAGTTTGTTTAGTCTCCGACTCTTGGTTTCAGCTCAGGTCGTGATCTCAGGGTCATGGGATCAAGTACCACATTGGGCTCTGAGCTCAGCATGGAGTCTGCTTGTGTCTCTCCCTCTGCCTGTCCCCCTGCAACTCTCTCGCTCTCTCTCAAATAAAATCTTAAATAAAAAAAGGCGGAACAAAACAAAAATATTAAGTTGGGTCTTACAACTAGTCTCTTGTATAAGGATTTGTTTTCATGTTCTTTGTATCAAAATAAGCCTAAACTTCTCCTAATTTCATGTTCTTTGTATCAAAATAAAACAAACTTCTCCTAATTTCTCACCATTTTCTTCATCTTGGCCCTTTAGAATAGCTCAGAACACACTGCATTAGGTATCTCTGCTGATGCAAATGCTAGGAATATTATTATCTCGATAAAGCTGTCTCCCTGGACACCACTGGCTGAGTGGATGGGTTTGCTCCTGTGCGCCAAGCAGAGTCTGCCTCATAGTCTAGGCTCTGACAGCAGTGTGCCAAGGACAGTATTGGAACTAGGTGTCCAAGGCCAGCAATTGCAAGACCATCTCCTCTGTTTTCTGCTCTGCTGAGGCATCTTGCCACGGGTGACATGTTAACATGAGGAGGTATGTGGGAGCCATATAACTCCAGGGGCAAAACCAGGTGAAGGTGAGTGAAAGAGGGAGTCTTTATTCTAGACGCATAGCATTTTCTGAGTAGAAATTGAATGAGATGCAGATAGCACATGCTCATGGTTTTCTTCTGGTGTTCTTGGCTTGTGTGAAGGTGTCTCTTTCAACACATCTTATTTTCTAAGCATGAAGTCAAAAGGAGATAATGTGACCCAGTTAATATGATAGGGCTGCAGCCTTCTCAAGGGATGCATCCGTTCCTATCCATCACACACTGGGCTGGCTCCTTGCTCAAAAACAGAACCATGATCCCTGGTTGCCAGTGCACATAGCAACACTGCTCTCAGTGCTCTGGTCCTGAGTTGGGCAGTAGCCACTTTCTTAGCAAGCTGAAGAATCCACTGTCTTATATATCCAACTGGAGAGGCAAATTCCTCTGTTCTATAAGCTGGAGATTGTAGTCTTTGCAGACAATGCATTTTCTTTTCCATTTGATAATATTTCTAATACCAGCTTAGACCTGCTTCTCTATGTAGTTTCCCCAAACTGTGTCTCTCTTCTTTCTTAGCTTTTTTTAGATCTCAAAGATCTCATTTCTGTAATAGTTCTCCTTGGCAGGGGTGATTCTATTCTTCTCTGGCCTCCAGAGTCATTTGGGTCTCTTCTAGAGGGGCAGAGAAGGCTGTACTCACTTCTTCATTTCCAGTTGATCTGGAAAAAGCCAGCGAAAGGAGTTTAACATTTTAGATACACAAGATACTAGCATTATATTCAGTGGGCTGGGGTCAGCTTTCCCTTTCCTTCACCACAAGATTCCAGAGTATGCCTTCTTGATGGAAGTGAAATCACCCCTAGTGGAGGGAAAATTGCTTCTTATGGGTAGGGAGAGGTACACAAACTTACTTTTTATGTATTAAGTATAGATTTACATCCAATTTATAAACATATACAGTGTGTCTAGGTTGTTAAAATTTCCTGTGGGCCAATTAGGGAGAAATGTCTTCAAAGGCTCTTTGAGGGTGATCATGAAAAAAAGGTTTGAAAAACACGGCTATAGAATTTTACTCTTGATGCTTCATATTACTTATTCACAAAAAAATAATTCCTAAAAGGAAACTCCTTGCTCTCTACTTGGGGTGAAGATATCACCAGGTGTACTTCTGGAAGGAGGGTAAGCTGCTGTGTTTCTGACTAAAGAGCTGTTCAGAACTCTTTGGGGCAACCCATCCAAGAGTTTTAAATAGCATCAAAGTCTCCCAGAAAGATTTCCAAAGAGCAGCCTGGACCCTGCCCAGTTGTACCCCAGAATCTTCTGGAGCTCTAGACATCTTTGGGTGATTCCTAAGTAGCCAGCCTGACATGAAATCCCTCAATGAATGATCTATAACAAGGAGAGCAAGTGGTTGAGATTAGAATCTAACCCAGAGCCAGAAAGTGAGACTGTCCTATGGGTCTTACTCTTCCTACCTCTCTTCACCACACCTCACCTCCTCTGTGCTTTAGCAAATCAGACGGTGCCTGGTTCACCAAACACACTTCAGCCTTTCACACCTCCATGCATTTGCTTATTAGATTCTCTCTGCATTCGGATTCCCTTTTTTCCTCTTAACCTATCCACATTCCACTTGTTCTACAAGACCTAGCTTCTATGATTCCTCCTGTGGGAAGCCTTTCCTGAACCTACCCAGTGTTCTTACTGCACTTATACATTCTGCCTTACGTTTTAACTATTTGCACTTGTTGTCTTTTCTCCTCCCATTTTCTTGAGGCATAACTTGTATACCATAAAACTCATCCATTCTAAGTATACAATGAAATGATTTTTTAGTTAGGCTATAAAATAATGCAACCATCATCAGAGTCCATTTTTAAGACATCTCCATCACTCCAAAAAGTTTACTCATGCCTATTTGCAGTCAGAACCTGCCCCATCCCAGCCCGAGACAACCTACTTTTTCTTTGCCTTTCCAGGACATTTCATAGACATGGAATAATACCACAAACAGTCTTTTACCTATAGCTTCCTTCAACTAGCATGATCTTTTTGAGGTTAATTTGTGCTATAGTGTGTATTGGCAGTTTCTCCATTTTATTGCTAAATACTCTTCTTTGGTGTTGGGTTTTAGTAGATATTGCATTAACTGGGTGAGATTAGTGTTTGATTTATGGCTATATCGTGTTTTGTTTACCTAGTGACCATTGATGGACATGTGAATTGTTTCCTGTATTATGAATACTGCTGTCATGGTCTTTCTGAGACAATATATTTTCAATTCTCTTGGGTAGATTAGGGGTAGAATTCTTGGATCATGTAAATTCATATATAACTATTTTTTTTATAGATAGGGAGAGAGTAGTGGGGAGGGGCAGAGGGATAGAGAGAGAATCTTAAGCAGACTCCATGCCCAGTGCAGGGCCTGATGTGGGTTCAATCTCACAACCCTGCAATCATGATCTGGGCCAAAATCAAGAGTTAGACGCTTAACCAACTAACCCACCCAGCCCCATGTATAAGTTCTAAAGAAACTGCCCGATTGTTTTCCAAAGAGGCTGTGACCACTTTACTTTTTACATTCCTGCTGGCAATGTATGAGGCTTCCAGTTCTTCAACATGCACTTGAATCCTCAGTATTGTTTCTGTTTTGTTATTATGCCCATTCTATGAGTGGGTAGTGGCACCTTGTGATTTCTGTTTGCTTTTCCCTACAGACTAATGGTGCTGAGCATCTTTTCTTTTCTTTTCTTTTCTTTTCTTTTCTTTTCTTTTCTTTGCAACTTTTCAAATGCTTATTAGACATTCCTATGTTGTCTTTGGTGAAATTGTCTATTAAGATTACTTGCCTACTCTTAAAATTGGGTTCTTTGTCATTTTATTATTGTAAGGTTAATAGGAAGTGGTGCTAAAATCATCTTTAACCTTACTGATTTTCTGACTAGTTGTTTAATCCATTATTGAGAGGGATATTAATGGCTCCAGTGGTTATCATTGAATTGTTCATTTCTCCTTTCACTGTCAGTTTTGGCTTCATGTGTTTTGGGGTTCTTAGTGTTGCTATCATTGGGTTCACATCTGCCATTTCATAATTTCTGTCTTGTGTCTTTTTTGTTACTGTGTTCCTCCTTTATTGCCTCCTTATATGTTAAATATTTTCTTGAGTTTCATTTTAATTCCTTCTCTCCCTGTGTTTTGAATTACTTTCTTAGTGATTGCTTCTACTATATACATGTTATCAAAGTCTGTTTCAGATCATTGCCAACTTAATTCCTGTAAAATATGAAACCTTTAATATAGATCCATTACTTTCCCTTGTTTGTGTTATTAGCATATACATCACATCTATATCTGTTACGATTTTTTAAAAAATATTTATTTATTTATTTATGAGAGAGAGAGAGAGAGAGAGAGAGAGAAAGGCAGAGACACAGGCAGAGGGATAAGCAGGGTCCATGCAGGGAGCCTGATGTGGGACTTGATCCCAGGTCTCCAGGATCAGGCCCTGGGCTGAAGGTGGTGCTAAACTGCTGAGCCGCCCAGGCTGCCCTATCTATTATGATTTTTAACAATGCAGTGTTACTGCTTTAGGTAATCCTCTGCCTTTTAATGAAGATAGGAGAAAAATATATTTATACAGCCTTTTAAAAAATTATTTATTCATGAGAGACACAGAGTCAGAGACATAGGACAGGGGGAGAAGCAGGCTCCTTAGGGGGATATGGGACTTGATCCCGGGACCCCAGGGGTCACGACCTGAGCCAAAGGCAGATGCTCCGCTATTAAGCCACCCAGGCGCCCCTATACGGCATTTTGTATTTGCTCCCATATCAAACTTTCCTGGGGCTCTTTATTTTATTTCCTAGTATGTATTTGTGTTTATATTTGAGTTACTATATGGTATTATGTTCTTTCCACATGAAGGAATTCCTTTAGTATTACATGCAAGGAAAATCTGCTGGTCATCACTAGTGATCTCCCAGTTTTTGTTTCTCTAGGAATATCTTTATTGCCTTCATTTTCAAATGATAGTTTTGCTGGATATAGAATTCTTGGTAGATAGTTTTTTCTTTCAGTTCTTTAAATAGATCATTCTACTGCTTTCTGACTTATGTTGTTTCTTATGAAAAGTCAGCTGTTAATTTTATTGAGAATCTCTTATTGTTTTTGTTTCTTAAATCTGATATTGAGCCCCTCTAGTGAATTTTTCATTTCAGTTACTATACTTTTCAAGTCTAAAATTTCCATTTGGTGAGAGAGAGAGAGAGAGAGAGAGAGAGAGAGAGAGATCTGTCCTTATTCAGATAGTCTGTTTGTTAGATTATTAATATCATATTGGTATTTCATTTTTTTAAACCTGGGTTTCTTTAGTGTTTTGAACATATTTATAGTAGGTGCTTTGAGTCTGTCTGCTATGTCCAAATTGGGGCCCACTTTCAGATGAGTTTTATTTTATTTTATTAGAAATTTCTTTTATTTAAGTAATCTCTATGCCCAACATGGGTCTTGAACTCATGACCCTGAGATCAGGGGTCCCATGATCCTTTGAGCCAGTCAGGTGCTCCCAGATGACTTTTATTGACTGTTCTTTTCCCCTTGAGTAAAGAAGGGCCATGATTCCTGTTTGTTTCTTACATGACTCTTAATTTTTTGTTGAAAATTGGACATTTTAGATAATACACTCTAGCAACACTGGATTTGGTTTTCTGTCCCCCTCCCCGCCCCATCATTGCCCTCCATTCCCATCCATGGTTTGTTTTTATTCTGTTTCATTACTTGCCTAAACTAAATCTGTGGTATCTGTCTCTCTTGTGGTGTGTGGCCATTGGTGTGTTGGCATAGTTTTTAAATTTTTGGTTCTTCTTTTTCTTTGCATGTCGTAAATTCCTGTTTTTATTTTAAAGCCTGGCTTCCTAGGGGTTGCCTCTGTGTCAGCATAGTCAATGATTGGTCAGAGTTTTTGTTCAAATGCCTTAAACACTAAAATTGCATTCAAAATTAAGGTATTTTTTAAAAAAGATTATTTATTAGAGAGAGAGAGAGAGGGAGAGAGAGAGAATGTGAGCAAGGGGAGGGGCAGGAGGAGAGGGAAAGAAAGAATTCTCAAGCAGACTCCCCACTGAGCATAAAACCTGGCCCGGGGCTCAATCTCGCCAACCTTCAGATCATGACCTGAGCTGAAATCAAGAGTTGGCCACTCAACTGACTGAGCTCCCCAGGCACCCCTCAAAATCAAAGCAGTTTTTAAGTTTCTCCAGCTTTTCCTTTCTTCTTTAAGTTTCTCCAGCTTTTCCTTTCTTCTGGGTCCTTCTGCATCTCCTTTGTCTATGAACATAGGCTGATAGCCCAAAAGGAGTAGAAAGTACAGACCCTCTCTGGTTTCTCCTCTGCTTCTTCATAGCCTTTCAATCAACCAGAGATACATGGAGAGCTTATCCGGGGCTCGTATGGCTGATCTTGCTGTTGAATTTCTGTCTAATCTGCCAGTCTGTTGCTTGCCCTAACCAGCACCACAACCCTAGAGGAGCTGATGTTTGCCATTCATTTGCTGTTGAGATGGCTATTTTTCCTGACAGCGCCTTTCAGTGGGTTTTTTTCATGTTCCACTTCGAATCAGGTGGACTCCTTCCAGCGCAAGGCTGTTGGTTTGTGTGGCCAACTCATGTGACAGAACTATTGTGCCAACCCACATGGGAGGGAAAAGCACCCGGATTCCTCCTGTTCTTAACCAGAGGTTCAGACTTTCTCATGAACAAATGCTCCTCAATTTGTTGCATGTTTTACTTGATTTCCAGAGTCTTGAAATGGCGGGTTTTGTCTTGTCTTGTCAGTCAGTTATTTATTTATTTATTTATTTATTTATTTATTTATTTATTTATTTATTTATCTATCTATCTATCTATCTATCTGTCTATCTCACAGTTTTGTCTAGTTTTTAAAAAAATTTTTAAAAGATTTTTAAAATTTATTTTAGAGAGAGAGAGAGAGAGAGTGCATGCACGAGGCTGAGGAGGGCCAGTGGGAGAGGGAGAGAAGGAGACTTCCCGCTGAGTGCAGGAGGCTTCTGAGGGACTCGATCCCACAACCGAGATGATGACCTGAACTGGAATCAAGAGTCGGTTGCATAACCAACTGAGCCACCCAGGTGCTCCTTGTCCAGTTTTATTATTGTTCTTGAGGAGAGAATTTGCCAAGTTTCTCATGCTGCCATTCCAGCCCCATTGTCTCTTCCCATTTCTAGAGAGCAAAAATCATGTGGCAGTTAATAAGATAGATTCTGACACCAGTAGGGTAAGGCGTGAATCCTAGCCCTGCCATTTACTACCTGCAGGACCTTGGTCAAGTTACTTAACTTCTGGGCTTCTCTGACATCATCTGTGAAATGGGTATAGTAATAGCTACCTGGGGTGCCAGGCTGGCTCAGTTGGCAGAGCATGTGACTCTTGATCTCAGGGTTCTGAGTTTGAGCCCCACGTTGTGTGCAGAGGTTACTTAAAAACAATAAAAATCTTTTTGTTTTAAAAATATTTATTTATTTATTCATGAGACACACACACACACACACATAAACACACACACAGAGGCAGAGACACAGGCAGAGGGAGAAGCAGGCTCCATGCAGGGAGCCCCATGTGGGACTCGATCTCAGGTCTCCAGAATCATGCCCTGAGCCGAAGGCAGACACTCAACCGCTAAGCCACCCAGGCGTCCCAAAAGAAATAAAAGTTTTAAAAAAAGAAAATAGTACCTACGTAATGGGGTTGTTATATGAATGATCTGGATTTTAATATACATAGTGTGATAGGAGCAGTGTTTGGCCCACTGTAAATGCTATAAAATGTCAGTTGATTAGTTCACTGAGGGAGGGACTCTATCTTATTTATGATCTCAGCGCCCATATCCTTGGCCTGGTACTTTGCACCAGCTCTTCAGACCCTCGGATCATCTTTATTAAGTGATGCCTGACATTCAGGGGAAATGAGGGCAGTGCTCGGAGTAACTCCAGGTAAAGGACGAGAGACTGCAGGGGACCCAAGGAACAGATGGCTTTGTGTCTCGTTGAGGCCAAATGTTGGCCATTCTTTGTCTTGGGCTCATATGTTTTTCCTCTCAGCCCCAGGAACTGCCTAAAATGCCTGGTGCTGCTCCCATACCATATTGAGTTTGAGCCAGGTCTGCCCACTTGTGTTTGTTTCCAAGAACTTAATTAGCACAATTGCCACCATTTCCAAAGTTTCCTTGCATCAGGCACCTCCAGGAATGGATCGAGCAGCTTGGCTGTGATGCTTATTTGGGCTCTTGCGCAAAGGAAAGGGCCACTGGGGAGCCGTGGGAGGGCAGGGAACTTTGAGCGTGTGTCTCCTGCTCACCCATAGGGAGCCATCGTGCCAGTGGGAAATCGGTGCTCCTTCCTCCAGTGCATGTAAGTGGGGAGAACAGAGTACCGGCTGGATTCAGTGCTCACTCACCACTTCGGCGGGACACCGTTGTGCAAGAAAGGGTATGTCTTGCACTGCTGTATGTGGTGACCTGGCTCTCCACTGTGTGTCCCACTCTGTGCTCTGGAGCAGGGCTGCAGACATAAGGCAGTCCTTGCTCCCAAAGAGGGACTTCATGAGGGACACATGGAGGTCTGTATAGTGTGCTGTGGTTGTAAGGGAGAAGGTGAAGGCAGGGAGGATTTGTGGAGTAGGTGGCTCTGAACTGCTGGATAAATAGGGATTTCTGAAGTGAGTGGAGTGGGCTGGGTGGTATTTTGGCCCTTTTGAAAGCTGAGGGATGAGACAGATTCAGGCCAGTGTAGGAAAGATGCAGCTAGGGATTGCTGTAAGTGGGGAGGCCGGGAGGCAGAGTGTGGCCAGATGTCTGGGTTGCCTACCCTGATGCAAGGAGCTTGGGCTGTTCTGGTTGGCAGTGGGCATCACTGGAGGGTTTTAAAAGGAGAATTACTTGGGAATGGATTGAATGAGGTGAGACAGGAAAGAGAACAGTGGCCAGTGAGGATGCACTGGAGAAATTTCAGAGAAGAGGGACTGGGGAACAGAACTGAGCTGGGCAGGGTGGGGAGCCAGGGGTGACTGTCCAGTTTCTGGGGCCTGGAACTATGTAGATGTCAGGGAAATACAGATGTTCATGAAGTGGGTGTTTCAGAAGGGCTGGGCTTGCTGCACCCAGGGCAGGGATGGTGGAGGGGGTGGAGAGTGGAATGGTCTGTTGGGACCCATGGAGGCTGGGTGCTGTGGCTATCCTGGGGAGAGGGGTCTGGAGCATAGAGGTGCAGTATGGCTGCAGGGAGAGATTGGGTGCCATTATCATGCTGGAGATAGGCAAGGGAATGTGGGGAATCTGCCCAGAAGGGTTGTACGGTGATTCAGAAACCGTCGGATGTGATCTTGGAGAACTCTGACCATCTCGAACAAGGGAAGAGGAGGAGGAGGGGGAGCATGTTCCAGGGCAGGTGGAGGGGCACTGGAGGAAAGTGGAGGACAGCCAGTTGTTCCTGACAGCTGTGTGAGAAATCAGAGAAACCCCATGTGAGAAGGGCAGGGAACATAGCGATCACATTTAGGAAGTAGGAGCTCAGTGGGGACCTGGACCAAGTGCAGCTTCCCATGGCTGTGGTGCAGTAGTGAAGCCTGATTGCTGGGGGTTGACTTGAGCTTTGAAAACAGGGAAGTCTACCCAGCAAACGTGGACTTTCCTTACACCTCTTGATGGAAGGGAAGATGAATGGCAGCAACAGGAATGTAAATTGATGCAGTTACTGTGGACAACAAGATGGAGGTTCCTCAAAAAATTAAAAATAGGACTACCAGATGGTCCAGTGATTCCACTGGCGGTATGTCCCCCCCAAAGTGAAAACAATAACTCAAAAAGGCCGAGTGGGAGGCAGGGATGCTCCTTCCCTAGGTGGAGCGAAGCTGGGCATCTTGCAGGCGTTCCCTCCCTAATGCTTCCTGCCAGCAGGATCCCACTTCTGGCTTGGCCAGGATGAGTCAGTATTGTCACATCCTGCACTAATGATAACATTTCCATGACTTTGTTCAGTTACAGCTTTGGTACCTTGGTACCTAGTTTGTTTGGTATATGTTGGCACAGCATTTTTAGCATCTTGAACAAGGTAATATGCATCCAACATGTTGTAGATTGTTTTATTCACAGTAGAGTGAGACCAAGTAGTGATAGGTCTACTTTTATTCTAACAATGTGGGGAAGGGGGGGATGTGTGGAACTAGACTGGGCATCAGGAGACATCCCTGTCACGTACAGGTGTATGATCCTGGGCAAGTTACTTCATTCTTCTGGGCTTCTGGTTCCTCCCACTAAGATGTGGGTAATGGACTGGATCATACTCATTGTCCATTTTAGCCTTAATACCCATTGTTCCTTCGTCCATCACCACGTGTCTTAGGTGAAGCTGAGGGTGTTTTGTGCCTGGGAGGTACTTGGAAGGATGAACAGTAGAATCAGTTGGGAGCTGGTGTGAGCAGGTTGAGGGAGATCAACTCTTTACTGCGTGTGACTGTTTCCTTTAACTGCTCTGATGCCAAAGTTTTGATTTTCTTACTCTTCTAGAAGCTTTTTAGCACCGCACATGAACAGGCATTGTTTTGTTCTGACCTGTGTTTATCTTACACCTGGACGCTCAGGCTTGGGTGACTGTATTATTTTCTTATCAGCTTATTTGTGGGGTTCATTTCTTTGAGAGGATATAATTAAGTGGAAGCAGATTATCTTGGTATTTAGGACTTAGGTATTAGGACTTAAACCTGTCTGGTGGCTTGCTCTTGAGGAATTTATACGTAATGATTTTGTACCCTGTTCTGGCAGAAACAGTTTGTATGTAGCATACTCCTGCGGAATGGCAAGTAGAATTCGAAAACCAGGAAGGAAACAAAAAGCTTGTGTGCAGCCCTGGCATGCCACTCCATTTCTCTAGCATGGCTGCAGGTTTGAGTCTGAGATTCCTGGTAAGCAATGCAAAAATGGAAATGCAGCTCTAATCGAACTGTGTAATAGCCTTTGGTTGGAGGTAGTGAGGCTGGGAGAAGCCAAAAAATTAGTTCCTAGGAGAAGTAGACCTTTTTGTAGTATTTAATTAAGCACATTTCTCCTATCCGCCTTAACCCAATGTTTCTGAAGGTATATATATATATATATTTTTTTCAAGGGATGTTCAGTATTTAAAAAAAATGGATAGCAAAGTTTCAATAAATGCTGCATACTATATATTGATTGATGATTAACAATGAATGGCACCATTTGGAAAATCTTTCCTAAGTCTAGTAGTAAGGAAACCTGTGCATCTTTGTTTAACCCAGGGTTTTCAAAATTATATATGACTTCAAAGCTCTTTTCCTCCCTGCATAGCTTTTAACAATAACTAAGTTTTTTATAAAAATTTAAAGAGAGATACAGAGAGAGAGCATGAGGGAGGACAAAGGTGGGGAGAGAGAGAGAGAATCTCAAACAGGCTCCACTTGGGCGAAGAGCCTGATGCGGGGCTCCATCTCACGACCTTGAGATCATGACCTGAGCTGAAACCAAGAGTCTGACGCTCAACCAGGGGGCACCCAGGTGCCCTTTTTTTTCTTGCTTTTATAGCAAGTTTGGCTACCAGTTGCATAAGGCTGCCTCTGGCTATTTAATAGAACCACATGGATGGGTAAAACCTCACTGATGCAGGGAGTGGGGTGCCCCATCCCTCTGGTGTGGGGCCAGTGACTGGGCATCAGTCCTGGCTTCTCCCTCTGCTCACTAGCTGTGTGGCTGTCAGCAGGATAGTCATTTTCTCCAGCACCCAATTCCTTATCTGTAAAATTGTGGTATCAGTATCACCTACCTCATGGAGTCGTAGTGTAGAAAAACATGTCAATGTATGTAAAGTGCTCGGTACTCTGTCTCACGTAAGTAATTAATAATAACTGTTGGAGATGACTGTAATGCGTGTCACCCCTGTTGAGGAGCCTGCTGTGATATCACATTCCAACGAGGTACTGGGTACTAACTACACTGTTTCTTTGGGTGCTGACTCTGCTTCAGAACATGTTCACCCTTTGTGATCGTTGCTTATTTTCACAGTTGCCATCTCCTTGATTCTGCGACCTGGTTGGGGGCATCTCCAGCCCCTGGTTTGGACCCTGGTAGGGTACAGGTATTCAGAGTGGAGTTTTTCAACTGAGCTGACAGCGAGTCTGGGTCCTAGGGCATATAGAGAAGTCAAATTATGTTGAAAACCATTCTGCCTGGGGGTGTATTTGCCTGCATAAGTTGTTAGTGTGTTAGAAACCAATTTCTTAAGACTGCATCTGGTCCTCTAAACGTTTTTGTTGAATGCTGAGGAAATCATTTGACTCCTTTTGTTCTTGAAGTTTCTCTAGTAGAAGAGACCTGGCACTACATAAATTGTGAATTGAAAGAATGACTGAAGTTATAAAAGGTGCTAAAAACAAATGATTTTATAATAGCCTGATGCAGACGTTGCTGATAATGACTATAAAGCTTAGTTGTATCTAGCAGAGATGGAGAATCTTTGTTTTTCAATGACGGGCCACTGAGCTACAGAGAAAAATCAGTGATGGAATTTGTAAGTAGGAGATTGTTTTAGAAGAGAATCATAAAATGTTACATATTCTCATAGAATTAATTGAACATAAGATTTTGCTACATATAAGCAATGAAAAGTGTGTTTTTGTTGTACTTTAGGGCCGTTTAGGGAAGAGGGTTAGCAGAAGAAATAAGGGAAACTAAGAAATGAGATGCAGAGGGGAAAAAATAGCCTGAGAAAGATGTAAATAATTAAATGGAGAAGGATGTAGGGAACTGCAGGACAGAGGCTTAGAGTAGAGACCAGCGAGGCTTAGGGAGAGACAGGTGGTGACTCTCAGTAATCAGAGGAATTGTCACCGCAGGTACAGTCTCTGGGCTCTCAGGACACTGCTGTGCAGAAGGGGAAAGCCACGTTGCATATTCGCAACCCCAGGCATAACTTCCGTGACAGTGATGAACATGGTAAAGAACATTTCTCCTGCATTTGAACCTTGTGACAAGCTATGAGGTCAGGATTTTCATCTCCGTATTACAGACAGGGGAAGCAAGTCACAAGTGTGTTAAATGCCTTGCATAGGGTGCCGCAGGTAATGTTTGGCTCTCTAAATCTCTCGTGTTTTCTACCTGCCCCCTTCACACATTCTGATGACTTTGGTGTGGGCTGACGCCCAGAGTTATGTCTAAATCAGAGATTCTCTATGTAATTCCTACTTTGCTTTTTGAGAAAAATGGTTGGAAGATGACAGCCATTTATTATGCGGTCGTAATATGGGCTAAATCACCCACCAGAAATAAAGCAACACTGACTAAATGTCTCTTTTCCCCAGCTGACGTGTGAGGCAGATGAGCGATCTGTTTGCCCGCAGGCCAATTACAGGAGATGTTGTCTTCTGTTACCTGGTTCTGCAAACCTCACATCTTGGAATTCACAAGTGAATGCCTTGTATGTGGCATTTCCCGGGTGGCCTAAATTACGTGCTCCAAGGAGCTGCTGTCCAGATGAAAAACAAATCACACAAGGTGCCTCATTTACCAGTGCTGATGTTTCACCAGCGCTACCCTGCTGAAGCCTCACTTCCCACGGTACTGTTGGGATAGCTGTCTTGGCAGCTTCTTCTCACTCCATGCTTTGCCCCACTGCCTGCATAACATTGCTCCTGCTCAAGAACCTCTTTGGCTCCCCACTGACCTCCAAGTCAAGGGCAGACCCTCAGCCTGGCCTTCAAGGTTGTTTTATTTCTGATTATTCCTCACAGTGTTCTGAGACCAAAAGATCTTCCCCGCCTTATCCCAGGTTGGTCTGAACTGTACCCTCCACCCCCATTGATCTTTGCTGTTGGAATGTTGTGACCCCCACTCATCACCCCCTGTTCATCCTTGTCGTATCCCAGAAGCCTGGAAATATTTTCCTTCAGTGCAACCAAACATATGCTCTCACTCCCTTGAACCCTCTACACTCTGTTCCCCTGTGATGTTGTTTGCTGCTTTCTGCTCTCCCCAGATTATACAGTCCCACGGGGTTGGGATTGTTTCTCAGTTAGAATTACATTTCTTGTACCTGCCATGGAGCAGGCCCTCTGGAAGCAACTTGGAAGTCACGCAGAACATGTGCACCAGTGATGAGGCCCACCCTTTTAGTGGTGCACCTACTGTGCACCAGCTGCTGAATCATGATCTCATCATGCTCACTTATGGTGCTGTCCAAGGCCGATTTGAACTGGAGGCTTCCTTGCTCCCATGCTGCACCCAGATGACCACGTTGCACTGTGGTAAACATCCACGCATGCACAACCCTTCTGCTGTGTCCATATAGGGTGTCTCTGCACACACAGACCTCTACCTGCCTGTGTCTTAGAATTACCTGGGAGCTTTGAAAATACCCATGCTGGGACCCAGCTCTCACAAAGTATATCAGAGTCCCCGGGGGGTGGGGAAGGCAGTAGTGTTTTCACCAGCTCCTCAGGTGATTCCGTTCCAGGTCCCATGTCCCCAAGCCAGAGTAAGAAAGTTCGCAGCCCTGGGAGGGCTCCTGGGAGTTCTCCTGACCATTGGCTGTCCTCCTAAGAACTTCTCTCTCTCTCTCTCTCTCTTTTTTTTAAATAATAAACTTATTTTTTTTATTGGTGTTCAATTTGCCAACATACAGAATAACACCCAGTGCTCATCCTGTCAAGTGCCCCCCTCAGTGCCCGTCACCCATTCACCCCCACCCCCCGCCCTCCTCCCCTTCCACTACCCCTAGTTCGTTTCCCAGAGTTAAGAGTCTTCATGAAGAACTTCTCTTCTTAGTGAGTTCCCGACTACCTCCAAGCTTTTGAAGGTGAGGAAGGGCTCATCTGTACGTGGCCATGGTCTCTGGGTCCCTCCTCTCTTGGGGTAGACAGCATGGACTGGAGGTCTCCCTTTTGGGCAGGGTCCTCCTTGCTGCAGCTGGCCTGAGTATGCCTCAGTCATCCTAAGAGGTGAGCCTCCCCAAAATGCAACCCGTTTGCCCATGTAAGCATGTCTGTGTGAACTGAAGATGAGGGAGTGCTTTCAACTTGTATCTAATTTTAAAAGACAGACTTCTAATCTTGAGCAGGGACAGGTTTGTTGATGATGGGAAGGCTGGTAGAGCAGTGGTTCTCAAACTGTGGTCCCTGGAGCACCACCATCATCACCTGGGAGCGGGTTAGACTATAGATTCCCAGCTCCACCCCAGACCCGGTGGTACGCTGAGGTTGGGATCTGGCAGGGATCCAGTCCGTGTGGTTTTCGTGTCACCGAGGTTGAGAAGCACTGCCCTAGATTGATGGTGAGTACCCAGGTGGACCCCTGGAGTCTTACAAAATCTCGGCCTCCTGGGGCTCATCTCAGTGTCTGGAAAGCTGTATTTTTAGCAAGTGCTCCAGGAGATTCTGAAATGCAAGTTTTCTGTTTTTTTGCTTTTTTTTTTTTTTTCCTGAATCCTGCTAGTAGAGACCTGATAAATATTGCATTCTTTTAATAATAACTTCGTATCCACTTGGCACAGGGTAAGGACACTTTTCTTTTCCTCCTGGAGTTATGGCTCCTTCGTCTCTAATTACCAAGACATCTTCCATCCGTTCGTTACCCATTAAGTACAGACAGTCATTCCCTTTAGCACACATCTTTCTCATTGCTGGATTGTTCACTGCCACATAAAAGCCACAAGTGGATTTTATGGCCTCATGCATACTTAATTAGTTCATCTTCTCAAAATTGTGTTTTAAGTGAGTGGAGACATTAGCCTCTGATCTAATTGATCCACAAAACATCTTTTCAGGATGTTTGCAGGGCCCAGCAAACATGATCAGAGGCATCCTTGGGGTTTGTCAGAGACTACAGGTCAAGGAGGTGAGGATCCTACTACTTTTTGTCACCCCTTGTGGGTTCTCTGCAAAGAACAGGGTTGAGGCAGGACAAGAGCTGCAGGCACATGCAGCTCTAGAAGAGCTGATTATTTTTTGTTTTGCCCACAGCTGTCTCTACCCCCACCATCCTTATCTGTCATCATAAATGTCCACACCTGTGTGATATTTTATGACAGGGCACACCTGCCAGAACAGAGCTGTTGTCATGTTTCAGAGATGCCGCCTAATACGTATGTCATTAAGCCTCATGGCAGGAATGAAAAATGACTTCTGCTCCAACCCTTCCCACCTGCTACCCTCCTACCTCTGTTGTCCTTTACTCCCATCGTGGAGGTCACCAGGCTGCTGGAGAGGACTCTAGCGCACCCAGAGGACCCTGCCTGGATGCGTTCCTGCACCCAGACTCTTCTGGGCATCTGTCAGGACTCTGCACAAAGGGCCGGATGAAGCCTTCTGGAGCCTCCCAGGCAGATAGACTGTGGTCTTTTGTACACCTTAGCTATTGCAGGGCCTTAGCTGTTACAGGCCTCAGGTAGAGCCCTTGTTCCATTGTGCTTGTTTGTGTTAACAAAGCAAAGGAGTGAATAAAGGAAGCCTTTGTTTTTTCCCATGCAGGCCTTCCAGAAAGAACTTCTTTGGGAGTATTTGAAAGCCATTTTGATGGGACCAGACTGGCTAATAAATTTCTTTTCTTGACATTTGCAAATACTTGGTGCCTGAAAAATGAGCTAGCCACATAACCAGGGCTGACTTGAGTGGTAAGCTGGCCTTGACTTGGTTAGAAAGTGCAGTGCAAACAGGAATTAGATTGGAATGTGGGCAACAGAGCGGGTACACAGATGTCCCATCACCAATACCAGTGTTAGGACCCTGTCCTGCTGAGCACACCCACAGGGCCATCGCTGAACGAAGAGTCCACCTCCTTCAGCATATGGGTGCCCTTGCATTAGTGCTGTGCTGCTGACCCCAGACTGAGCCCCCTGGGGGCTGCAGCCTCACCCTCGGCCCCACTCCTGACCAGCTGAGTCAGAAACTCGGGGAGGGACCAGGCATCTGAGCTCTTAAGTGGTTCTCAAGTGCTTCCAATCTAGGTGGCTTTGAGAACCACTGGGTTGAAAGAGTGTTTCAACAAGTGGGGTTGAAGGTGAGGTTGGGAGGAATCACCTGACTACTCTTTTTTTCATAAGGTACCTAGAGACATGTTCCTCCTTACAGGTATAGCTGTGTGTGGGTCAGAGGCTGTTGGATGTGCAGGTTTTGACAATGGCGCACATACACGTTTGGAAGAAGGCTAGATCCGCATGACTCTGTTCCTCCCATTCCTTAGCACACTGCCCAGTGTCTCCGGAGATAGAATTCTGCTTCTAGCAGCTTCACAAATTCTCCTGTGCACTTCTCTTGCCACTGTGCTGTGCCTTTTGTCTCTCTGTTCTCAGTAATAGTTTGCTGGCATTCTTTTTCTACCCTTCTACCATCCACTTGCCACATGATGGCCACACCTGGCATGTCTTTTGCTTTGATGTTGCTGGATGCCCACAGATAAGTGATAGTGGTTAGACAGTCCTAACCAGCGTTTACACCTGTATGTTGTTGGCTCCTGGTTCCTGGCACTCATATCCTCATTTTATAGCTGAGAAAGTGAAAGCATAGGGTGAACTGCCCAAGGTCACAGCATCAGGATGGCCCCAGAGCCCTGGCTCTGTACCCCTCTCCCTGCACTCTCCTGCAAGGTAGGGAAAGGCTCCTCTGTGCTAAGGAACCTTTTGTTATTTCTGATCTGCATGGACATCCTGCCAGGTTGATGTTACTATTCCTGTTTCACAAAAATCAAGGCTTGGACAAATTAAGCAACTTGACCAAAATCCTAGAGCTAATTAAGGGAATGATAGCTGGGATTCAAACTAGGTGTTCCTCTCTCTGTGCTCTGCATTTTTTCCCACCGCACTGCTTGAGATTATCTAATTTCTTTAGGGTGGCATCTGTGGCTCTTGAGAATCTGTTACCAATCCACCTTTCCAACCACTTTCCATACTATTATTTCTTTATTTTTAAATTTTTAAAAATATTTTTTATTGGAGTTCAATTTGCCAACATATAGCATAACACCCAGTGCTCATCCCGTCAAGTGCCCCCCCCTCAGTGCCATCACTCAGTCACCCCAACCTCCTGCCCACCTCCCTTTCCACCACCCCATGTTTGTTTCCCAGAGTTAGGTGTCTCTCATGTTCTGTCACCCTCCCTGATATTTCCCACTCATTTTCTCTCCTTTCCCCTTTATTCCCTTTTATATTCCCCAAATGAATGAGACCATATAATGTTGGTCCTTCTCCGATTGACTTACTTCACTCAGCGTAATACCCTCCAGTTCCATCCACGTTGAAGCAAATGGTGGGTATTTGTCGTTTCTAATGGCTGAGTAATATCCCATTGTATATATAGACCACATCTTCCATACCATTATTAAATCATGGTAAAAAAGCCATCCAACTTTTGCTCACACTGTTCCTTTAGCCTGGAATGTTTTTCCCTGCCCACTAGGCCTATCAGATCTCCTAGGACTATAGGGACTCTTGCTGATAATACCCTGCATAGAACTCGCAAACAGCAGGGGGTGGGGGGCATTTGCATTTTCTCTGTAGCTCAAAAGCCCTAAAATAATGCATCTCCTCTTGACCTCCCACCTTCTGTGATGTTGCAGCATGAATGTAATATCCACTTTGTGTTATAGCTGTGCTTGTCTGCCTTTCTGCAAGGTGGCTTCTTGGGGACAGGTGTCACCTCTTCCTTTTTGCTGTGTGTGTGTGTCTAGGGAATTGCCAAGACACAAGTAGAGGTTTAATATTTGTTAAAACAGATGGAGGGCAGACTAGAATACAGAGGTGGGGAAAGCCTTAAAAACCTTCCATCCAGAGGCCCTTGGCAGGTCTGTAGTACACAGAACAGTTGAGGATGTGTTCATTTGAAGGTCTCCAGGGAAATGTACGTTGGAAATTTCCAGAAGGAAACAGAGCTAATGATTATCCCAATGAGCTAATTTAGCATGTCCATTTTGCCAGCTAGGTTTTTGTTTTATTTTCTTTAGGTATGCTTTGCTAACCTCCCAGTGAAGAGCCCCTGGCCCCGTGCCCTTGAAGCGTGGACCTTCTAAATAGGGTGTAGTTGGGAGCCTGCGAAAATGGACTTCAGGGCTTGGACGGGAATCCCGAGCCCTATATGGTGGTGGCGTGTGGGGAAGGGGATGTTGTTTCCCAAGTGTAGACAGTATCTTTCAGGATGGAAACAGGTGCCCAGAAACCAACCAACCAACCAACCAACCAACCGCCCTGCCATTGGGAAAGTTAACTCTTTAACCGTCGAGTCAGGGTTATCATGCCAGGTATCTTTCGGATTCTTCAGGTTTCAGTCCTTTGCACCGGGGGCAGGGGCGGGGCGGCCGGTGCACTGCGAGGCGCGGGGGGTGGGGGGGGCGTCCTCCCCGGGGGTGTCCATCAGCCCCGGCCTTGACGTGTGGTTCTGTGTCCGCAGGTGAGCGTCCTGACCACCCTGGAGCGCAGGTTCAACCTGCAGAGCGCCGACGTGGGCGTCATCGCCAGCAGCTTCGAGATCGGGAACCTGGCGCTCATCCTCTTCGTGAGCTACTTCGGGGCGCGCGGGCACCGGCCGCGCCTCATCGGCTGCGGCGGCATCGTCATGGCCCTGGGCGCGCTGCTGTCGGCGCTGCCCGAGTTCCTGACGCACCAGTACAAGTACGAGGCGGGGGAGATCCGCTGGGGCGCCGAGGGCCGCGACGTGTGCGCCGCCAACGGCTCGGGCGGCGACCAGGGCCCCGACCCGGACCTCATCTGCCGCAGCCGGACGGCCACCAACATGATGTACTTGCTGCTCATTGGCGCCCAGGTGCTCCTGGGCATCGGTGCTACGCCCGTGCAGCCCCTGGGCGTCTCCTACATCGACGACCACGTGCGGAGGAAGGACTCCTCGCTCTACATAGGTAGGCGCGCCCCGGGGGGCTCTTGCGCGCTCTCCAGGCCCCGCGCCCCGGGCCCCGCGCTCCTCAGCCTCGGCGGCACGTCTGCCGCGCGCGTGGGCTGCCCCAACTCGGAAAGATGCAGGACACCTGAGCTGCGCCCCCAGCAAGTCTGGTGTAGTTGGTCTGGGGTGCCACCTGGGCGGGCGTGGACTGTTTGGGTTTTTGAAAAAATATTCCCCAGGTGATTTCAGCGCGCAGTGGAATTTGAGGTCGCCTTTGCTGGAGCGTTAAGAAGCTGTGAATGGGAAGCCACGGTGGTGGTGGTGTGTTGGGGGGGGGGGGGTAAGGTGTATTTATCTGCCTTTCGTGTGTGTGCATTAGCCATACTTGGGCCCTACACGTTGGAAACCCCAGTTTTTAACAATTAGAACGATCTTCTGCTTCTCATCCTATTAAAGTTCAAAGGGGGAGATGATGGTATTTCCCGCATTTGGTATCATTCAAAGTCGGTGACTTCTGGCAACTTTCTGTAATGAGGATATAAGCAGGAGCTAGATATTTAGGAAGGAATAATGTACATGTGAGTTTTTTAAAAAAAAATTATTTTGCATCATGGCTTCTGATATTTTGTGCTGGCAAGGTGGAAGCCGTTTATCGGTCTAAGGTTAAGAAACCTTGAAACGGGAGTCCTTACAACAAATGGGGTCCTCGGTCACAGCTTTGGGGCACTGGGGCATGGTCATTCATAGGGTGTAGGCCTGCTGAACATTTCTATTCCCCGTTCGTGAAGTGTAATTTTGCCTTCTGCAGGCAGTGGTGGTGTTTCGAGCTCTCCCCACTCAGAAGACAGAATTACCCCTACCTGTGGAAGCCTTTTGCTTCCCAAAGCACTGTGCCTCGAAGTATTGTTAATTGCCATGTAAAGGTTTAGGTTGAAATAGAACTAGAGAGGCACCTGGGTGGCTCAGTACGTGAAGCGTCTGCCTTCGGCTCAGGTCATGATCTCTGGGTCCTGGGATCGAGCCTTGTGTCAGGCTCCCGGCTCAGTGGGGAACCTGCTGCTCCCTCTGCTGCTCCACCTGCTTGTGCATGCTCTCTCTGTGTCAAGTAAACAAATCTTAAAAAAGAATAAGATAGAATTTGGCATAAAGCTTTGTACCTGTTGAGCTTCCACCATGCTCTGTCTGCCCAAGGTTTCTGAGATAGCAGGGTTTGGCATAGTTACATACCTCCATACCGAGCTGAGGCTTTCTCAGCTATGGAGTAAATGCTTTTGTTGGACAAAATATGTTGCAAATGTGGGTTTCTGCTCTCTGAACAGGCTTGGTGAGGAAAGTGGAGAGTGTGTGCCTCTCTGTCCAAGGATAGAGCAGCTGGAGCCTGGTTGTGACTTAGCTTTCATTACGATGTGGAACACAGAAAACTTCCTAGGCTGAAGATGGCCAGACCCTCTCCCCATATGGTCAGGGTAGGAACTAAGGACATTGTTTATGTTTTGTTGTTTCTACAGCTGGAGTGACAGCCACCCCACATGAGTCTCTTGCAGACTAGGACATGGGCTATGGCATATAGCCACATAGCTTCCTGGGGTTCGGTCAGATAATTGGTCTTGGACTTGACTGATGTTACCCTAAGACCCTGGGAGAGATGTTTTCTGGTAGCAGTAACAGCAGGTAGATAAAGCACAGAAAAGGAAGTGGGGAATGAAAAGCTGAGGTCTTGTTTCTGAGGATAGATTCAAGCTGAAAAATTTCTCCCCACGATCCCTCCTTAAGTCCTTTCAGTGCTGAATCACGTCTGCTTGGGGCTTCCTACCTGGGGCAGCAGGCCCAAAACCCTCTTCTGGAAGTCTACCCTGCTGAGTTAGACCATGGTCTTTCCCCGCAGTGCATAGGGCCTGGTTTATAGGTGCAAAGCTGTAAAGTGAGGAGGTACTTTGGTTTTGTGTGTAGCAGATGGAGACATGGGCAGTAGGGCTGACCATTCAAAGCAAAGGGCCTTTTCCAGTTGAGGCCGCATCCATGTCTGTGGGATTCGCTGTGAGTCTTTGTTAGCAAGAATGTTTCAGGCTAATTTCTACTTGGGCACCATTTTTTTTTCTTCTGTGGTAGCTAAACAGAGTTGAAAGTGTCTATTTGTGTGGTGCATGGACCTCTCGGTGGCACTGGTCCATCTGGCAAATTCCAAAACATGACCGTACATAGCCATTGAGATGGGCTCTCTGAGTGCCTCTGAACTGGTTTCATGGGTCTCTGTTTACAGGGAACAGAAAAGAGGAAGCCTTCTGCAGAGATAGGCCTCAGTAGGTGGTCTTATCCCATGCATGCTTTGGATTCTCTAGGAACAATCTAAGAAGACCACAGTATATGCAGAGTGTAACTGGTTCCTTCATTTGTCATACAGGACATTAAAAACAATGTTTGTGATCATGAGAATATTTTAGCATTTATCTGCTCTAATGGCTTTAATGCCACTTAAAGCTTTGGGATGTCTATGGGGGAACCTACTGAATGGGACAGATGAATTATGGCCTTATATATTGCCTGCAGAGAGGAGGAAAGTCAGAAGGGATGGGCACTGGAACTGTTTGTCTAGATGTGTGCCCACCAGGGTGGAATAGCATGTGTGTCCCCTGGTTTCAGCTCCTACAAAGCTGGTGAAGAGAGTGAGGCCCACAACCATCTGGTCATATGCCTAAAACGTGAGTGTGGATTGGAGATGGAAAAGATGATAAATACTGCCTTTGTAAAACACAGACTTCTTCACAGCTGATCCTTTTCCTGTGAATGTCCACAGAAAAGGGGATGATGACCATGTAGGCTCAGCCACAGGACATGGGTGGTGAGACTTACCCCTGGGTTGTGCATGTTCTGAGTCACCAGTCGCTCCTGGGGGCTCAC
Organism: Canis aureus; assembly: GCF_053574225.1. NCBI lineage: Eukaryota > Metazoa > Chordata > Mammalia > Carnivora > Canidae > Canis > Canis aureus. Next base: position 48,994,256 of record NC_135612.1, on the reverse strand, counting down.
CTGTGGCCACGTCGTGGACGCTCTAATGAAGGAGAAATTGAAGCATTCCATCTCAAGTCAAGCCGATATTGTCCTCTGGAGTGACTGTTTGCTTTGGACTGTTGTGGCCGTGCCACTGCCAAGCTCCTGAATTCCTTGATGGGCCATTCACCAGGGGCTTCTCTGGCTGGCACCATTCTGCAGCTGCCCCTCTGTGTGGGGAGGGAGCCAAGGGAGCTCATTACCAGGGACAAAACCCGCTGAATGGGAACACGTCTCTGCTGGCAGGCTTCTCCCTACCGTACAGTGTGGAGCCAAGCCTCACGGAGCAGCTAGACAATGAGCTGTGGCTGGCACGTGGCATCCTTTCCTCCTAGAGGGACTGATGGGGCCGAGTGGCAGTGGAGACCATCTGAAATGACACATGACCAGGGTCCAAGAGTCGACCTTTTGGGAGTCTCCTCAGTGAGCCTCTGGCCCATGACACAACCTCCTGTTAGCTCAGTTTTGTTAGCTGTTCTGTTTCCCCAAATTCAAAACCTGGCAAGTCCTATTGTAGGCAAGAGTAAGTAGGATAATATAATGGACTCACTCAGTGTGTCCTTTGTTAGGTCCCTGGGTCAGTCGGTTGCAACCTTGTCCTGTTTGAGGGAAAAGGTGAAATGGGAGTGATAGATTTTTAAAATAACTTTATTCCTGGTTGAAAAGTATTCCAACTTTTCAACTGTTGACAACTTTGGAAGTACAGAGAAAGAAGAAAGAATCACTACTCTTAGCTTTATGATCATATAAGTTCTCCCCCCCCCCCACACCGCATTGGTATGCTTTTCTACCAAAAATGTGTTTAGGGGTACCGGGGCGTGCAGTTGGTAAAGCGTCCGACCCCTGGTTTCAGCTCAGGTTGTGGTCTCAGGGTCCTGAGATTGAGACCCGTGTTGGGCTCTGTGCTCAGCGTGGAGGCAGCTTGAGACTTTCCCTCTTTCCCTCTCCCCCTCCTCTCCCAAAATAAGGAGATCTTTAAAAAATTGTGTTTAGGGCAGCCCCGGTGGCGCAGCAGTTTAGCGCAGCCTGCAGCCCGGGATGTGATCCTGGAGACCCGGGATTGAGTCCCACGTCGGGCTCCCTGCATGGAGTCTGCTTCTCCCTCTGCCTCTCTCTCTCTCTCTCTCTCTCTCTCTCTCTCAATAAATAAATAAATAAAAATCTTTAAAAAAATTTGTGTTTATAATAAATGCATCTCTCAATATTTGATGCATGTTGCCGTGTGTTACTAAATATTTTTCTGTGATGTTGCTACTGCATATGTAGCATTCTCTTGCAGATCTCTACCGTAATGTTTAATGCCCTCTATTGTTGGACATGTGTTTTTTTAAAGGGTTCCTTGTTGTTAATGAGGCAGACAGGAACAGGGATTCTGAGAGATGCAGTGACCTGCCTGAGAATACTTAGCTGAATGGAGCCAGACTCTGGGTCTGACGGTGAAGGTTTTCCCATGTACGTCTAGGGCCTGTCACAAGGCTGGGGTTGTCGGTGGGGGGGGGGGGGGCGGTGGATGGTCCAAGGGGTCAGGTACAAGTCAGGACATTGCACAAGACTGCATGAAGCCTTAAGGAAATAAAAATCGCAGGAGCCCGGCAAGGAGGGAAGAGCACAGTGTGCCTCACAGCCGAGGGGAGAGGGTGGGATCAGAATGGGGAGTGTGTGTCAAAGCCTGAGATTGGGGGAGTTGGGAGGCAGAGGGAAGGGTGGTTCGGGCTAATAGTCCAGCGCAGGGTTCTGGAACTCCTGCTGCTCCGAGTAGACGTGGGTGTAGATGAGAGCTGTCACTCAGCTGGTATATTCCGCCTTCTGCTTCCCTGTCTCCAGCGATGCAGGGCACTCCCCCCGCCCCCCCCAACTGGATGTTCATTCCCTTCTTGAACCATGATAGCCATTAGGTAATTGTGCTTGTGTTGTGTTAGAAATCTGGTTTACAGCTTCACACACGCTGCTGCTTCTGATTCTGTCCCAATACCTCATTTTGAGATAATGCTAGAATCCTAAATCGCTGCAAAATACAAAGAAGTCCCCCATGCCCTCCACCCAGTTTCCCCCAGTGGTAACATGGCACTTAACTGTAGCACAATATCAAAACCAGGAATTAACACTGGTACAGTCCATGGAGTTTACTCAGATTTTACCGGTGTTATGTGCACTTATTTGTGTGTCTGTCTGTGTGCATATGTATATAGTTCCGTGCAATTTTATTATGTGTGTGGGAGGTCTTCAAAATGCAGAAACCAGATCATTTTGAGTCTTGTGTGTTTGGCGGACCTACACACAGGCAGCAGTAATACATGCACGCACATGTGTGCATACACAGAGGGAGGATATCGAGAGAGAGAGAAGTTTTAGGTAGAATGGCAGCTGGCTAGAGGAAAACGAGTTTTCGAGAAGGCTTCCCGCGGGGGCCCTTGCAGACTGCCCGAACACACAGAGCAATTGCTCCCAAGTCGGGCGGCACACGTATTACACACAAACTTGTTGTGTTTTATTTTTTATCACTTACATCGAAACCCAGTGGAGCCCTCTGTGTTCCAGTTGATGCAAAGAGGAATTATTCTCAGATTTCATCTGCCAAGTGTTTTAGTGCAAAGGTCACTATGATACCAGCCAGCAACCAGAGAGAGCCAGACTTCTCGTCAGAGCCCTGGGAGCCCAGAGTTATTTTGCTTCTGATGAGTTTTTATTTTAACTTGACATTGGGTAAAATGTGTTTTAACTCTCCAAAGAGTGTGGGTCGGGTATGGATCAAATACACTGTGACTGTAGTTCGTCTGAAAAAATAATTAAAAAGCTCTCCCTCATGGGAGCAACCATAGCTCATTACAGTCTTGCAACTTCATTGATATTGAAGTTACCCTCATTAATTTCTTTTTCTAAAATAAATGACACTGTAAAACTGGTCAATTTGTTTTGGCTCTGTTCCACCCCCTCTCCCCAGCTGCTGGTCACATGCCATTCTCAGTGTGTTTTAGCAACGTGCTAGGAAACGTGCATGTGGCTCTTATCTGGTGCTTCCATATTGCCTGGGCTGCTAGATGCTTCTTGTTCATTTTCAGCTGCTCATAATTCATGCCCCGTGGTTCATGGAATTACTTCTGTGCTCACTGGCTGCATGACCTTGGACGAGACTCCCAGCGTGGGTTCTGGAGTCTGACAGTTTTGAGATTCAAATCCTGGCTCCCCCACAGACCTGCCACCAGGATTTTGGACACCTTTCTAGTTGACTCGAACCTGCTTCCTAAGCAGTAAAATGAGGCTGGGATCTACCTTGCAAGGCTTTGCCTCTGTATCCTTTGTATTAGGATCTTGTTCACGGTGGAGATTGATAAACACTGTCCTGTTCATTTTTATGGTCCTATCCTTACCATTTCTGATGTAGAAAGGAGGTGAGAATGAGTGACTTATTTGAAATACACAGGCACGTCTCTTGACCACGGTAGTTGGATCCTGATTTTCAGCTTGAGACATAATCCATCTAGTGGATCTAAGAATAGCAACCTCTTCAGTCCTGAATTAAATCAGCAGGGATCTTCTTAGCCTGCAGACCCCTTCCTGTGGCTCATCTCAAAGTATGTAAAGTGCTAGCAGGGCTCCAGGCAGCAGGTGATCTGCTCCATGTTAAGTCAGGGACACTCTAGAGTAAGGCCATTGCCACGATGTGGTATACTGGTTAGCTCTCTGGGTTTCGACACATTGCTTCCTAATTTGCTTCTTAAAGTTGGCTCAGTTCTTCAAAAGAATGTATTCTCATTTTAGCAAAGCTGGGAAAACCCAAAATATAATAAGACAAATAATTTCTAGCCCAGGTACCTATAGAAAGTCGTCAGTCTTTAGGTATATTCCAGCCTTTTTCTTTGGTCTTAACTAAAAACATATACAATGCTATATGTACACCTACTTTTAATTGATGTATTGTAAATTTATTAATCAGTTATATGTGAAATTAATGAATTATGGTAACTGCAGGGTGTTAATCTGGAAATGTTGGACATTTGAGTGATGAACATCTTTGTGGCGATAGCCACATTCACATCTGCTGAAAACTTTAAAAGCTCAGGTTCCTGTAGATGATTCAAGATGAGCTAGAAAAGCAGCCCTTGGGTCTTGCTGTGACTTTTTCCAAAATAGTGAGGCAGAAGCGTGTCCTGAAAGAGGCTTTGGGCCAGCCAGGAATGTTGATGCCCTTGTTCTGCAGCCCTCTCCCATATCTGCTGATCAGGGGTGCAACCTTGGCTTTTTAAAAAAATATTTTATTTATTTATTTGACAGCAAGAGAACATAAGCAGGGTGAGCAGCAGGCAAAGGGAGAAGGGAGAAGCAGGCTCCTCTCTGAGCAGGAAGCCCGATGCGGGACTCGATCCAGGACCCCGAGACCATGACCTGAGCTGAAGGCAGACACTTAACCAACTGAGCACCCCAGACCCCACTCAGGGAAGCAGTCTTAACTGCTGCAGGAGCTCACCTTGCAAATGACAAAGAGCAGACTATTTGGAGGCTGAGGATCCAGGGGTTCTCGCTTCATCCCCTGCCATTTGATTCCCTGGGAATGCAAAGTCCATCTTGCCAAACCTTCTGATTTTTAAGAGTGACTGGAAATCTGTATTTATAAGTGGACTGAAGTGCCAGCTCTTTGGGATCCCTTCCAAAAAACCCTGTATGAGTCAACAACATGTAAGCCAGCTCAAACATGTCGGTGGCTTGCCGTTTTGGACTCTTCACTCTTCAAATTGCATTCACCTTTTGAATGGCGAAAAAATGAAACAAGAAAGGAAGTGGGGTGGTAAGGAGAGCAGTTGCACATATGGATGCCACAGCCAGAATAAATAGTGTCCTCTACTGTGATTCCAGGTGGTATGGGCATTGGGTTGGGGAGGGGAAGGAGGGCTCTTGCACAGGGCACAGTGGTAGAATGGAGCAGAGTGGATGTCTGCTCCAGAGCCTCTCGGGGTGCTAGTCTGGCTGAGGCTCGGCTCTCTTGCCTCATTAGACTGGGAATCCCAGAGTGGAAAAGATGTGGAACCGTTCTTCCAAGGTAAGCATGTCTGGATGAAGATAAGTGCCACTCAGAGTTTCCTGAAGGGAGTGTTGGAATACAGAAACCAGTACTGTCTTGGGGTTGTTGGGGCCTGTGGATGTTTCCTGTGTGTGTGAGCATCTTTGCTGAGTGATTTTAGAAGCTAGTATTCGAGGTTTTGATAGACCAGGTGTAAGACCAGAGAGGCCCAGACTCCGCTAGAGAAGATTCTCGGGGAGGGTGAAAGATGCAGGGGATGAGGGGGTGGTCCCTCTTTCCGCACTCCAAAGGCTCATTATTTCTTTACTGCCAACCTCTTACTGCACCTGACTAGTGAAAGCAGACTCATTTTGTTTTTCTTTTCAACTGTAACACAGGCATTGTTCTTAAATATAAAAGATTCTGAGCTATTTTCCTGAATAGCATGCATATTCTTTATTTGTAGATTATTTCCTTCTTATCTAGAATAATCTTGGCTTTATCTCTTTTTTTTTTTTTTTTCCTCCTGTTCACCTGCAAGAAGCCTTGAGTGAGAGCAGCTGTGTGAAGGGTTTGGTTTCTGTGGAGAGTTGTGATTTGCTGCTCTTAACACTGGCATTAGAGGTTAATGGTCTTCCTCTTTAGTGGGAAGTGAGCTCTTCCTTGCTGGAGGAATTTTTTTTCTTTAGATTTTATTTATTCATCAGAGATACACAGGCAGAGGGAGAAACAGGCTCCTTGAGGGAGCCCCATGTGGGACTCCATCTCAGGACCTGAGCCAAAGGTAGATGCTCAACCACTGAGCCACCCAGGTGCCCCTTTGTAGAGGATTCTTGTGCTGAAAGGTCTTACGGCAGAGTCGTTGTTGTGGACATTTGCTTTTTCCTTGTCCCACACCTTGTTTTTTTTTGTGATGGAAAACTGCTTTTCCCCAAGGTGGTTCTCCTAGGCTGCAGATGTGATCATGTGGTCCAGGCGTGGCCAACTGTAATACAGGATAGGGCTCTCATGTACAGGGATTGGCCCAAGGAGCGTGACAACCAAGTCTACCATGAGGTGGGACAAAAGGACTCAGTGACAGAGGTCACTTGCTTTTCCAGGACTGCTAGCTATAAGCACTCAGTGAGCAGAGAGGCCAAGGTCTGTCGTTGCGGCTCTGTGCAGAGATCTGGACCTAGGCATGAAGACTGCACAAAGGAAGGCAGACTGGGGGAAGAGAAGGCAAGAGGGCTCCTCAGATCCACCTGTGCCTAAATCGAGCATCTAGCTCTTGGAATCCCAGTGACTTGAACACATAAATTGTCCTTTACAACATTTGCAGCCCAGAGGCTTGGATGCCGTGTCAGGTTATGGAAGAGTTATTAGATGGATTGCTTTCCTCTTCAGATCTGACCACACACCTTCCGACAAAGACCATGTTCCTGGGCAAGGAAACACACATGTAGAGCAGTTGTCCTCTGATCGCAGAGCTAGCTCTTTTATGATGCCAAGCTGTTCACCCATGGCCCCCTGAAGAACTGAAAAACTCCTGACCCTATGCATTCAATAAAAAGGGTTGTGTTGGAAGTTCTGATCTTTTCATTATTTCATAGCATTTAAGTTCCAGGATAAGGACCTCGAGGCCAAAAGTGATGCCCTTTCTGCTTTCTTTCTCCCTAACCACCCCACAACAAACAAAGTGTTTAAAAATAACTGGTTGGCAAGCAGGCTTTGTGCGGGAGCAGGAAGTGTTGAATGGCAAGTCGTGTATGTGGGCAGGAGAGCGTCCAGCATATCAGCTTATTATTCAGTGGTGCTGTTTATTGAATGGAAGACACCTAAGCAGCCCTGGCTCCTGTACTGGACTGATATCGCCAAAGCTACCTTAACTCCCTGTAATGTCATATTGTCAGGAGTGAAGACGCTAAATGAGTATGCTCCATTTGTAACTTGGCTTTGCTGTTTCAGTCCTGCCAAGCGCTTTGTGGTGTGTGTGTGTGTGTGTGTGCACGTTCTTATTTTTGCTCACATGCAGCTGAAAATCTGAACACACCAAAGTGTTAGGTGGCTAAGGGGGACTACTAAAAAAATTAGGTATAGTTTTTAGAGCTGGGGTTCAGGAGTTTGCCTTAAGAGTGTGAAGAGAAATCGGAGGCTACATAACTGGGCTGCTTGAACCCAAAGCTTCCTGAGAGTGCTTTTTGGGGCAGGGATCCATGACCTTCTAAAATTATACGGAGAGGCAGGTGTACTCCTGTGGGGAGGCTTTCACTGGCTACTCCAAGAAAGGGGTTCATGACCCAAAAAAGGTTAAGGCCACACAAAGCCCTTACATGGGGCAGACCCCAATGATGAGCAACTGGACGTAAGTGAAATAAAGATAGTTGAGGTGATGGGCTGTACAGAGTGAGATGGAATGTTGTTCACTGCTCAGCTGTCAACTTGATCTGCTCCCTGGGGAGCCGCTGTAATTCCAACAGGAAGCACTTGGAGCATCACTCAGGCAATGTGGGTGAAAAGTCAAAATGTGTTCGCATGACTCTGGAGACATCCTCTCAGCCTTCCTCCTCCTCCTGTTCCTCCCTTTCCACCCCCTCCCCTAAATTCCTTTGGGGCTAAAATTTTCCATCCCTTCTTTCAGCCTAACTGTGGGTGTTTGGGGTAATATTTAGCAAATTTTCTGTGCTGGTTTGAACTGATGCACCGATAGGAAAATCAACTTTTTTTTCTCTAAAGGCAAAAACATTTTAAAAATGTACTCAGTTCATTAATGGAATCTGAACTCTCGAAGTCAAAACTTTCCATGTGTTCTTACAAAGAACATTTCTGTGGGGGCAATTAAAAACAGACCAGTAGGGAAAAAGTTCTGAGAGACCCCAAAAAATCATCTGGGGACATGGATGAACTTGGTTAAATTTGTATGGGCAGAATGTTTTATCCCATGCTTTTTGGGATCACTGCTGCACTTAACCCCCTTTCTATCTTTACCAATTCCCATTGCCTCTTATTTCAGGTATGGGATTGGGGGAAGGGCTTGGGGGAGACATACTTTCAATCTAATGTTCTGAGCACAAGTGGATGTGATTTCCCAGTGCCTCCCTTTCTGCCCAAGGCATTACCAATAAGACACATGTTGGCCCACCTGCCTTGTGGGTTGCTGATGGAGTTTACAAAGGGAATTTGGATTCCCAGCAAGAGGTCTCATTAGCACAGCAAGGATCTGATAGAATCTAAAATTGTGTATGGACACTTGGAACCTTTTGAAACCCATTGGTGTCTATTATTAGATCTAAATTATTTCACCTACCCAGTCTGTACATTGGTATCATGGGGCAGGGGAGGAGGAGAACCTTGCCTTGATCCAACCTGATCAATTGAATTGGCTTAAGCATGCATTAATACCTGTGAATCTGGGGCTGAGGGCAAAATTCAAAAGCCAGGGGGTGGCAGGAGAACAAAATGTCTCCTGTGTCGGTGCTTTTATTTTTTAATATCCACCTTGTTAGTGGTGGTGAACAAGTGATTAATTTTAGGAGTCATTGTGGTCACAAAGAACAATGAACAGCTGTCTGCTTATTTGGACTAGTGTGTAAAGCACATGTGGGTTTGAATAAGGACTTTAACAACACTGGGCTCACTAGGTCTCTATGGCGTCTTGCTGTATGACACCTAGAGGATGGGCACTCTGCCCGTGGTCTCACTCCCTTCTCCTAAAACCCAGGGAGACTGGAGTTGCTGTTCTTTTTGTGCACACAAACAAACTGAGGCAGAGGAGGTCAGGCAACTTGTCCAGGGTCCTACAGCTAGTGAGTGGCAAGGCCCAGCTGGTAATCCTCATCTTTAGTATCCCAAAGGGCATGTGTTTTCCACCATATGCTCCCCTCCTTTGTCCTTCGACACTGCTGTGCCCCACCAGCATAATAGAGGACTCCAAGCATACCCTACTTAGTATTAAATGTGCCCTCACTCAGCGACTTCATTTTTTTTTTTTTTAACGGTTTTAATTATTTTAGAGAAAGTGCATGCACATGGTAGGGGAGGGACAGAGGGTAAGGGAGAGTCCCAGGCAGACTCCATGCTGAGCATAGAGCCTGACATGGGGCTTGATCACAGGACACTGAGATCATGAACTAAGCTAAAACCAAGTCTGATTCTTAACCAACTGAGCCACCCAGGTGCCTCAACTACTCCTTATTTACATGCATGTTTCTCTCCCTGTCTCTCTCTGCTATACCAAATACCTGGAAATGTTCCTGATTCTTACAGTAAAGTATGAAATGGGTATTGAGAATCTAGGCCAGGGGAGGTGATGGGTGTATGGTGCTTAGGGCCTGGCTTCTTTGTGGGAATTTTGAAAACTCTTATCAGATACAGCTTTGTTCCTATGACAAAAGCCACGAGAGATGTTTTCACAGTCTCCCTGTAGTAAAGTGACAGACACTCACCAGACAGTTTTGTTTACTTTCTGGGCCCTGTAGCCTTTAATTGGTGTACAGTCATTGCTCTTACACAGCTTGGACTTGGGGTTTTTCACTCCCAGGTGTGGCCAAGCTGGCTGGCTTTGCTCTGCAAGGCAGGAGTGATCTTCTCCCCCACTAGGCTACAGCTGGGACGAAAATGGTAAAAAGGTAGAATAAAAAAGGCTTTGTGGATCTTGGAGGAACAGGTGAGATAGGAAGATGAAAGAACGAGCAGAGACCAGTGGGCTGGAATACTGTGATGCCCAAGGCCTTTTATCGTGGGGAAACTATCAGCAGCCTGTCTGGCCAATCCTATGGTGTCCCAAAGACCTTCCAGAGTAGAAGATCCATGGAAATGAACTGGCAACAGGAGGAGTGGTGACCTGGTGGATCAGATGGTGGCAGAGACCTCCTCATGTTTCCTTGTCCTGTACTGGGATGTCCAAGTAGCTGCACACTCTTCCTAGCAGATCTCCTTAATCCACACTGCCCTGTGAGCTTGTTTAGGTGGCCTGCAGACAAATGACTGTCTCCTGTTGGTCCACCTGGGGGAGTGTAGGGCGGGCTCAGAGGGCAGACCCTGGGATCGAGCCACCAGGTGTTCAATTAGGAATGTCAGTGCAGGGGATCCATGGGTGGCTCAGCGGTTTGGCGCCTGCCTTCATTCAGCCCAGGACACGATCCTGGAGTCCCAGGATCGAGTCCCGCGTCAGGCTCCCTGCACGGAGCCTGCTTCTCCCTCTGCCTGTGTCTCTGCCTCTCTCTCTCTCTCTCTCGAATAAATAAAATCTTAAAAAGAAAAAAAAGGAATGTCAGTGCAGAGGGGAGGTTGGGAGATGATGCTCCTCTGGCTCATGACTCCAGATCCCTATTTTCAGCTTCCTTTTTAAAAAATTATGGTAAAAACAAAATAACCTAAAATTCACCATCTTACCCATTTACAAAATATACTGTTTAGTAGTGTTACCTGTATTCATGCTGTTGTGTGGCAGCCCTCCGGAACTCTCTCATCTTGCTTTATTCAAACTCTGCACCCCGACCCTGGCAGCCCTGTTGTGCTTTGTGTGTGTTGTGCTTTGTGTTGTGTCTTTGTGGGGTCTGCCTATTCTAGTTACCTCTTCTAGGTGGAATCCTACAGTTTTTGTTCTCTGGTGACTGGCTGATTTCTCAAGGTCTATTCCTGTTGCAGCACGGGTCACAATTTTCTTCCTTTTTAAAGGCTAAATCTTATCCTTTGTGTGTCCATAACACATTTTGTTGATCTGTCTATTCCTCCGTGGACATTTGGATTGCTTCCACCACTTGGCAGTGGTGAGTAGTGCTGCTCAACATCTGTGTGCAGTGTATTTCTGGCTCGTTAAGAGACAGCTCTCCACTTGGGTGTCCTAAGATGGTATTGAGCTCTGTAAGTCCAAAATTCACCTCCTTAAGTTTTCTCCTGAGTTAGCTTTGTCATAGATTCACTGTGTCCTTTTACTCCTTGCACTTAAAAATAAGCCACCACCTCTTACTGATCATGGCTTCTGGAGGTCTCTGGTGTCTGGGCCCATCCTCTCTTCATTCCCCTTCAGTACCCCCAGGTCAGGCCCTCCTTACCTCTCCCTAGGAGGAGTGTGTCTACCTTTGATGCTTAAGCTTAATCTGACCTATGTCCAAGGTGTCCATCACGAAGCTCCAGAGCAGGCTCTGAACGTTTACAAACCTGAAGAGATTCATGTTGTTCTGGAACCTTTGTTACAAAAGTTCCAAAGCCTCTGCATGGAATTTAACTGGGTTTCATTATATGCCCAGTGGGTAACGAAATACGGTTATGTGTATTAAAATAATGCATATATTTAAGATAATAGTACTGTACATTTTCGAGAGACTTAAAATAAGCTGACTCCTTTTTAACAGAGACCTACTAAATTTAATTGTTTACATAGCATTTGTGCATTGACTTAACAAATCCTGGGAGCTAACCATGGGTCAATCCCAGTGCACGGTGCTGGGGATACACAGATGGATCAGACCTAGCCCATAAGACTAGTAATATCAGCAAACATTTATGCAACATGTTCTGTGGGCCAGAGGCTGGGTAGAGTTCTCTACGTATATTATCTGGTGTGATTCTCCAAGCTATCTTTTAGGTTTTCTTGTCTATGTTTTATGGAAGGAGATTAAAACACAGAGATTGGGTAACTGGCCCAGTAAGGGACAGTATGGAAACTTGAGGTGGGTTGGGGTGGGGCTGGGGTTTCTTTCTCCAAGGGATGTGTTCCTCTGCTTCCCAGCAAGCTCTACGTGAAATTATCATGAAATCTAAGAGCTTGAAACACAGGAGGGCAGGATGAGACACCAGGCTGATAAGAACCTACACATGCATTTGTATATGTTGAGTTGGAAAATATTCACCAAATGTGCTCAGGAATATTTTACAAGTGTGAGTAATGACTCAGTGCCTTGCAAAGAGACACACTGTCTTCCAAACTATAGCTGCTGTTAGAGAAAGGAAACCATGTTCTGCGTGTTCTCAAAGCAAGGACTTGTGTAAACTCTGTCTTTCGTAGGTGTCAAAATGCTATTCCTTGATGTGATGCATCATCTGGTCAAGGAAGTAACATGACAAAGCCTATCGCCCAGGCTCAGAAAGGAAGGTGATGTCTTTGAACTGGCAGTCTGGATGTCTGGGGAAAGGGCTTTCAAAACTTGTAAGCCTTTGCAGCTGGGGAGGTGGTCTTTACTTCCTATGAATCACATAGGGCTGACCTGAAAGGGACCACCTAGCCGTGTGTGTGTGTGTGTGTGTGTGTGTGTGTGTGTGAGTGAGATTGCACCATTGGTGGGATTTGCTATTCCTCACACAGAACACAAGCATATTCTTTTAAGAATACATTTCGTTCCTGCTGGAGATGATTATAAACAAGTAATGCACGAGCACTAAGTAGGTTTTTAAAGTTGCGGTGGAAGATTTGGTCCGGTAGCTTGCTGCCTGCTGTGCTGTTGCCTTAGAAAGCCGTGGGTGGTGGGAAGCCTCCACTGGGCGAGTGCACACCAGGTGCCAGGCACTCAGGAGTCTTCTCCTTTCCTCTGCATCATGACCATTTTACAGAGTAGGAGACTGAGGCTCAGCAGAGTTGGTTACTTGTCTAAAGTCTGTCATCTTTTAGGAAGTGATCACAGTTGAACGTAGTATCTACTGATTGTGTCTGGTCCAACGCTGAGGTTTTGTGGAATAATTGATTTTTTATTATGGGAAATTTGAAACACAAAAGTGGAAAGGATAGTTGAATGAACCTCAGTGTGATCATCAGCAATTGTGACCAACTCATGGCCTTTCTTGTCTGTACCTGTACCCAGTCTCCCTTTAAGCTCTAATGATAATTTAATATTAACAACTATGTACTCAGTGTTTGGATTCCTCCAATTGCCTTCCCAAAACACCACACTTAATTAGATCTAAAAAGCTCCATGCTTTGCAATGAGTTGCTTTGTCTCTTAGGTGCCTTTTAATCTCTGGGTTTTTCTCTCTCTCTTTCTGCCAGGTTAAAGAAATGGAATCATTTATCCTACAGTTTTGTCCAGTTGGGATGGTGCTTTTTAACATGTTCTTCAGTCCTCCACCTGCATTTTTTTGTAAATTGGTTGTTAGCTCTAGGGGACTGATAAGATTCAGCATCAATATATATATATATTTTTTTTTTTGCGGGGGTGGGGGCAAGAACTTCATAGGTGATGTTTATTTCTATTAATGAGACACATAAGATCTGGCTTTCTCTTTTTGTAGTGTTGACAGTGCTCATGGTCATGGCCTCTAAATAGTGGGGACATTAAAATTCTGTTTTTCTTCTTTTGTAAGTCTATTGAGAGAAAGTTCCTCATTTGAAATATTTTATTACCTGTAGGTAGAATTTGAAAAAAAGCAGGAAAAGTATTATATGATTACCAAAAAACAACTTGAGGTCTTTTTTATTTTTATTTTTATTTTTATTTTTATTTTTATTTTTATTTTTGTGTTGTCCTTAAAGTGTATCCTCTTAGGGATACATAAATTACTGTTTAAATGTTATTGAAAATGGCTTTTCTGTATGTGGTTGGGACTCTAATTCGATGAAGAATGAAATGTATTCCATTTTGTTTTTGATTTTTAGAGATTACTTTTTAAATGTAGAGATACAATTTTGTTCAATAATTATGTAAACTATTTACATGGTGTCAAAGTCACATCTACAAAATAGGAATGTTCTGAGAATTCTGGCTTCCAAACCTGTCACTGTTATTCCCTCCCACACCTTGGACACAGCCATTTTTCTTCCAGTTTTTAGTTTTATCTTTGTCCTAAAAATGTTACCAAATACATTTATATATTAACATCTCCCTTTTCTTTATAAAAAGTAGGTTATTATATGCATTTTTCCCACCTGGCTTTGTCACTGGACAGTGTATCCTATGAAGGAATATTGCATTATAAAGAATTAGCATTATAATTGGCATTATATAAAGATGTATGGAATCATTTGCTTTTCAGAGCTGGTGGTAATAACAGCAAATACGTGGCATTTACACTGTTCTCTGCACTGTGCTTTACATAAACTCTTTCAGTGATTCTCATAATTACCGTGCCTATGGTATGTATTTTGTCGCTATTCTGTAGATGAGGAAGCCAAGGCAGAGGGTAGCTGGTTAGGTACCTTGCCTAGAGTCTCAGACCTAGTGAGTGGCAGACCGGAATTTGGATTCAGGTATCCACTCTCCTATACCACATTATATTGTTTTAGAATTTCCAGAGTTTGATATTTTTTTTTTTTTTGGTTTTACGAGTAAAGAAGTTATAGCCCTTAGGCAGTTATGCTAAAGGTGTCGCTACTGTGTACCCATGTCCTTAGATTTATGACTTCTTCAGATGATCACTAGCTTGCCTTGCAGCTGCTTGTTGAGTCTATAATTCAATCTTATTGTAAGTTAAACACTTGGCCCATTGTTATGTCATGTGTGCTCAGGGGATGAGACTCCTGGGTCAGTAAAGGACTTTGTGACTCCTGGCACAGTCATCAGCATGTTGTGACTATTCCCTTTGCCTTGTAAGTACCACAGAGGTGATGCTGAAGGTGCAGATGTATGTCAGGTATGCAGGAAGTCATGTGCCGGAGAGGAATACGAAATTTGGAGGATCCACTGCTTTTATAGCAAGCAGTAAGCAACCCTACTCTTTGTCCAGAGGATAGAGTTGTCTCATTCCTTATGGTTGCTCACTGAGAAATGTTTGGGTTATGAATCTAGCCCACCTGTGTTAGCTACCAGATGGGTACTGTTTACTTCCACAAGCCTGATATTAAACATCTAACATGTCTGCTAGATGAGGGTAAGCCCCAGCCTTTTCTCTTACCTTGTGTTCTTGGCACACCTAGTAGGATGTGTGGGAGCCTAGAGACCCTTAGAGGACTGCTTCTCCTGATGTTTCTTCGTACTTTTCTTGTTTGTTTTAGAACAAAGAGTCAGATGGGTACCCATACCATTTCCTTGACAAATTACAGCTTTTAAAAACATTTGCCAATATTCCCTGACACATTTATGGTAGGTTTTGTATTTCTCAGACTCTTAACTGTAGCAAAACCAAAACCCAGTCAGATTGCTTTTGAAGGCCACCTTTAATGCATCCTAAACACTGGCCACCTTGCAAACCCATGAGTTTTCTTTTTTGTTTGTGACAGGTAATATTTTGAAACCAGCCAGATGGATGAGGTTGACAAGCATCGATCAGTTTCTTCGCTACATAATAGAGTTTTGTTTTGATTTCCTTTTATTTTCTTTTGCTGGGCTGAACCTCCTTTCAAGGTTGAGTCCAGTTTTTCTGGCCAGTGATTTTTTTTTTAATCTGTAAATTACTGCCCTCCCTAAGACCCTGATTATAACTTTACCTTTTCATAGGAAACACATGGGGCTTTGAATGGTAACACTCTCTTGGAAGCCAGCCGTCTCCAGTTTGGCATCCTGTGTGACTTTTCTGATCGAGTTTCTTATGTTAAATAGGAACTATTAAGGGTCCAAGTCACCCAGTACCACTACCTTAAAATCTAGCCCATCTCTGTTAGCTCCAGATCAGCACTGTTTACTTCTTCTAGCCCACTCTTAAAAATCTAATGTGTCTGCTAGAGGGCGGTAAGCCTCAGCCTCTTCTCTCTCCTGAATTTTGAAAATAAGGCTGTGGCAGCATGGAGTTCCCAGAGGATATCTATCAGGTGTTGCTGGTGAATTCTGAGGGAGAGCTTCACACGAGTATGCACTGAGCATTGCCTACACACCCTTTTAGTACCTTTTATGCTTCTCATTGGACTTCTTATTGGAAGGGCTTGTTTAAATTGTGCTTCATGGGATCTTTTAGGTCCTTAAAACTGTTTCAGGGGAGGTCCCACTGCCATTAGCCTTGGGAACGTAGGAGGGAACATAGACCTAATTATTAAAGCCAGCGTAGGGAGGCACATGGGTGGCTCAGTGATTGGGCAACTGCCTTTGGCTCAGGTCATGATTCCAGAGTCCTGGGATCGAGTCCTGCATCAGGTCCCTGCGGGAAGCCTGTTTCTCTCTCTGCCTATGTCTCTGCATCTGTCTTTGTCTCTCTTATAAATAAATAAAATCTTAAAAAAATAAAAATAAAATAAAGCAAGCATAGGTCTGGGTGGGAAGAATAAACCTGTTATCTATGCCAACCACTGAGGAAGGAATCACAGGTGCTCTAGTACCACCTACTCCTGGCCCTGGCTCCCATCACTTAACCGAGCATGGTGACTACAGTTTCCTCCTAGGTATGGTGGCAATAATGATACCATTTCTCTTACTAGAGATGATGTGATGATATAGGAGGGAACATGAAATGTGCCATTGCTAGCATGTAGTAAGCACTCAGTATTTGTTAAGTAAAGGACAGCATGTTGGCACAGGCCTGGCCTACTAACTGACATGGTTTCTAGATGTAAGCTCTAATCTTTTTTTCTAAACATGGCTTGGAGCTGCGCTGTCCAACGCGGGAGCCCTCACTAGCCACACATGGCTGTTTAAATTCCTTCAAGCCAGATAAAATTTAAGAATGTAGTTGCTCAGCTGTACTGGCGAAGTTTCAAGACTCACGAGCCACATGGGGTTCTTGGCTACCGTTTCGGAGTGTGTGGATTATAGAACATTTCTGTCATGTAGAAAATTCTTTTGGGCAGTTCTGTTCTGGAGGGGTTTGCCCCTGAGGGATTCGATGGCATTAGAATGGTGGAGTGTTTGATTCTGGAACTTTTTTTTTCCTGGTAGCATCCCTTTTCTGCATCCTTTCTACAAATAGAGAAGAGTGTGTGTAGTGCAGTTATGGGGGTATGCATCTCCTGGCGACTGCTAGCCTAATGACATTCTTGTGCACAAAGCAGGGGCTGTCCCCAGGAATGGCTGAGGGCCACCAATGTGCCTTTCAACCTCCTGGGCCCCTGCAGACCCTCTTGCTCCCCAAAGCCACCGTCCCTCCTTTGCTGCAGTCCTGGGACATTCTCAGGTTCTGCTGTTCCATTCTGTTTCCTTCCTAGGCTCTGTGCATTCCAATCAATGTCCCTAAACTGTGGTCACCCTGATGTAGGACACCTAAGGGCCTTTATGCATTTGCTGAGTACGGGTAGTTAATACCATCCTGGCTGTGCTCTCAGAATTGGCCAAGAAGGAAGGTCCATCATACTGGAGCTGGAGAGTCAGAGCACCTGTGCCTCTCTTTCCTTTGGGTTTTAGCTCTGTGAGAAGGGCGTGAGCTGCATTCTGTAGCTAAATCCCTGGCTGTCTCCCCAGCTGTGGATGTGAAAGGGAAGCAGCCACTTGCATTAAAATGTGTTTCTGCTATGAGCTCTTGAGGGCTCATTAGAGATACATGGATAGGACTTCTGAGCTCAGCTGTCATCTTTGTGCCCTACCTGTGGACCTTGGAGCAGGAGGAAGGCCCCCCTCTAGGTGCAAGGGCCCAGAGGTAAGGCTATGACCTCTGCCTGCCCTTGGAGCAAGTAGGGGCTCTGGAGAGACCGCCTGGTGGAAGGGGTTTCTGAGCTGCGTTTTCAAGACGAGGTGTGAACCTGGTAAGTTGGAGGAGAGAGAAGAGAAGGGGATATTCCAGGAAAAACACCCTCTACCAGGAAGTTTTAATTTGAAATAGTGAACAGCTTACGAGAACACCACCGTTACCACTTCCAATTACACTGTCTTGGGTAGATTGCCTAAGCTTGGCTTTCTTTTCTTTTCTTTTCTTTTTTTTTTTTTTTAACCTTGGCTTTCTCATCTGTAAAATGGGAGTAGTCCCAGCAACCACCTTGGAGGGTTGATTTGAGGACTGATGAGTTGTCATGTGGGAAGTATTCAGAGGAAGTGCTCGAGGAAAACTAGCTGTCATCACTGCCCTTTCTTCCTTCTCCTAGTATTTGTGTTAAAAGAGAAATAAGCTTTGGAGCAAAGTTCAGATGCTGGCTTTGCCACTGACCCTGTGCGAGTCATGTCAGCTCTCTAAGCCTCAGGTTATCCCTCATTAAAGCGGGGAGAATGGCATCCATCTGTGTTATGGGTCTCCTCTTGAAGCTTAAATGAGATTTTGTGCATAAATCCTAAAACAGGGCCAGAAAGACAGAAGGTACCCAGTTAGCTTCATTTCTTCCTCTCCTCTCCAGCCAGCTTCCCTGGTAGTCTCCTGGAAAGCCAGGGGAGCGGGAGGGTAATGGGGTGGAATGACATTTGAAGCAAGTTGAGTCTAGCAGCTCAGGTGCCTTGCTGGAGAAATAGAGAAATCTTTGGTATCTGGACATTCGTGCCATAGTTTCAAGACGGCGTCTTTTGTGCTTACAGTAACTCTTTCTGTGTGCCAAGCTGCTCTGAGTGTTTTCCATGTAGTCAACCCTTGAGAAAGCCATAAGGAGCAGGACTACTGTTCCCTTTGTACGGATAATTGAGGCACAGAAAAATTAAGTGACTTGCTCATGATCACCCAGCTGGTGTGTGGTGGAGTCAGGATTTGAACCCAGGTGCGTGGACCCCAGAATCTGTGTCTTCACCTCTGTGGTTGACCGTTCTAGATTTGGCTGGGGACTGCAGTTTACACTGAGCATTGATGTGTTACAAGCATCCTATGATTCGGAGCCACAGAGGTATAGACAAGAGGGTTAATAGAGAAAGGAAGCAGAGTTAGGTCACCAGTAGGTTTTAGCCTTGTCCAGAGAATTTGGGTGGCGGAGGGCAGGCCCCGAGGGTTTCTAAACTTAGGCCTGCCTTCCTGCTGGAGGCTGCATCGGGGTTGGGGGGAGAACATGGCCCTGCAGCAGGACTCCCCTTGTGCCCAGTTTTGCAGGGTTGGTTTTTCCCACACATCTTCCTGCAAAGGTGGCAGACACTGGCCACAGCTGCCAGCTCTGGCACCTCTTGATGAAGCCTTCCATGGGGTCCACGTGCCGGTGAGCGTGTGGAGCCAGGGTGGTTGCCAGGCCTCTGCTTCTTCCTTTCCCTCAGCCTCTGGCCCAGAGCTTAAACTCCTTCCTGCTTCTCTTCCCTCCTCCTCACCTCTGCCTACCACCTGCCTCCTGCTGTAAAACCATCAGCAGCCCCACATCCGCAGGGTGTTGCCCAGAGCCATGCCAGCCTGCTGCCGTGAGTTACTGAGCAGTGACTGAGCCCTCCCCGTGGGCGAAGCCCTGGTCTGAGTGCTGAGCACAGAGAGGCCAAGTCACTTGCCCAGGGTCACACAGCTGGAGAGTAGCTGGGTCAAGCCTAGAATCCCAGCAGTCCTCCTCCCTCCCTCCCTTTGTACCAGATGATCTCACCACACGCTCCCATCGAGCCCTTTGCTTCCTCTTGAGGCCTTTCTTCCTTCCTCTTTTCTCCCTGTTCCCTGCCCTGTGCCTTCTAACTTGCTCTGCCTCCGTGGAGCACACTTGGTAACAGCAGATTTCTCTGTCATTGGAGCGATTCGGGTCTCTGCACTTCTCTCGGCCTGGCCTCACATCAGCCCCCTCTCCATTTCTGGTACCTTCCATAGGGGGCCTGACATCTGTCCAGTCTCACAAACAAACAAACAAACAAACCCAGTGGCATTAGATAACAGCACCTTCCTTACGAAGCCTAAGTCTGTGCTGACATTGTGCTAGACCCCAAGTCCAGGTTTTACAGAAGAGGTGAGTACGTGAGGCCCGGGGATGCTGGCTGAATGGGGTCGGAGCCAGGCTTAACCCTGGGCTGACCCCCTCCAGGCCTGGTGGCCTCTCGTGTCTATGGAAATAAGTCTGTTGACTTATAATGAACTTACAGTCCATAGTGAATTTCAAATCAGTATTTGAACAGGACACTTTCCATGGCCCAGGAAATTGTAGCAGAATGATCCATCTTCGAGCTTCACTCTGGGACCCTCCCAACCCCCGCCACCAAAACAAAACTGGTGGGGGTTCCCTGGGGCTCTGCTCTGGTGCTCATCTGTGTCGGTGCACCCGTGGTTATGGATCGTGGCTCGCGGGCTCCCTTGGCAGCCGTCTAGAGCCAGGGAGTGTCCTGTGCCCACAGCTCCTGCGACGTGCGCCCAGGGCAGCAAGTGTTCTGTGCTGAGTACGTCTCGTTTTCTCTGGAGGGGTCTGCGTAAATATCCTCCATCCTGACTGTTGCCTCCATGAGTTGTTTCTGCCACTTCCTGAGCGCTCTGGGCATTCCCTGGGAGTTCTTCAGAACATTCTGGGCAGGCTCTGCTAAATGTTAATGAGGGATCCAGCTAGGGGAGGGCCCCCTTGACCTCTGGCCCTGGGCTTTGCCACTCTGCCATTTTAGATGAGTGATTTATTGAAAGGCAGGCAGAGGTGGACAGTGGGAAGGAAATCGCCCTTTTAAATTTATGGCTGGTTTTGCCCACATTAATGTGTAAGCCTCCGGCTATGCAATTAGAGGTCGTTAGGCAGCTACAATGGGAAATTAATTCTGCAGGACCCCCTCCCCGTGTGATTGTGGGTGAAACTGCTCCAGGGCAGGGAGAAAGCGGTTTGTTGCACAGGTGAGAAGGTTGTGCCCTGCTCCTGTGAAGGGACTGGAGAGCTTGCTGGTGTGTGTGTGTGTGTGTGTGTGTGTGTGATTAACTGAATAGGTGACCAGCCAGGACTGAGCCCAAGGCCCTGAAACTCCCCTGAGCACACCGGGAGCAGGACTCTCTCCTTCTGACCTTGCAGAAGGCCGGGCCTCAACTTTGATAGTTAAGTCTGGGTGACCTTGGCCACATTACTTAGCTCCCCTGAGTCTCCTTTTCCTTCTCCATAGAAGGAAGGTTTGGAAATAAGAGCATCTTGGAGGTGCCTTTAACTCCATAAAGGATATTTTTTCTCTCCCTCCATCCTGCAAGGTGGGAAGCTTCTAATCTCTGATAGGCTTGTGCTGTTTAAAAGCAAAATTCAGCTGAGTAAATTTAAAGACCACGTTGGCTTTATCCACTGATTCTTGGTTGGAGCAACATCCCATCTAGCAAAAAGAAATATGCTTCAGAGAGCTACAGAAAAGGGAAGGTTTCACAGGCAGAGATGTGCAGAAAACGGAAGTTTGTTGGCAGGGAGTGGACTGTTTAAGGCTTAGGTCATCTACCTGTGGGGATGGGATGGGGGCCAGGGGGGTTACCTCGCTAGTGTTGACCAGGTAATTCCAGATTGGCTGCTTAAAGGTTGCCTTCCCGGGAGAGGCCAAAACTGCCATTAGGTTATGTATTTTTTTTTTTTTTTAAGATTTTATTTATTTATTCATGAGAGACCGACAGAGAGGCAGAGACCCAGGCAGAGGGAGAAGCAGGCTCCATGCAGGGAGCCCGATGTGGGACTCCATGCCAGGACCCTGGGATCACAACCTGAGCCAAAGGCAGACGCTCAACTGCGGAGCCACCCAGGTGCCCCTGCTTCTTAGAAATCTTAGGTGGAACTCCCAACGTCAGAGCAAGAGAGCAGAAGTGCTCTGCCTGCGTGTGTGTGGGGCCAAGAGACCAGCTCTTGGCCTCTCCCCGCCCCCTCCCCCCGCCCCCTTCCTCCTAAAAGCATCTCTGGGAACCTTGTGTCGCTGTAATCCAAGGATTCCACGGACGCAATGAAAACGTCCTGTCTAGTCTGATTTTACCATTTTTTGTTTAAAATTGTGGTAAAAGGTACAGCACGTGAAATTCACCATCTTTGGCATTTTTAAGTGCACAGTTCTGTAGTGTTGCATATATAATATTGTATATTTCATATACAGTATTTCACATTGTTGTGAACTGGGTCTCCAGAACATTTTCATCTGGCAGTTCTGGAACTTTGTGTCCATTAAATGATTCCCCACAGCACCCCCTCCCCAGGCAACCACCATTCTACTCTTTGTGCTTTGGGCTACTGGTGGTACCATTTGTGAGTGAAATCCTAAAGTAATTTTGTCCTTTTGTGACTGGCTTATTTTAGCCTAAGGTCCTCAGGGTTCATCCATGTTAAGGCACATGTTAAAATTGCCGCCTTTGAAGGCCTTTTAAAGACCAACGTGGTCTTTAAATTTACTCAGCTGAATTTTGCTTTTAAAGAGCACAAACCTATCAGAGATTAGAATAATACTTGTGTGTGTGTGTATAGACCATATTTTGCTCATCCATTCATTTACGGATGGACATCGGGGCTGCTTCCACCTCTTGGCTCTTGTGGATAGTGCTGTGATGAGCAGGTCTTTTTGAGAACCTGTATTCAAGGTTTTTGGGGTATAAAACCCAGAAGTGGAATTGCTGGGCCCTTGGGAATTCTGTTTCTTTTCTTTTCTTTTCTTTTCTTTTCTTTTCTTTTCTTTCTTTTCTTTCTTCTCTCTCTCTTTTTTTTTTTTTTTTTGAAATTGCCGTACTGGTATCCATAGCAGCTGTATGGTTTTTCTTTTCTCCAGTTTATTTATAAAGGCCCCTGAGGAGGCTCCCACAAGACCTCAGACCCTGAATGAGAGAGGGTTGGGAACCTGGTCCTTCTACTTCCTCCCTCCTTGCTGGGCCTTGGCTTTGCCAGAGCTGCTCTCTCTCCCGAGGCGAGGTCTTGGCTGAGTTCCACTGACCTCGTGCCCGCCTTTTGCCTCTTTAGGCCTAAGGGTTGGTGATTATCTGTCACTGTTGCTCATCCTGGGTGCTTTCACGTCCCTTGGTGGACATGTCCCTCCCATCTGTAAATATCCTTCAGTAGGTGGTCCTGAGGGGGAACTTTGGAGTATACTCTGCTACCTACACGTTTTGACTGATGCAACCACTCAGGATAGGTGGAGGGGAGGAGGTTGCACACCTCAGTATATCTCAGTTTTCCTCATCCATAAAATGCCTCCTTCGGGTTGCCGGCATATGTTGGTATTGCGTGAAGGGCTTGGCACAGCCAGTGGCACATAGAAAGGTCTATGGTAAGCGTTTGCTATCATTTTTATGATTTCTGTATTCCTTGTGCAAGGCTCCTCTTAAGACAGTACAGCTGGCTTCAGCCCCCAGGGCTCGTCCATCAAAGCGTGAGCCCTTCAGGGATTCAGCAGCTCCTGATTTCTGGGCTGAGTGGCAAGAAGTCGGCAAGAGGAGACAATATTATCAAGGATGCTTTAAGGCTTATCCACTGGAGATGATGCATTGGGCAAGCTGACTGCCCCCAGCTTGTGCTGGGTCCTGCCCTCAGTACCAGCTTGGTAAAGCAGCCAGCAGCTGTGGGGTAGGGCTCAGAGTGGCTTTGGCCTCTGTGTCTCACTTGGCAGATGATCTGTCACAGGTCCAGTTCCCCTTGGAGCCTGGTCACTCTGCTCAGCCCTTGGCAGGCAGCCGGTGGAGACATGACACAGCGAATCCTGGAGGATTTGGATCTCTGATATGGAGGATTTGATGATTGCTCCCCCTTTGCCCAGAGGTGCCTTTCCAGTCCTGTCCAGGGAGGAAGCCTGCCTTCTCTGAGATCCGAATGCCTGAGATACTCATGAAGGAATGTGGGAGTAGAGGGGGCTGTCCTGCCAAGTAGGACTGATGGTGGCCATCTGAGGAGGAGAGGTGGAGCAAACACCTGCACGCTCATACATACGTGCATGCACATGCGCACAAAAGCACACATAAACATGTGCACATGCACACATATGCACACTGGCATGCACTCACATGCTCATGCACATACGCACATGCACAGTATTCAGGTGCAGCAGGAGCATCACTTTTCCCCAGAAACCTCCTGGAGTGCACGTTAAGATCCTCCTCTCACATTCAGATTTGAATTTTTCTCCCGTTTTTTCCCCTTAAAGTTAGCAATTCTTTGGACAGTTAATATTCTGAGCTGTGGACTGTGTTCTTTATTCATTTAGCAGTACTTATTTAGTGTCTTCTTTGTGACTGACACCAGGCTGGGAATTGGCAATGTGATAATAGGGGCCTTGGCCTTGGGCAGTTGAAAAGATAGTAAAAAAATGAATGAATGAATGAATGAATGAATGAATGAGTGAATGCATACATAAGTAAGCAAGCAAAGGAGCACAATAATTACAGGTTGCAATGCATGCTGGGAAAGGGAGTCCTGCAGATACTGGGAACAGCAGGTGCAAAGGCCCTGAGGCAGAAGAAAGAAGTTACTGGGCAGGAGGAATCACAATAAAAGCCATGAGGCAGAGTGAACAGGAGGGTGACAAGAGAGCGTAGGTGGAGAGGTGGCCGTGCTGATCCTGCAGGGCCCCACTGACTGCAGAAGGGTATTGGTAAGTTCCACACAAGAGGAGCTATTTTCGGAAGTTTTAGGTGGGAGTTACTTGATGCGCTGATGCTTCACTGTTGTGCAAATGGGCGATGAGTGAGCAACACAGGAGGTGGTGTTGCAGTTTGGGTGAAGATGCTGGCGGCCTTGCCTGAGTAGAGGCAGTGCCTGATGGGAAGCACTGGTAGTGGTTCCTGCTGGATTGTGGGAGGAGGGGGAGGACTTAGAGGGAGAAAAGGAAGAATCCAGGGTAACTCCTAGTGTTTCTGGCTTTCTCAAATGCCACCTCTTTTCCCTCTTATCTTGGTTAAGAATTATCTAACCGTTTCTGAACATATGCATATTACCTGGTGATGGCAAAGGGACATGGTAAGGCAGCGTTTTGCATGAGTGCACGATTGTGGGTCCAGTGTGGACTCCTTTCTCCAGGAATGAGGCCCCATGTCACCTTGGGTCCTTGGCCCATGAAGGAGGTTCTCATACCCTGAGAGCCAAGAAGATTTAAAGATCATTAGTTCAGCTCCTCCTCCACAGGGTTGAGTAACGTGTCTGGTGTCGCGCAGCTGGTCAGTGGCAGGAGCCAGGCTGCAGTTTTGCCAAAGGAATCAGCTCTGGGCAAACAGAGGAGCCCTGGTGATGTCCCCGCCTGGCACTTCCCAGATACCCCCAGGTGCTAGGTGGTGCTGTAGGACCGTGGACCCTGCTCTAGGCCATGGTGGGTAGCAACGCCTGTTGGAGTTCATGGCAAATGGGAGAAATTTGATTGTCCCTGGTGCTGGGCGACTCACTCAAGCACATTCATCTCTACAGGGTCTGAGAGAAAGGAAGAGCCTTAAGGTGTTTTTCCACCTGGAAACTCAGGGTACGATTTGCCATCTGTGGAGGCAGAAGCAAAGCCTTATCTCCAAGTATGCACTTCTCCCCCTGCTGTCTTCCTCTGATGAGGAGGCTTCCTTCAAAAGCATTGAACTAATCTCTTAAGAAATGTAGTTGACCCTTGAATAACGCAGGGGTTACGGGCACTGACCTCCCATGTAGTCAAACATCCACTATAATGTTTGACTCCTCCTAGGCTATTTTTTTTTCCTCCTAGGCTATTAAAGATAATAGCCTATCTTATAAAGACTGGTTTTTTTTTTTTTTTTTTTTTTTTTTTTTTTAAAGAGAGAATGAAAGTAGAGGGAGAGAGAGAGAGAGAGACAAGCAGACTGTATGCTGAGCAGGGAACCTGACGCGGAGCTCAATCTCACAACCCTGAGATCATGACCTGAGCTGAAATTGAGTCAGGCCCTCAACACACTAAGCCACCCAGGCGCCCCCTAATAGTTTACTGTTGACCAGAAGCCTTGCTGGTAACACAGGCCATCAATTAACACATAGTCTGTATGGTGTATGTATTACCTGCTGTATTCTTATATTCAAGTAAGTTGGAGGTCTTTCCTCAAGGTTATGAAGAAGGTTATGAAGGTTATTAAGAAAATCATAAGGACGAGAAAATACATTTATAGGACTGGACCATATTTGTTGAAAAATATCCACGTATAAGTGGACCTACATGGTTCAAACCTGTGTTGTTCAAGGGGTCAGCTTACCTGGTAAAACTATTACAGAGAAATCCTATAAGGTCCTTTGTAAATAGAGAGTGAAGCAACTGAGGGTGACCTGTATTTACATGGACAAAGGGTCTCACTTGATGTGGGTCCCAAGCTCCTTTGCCCCAGAAGAACATTTCAATGGTCCAGACATGAAAAAGCAAAGGTATGAACTCATTCATTCATAGCAAGAATTGAGGAGACCTCCTGTAGGTTCAGTCAGTTATGATCTAGGAAAATGATGGGGTATTCTGCGATTATTAAAGATAACGGTTGGGGGAATATTTTGTGACTTTGGAATGTGTACGGTTGAGAAGTGAATGAAGAAACAGATTCCAAAACTGGAGTATAGGCTGGGTGTTCAGTGCACTTAAGGAAAAGGATTTGGAACTACTATACTGTTTTTTCCTTGACATGCCTCTAATCTAGTTTTGTCACATTAAAAAGAACGCAATGAGAACCTATTCTCCTGGTGTAGTTGTGGTGTTTAAAGGCCAGCGAGAAAGAGCAGATAACCCGAGTGAGCAAAATTCCTGTCCGAGGGAGGACAGATAGGCATTTTTCCAGGATTGTTGAGCCAGTGGAAACCTGCCAGCGGAAGGATGGAGCTGGGGACCACTGACTAGTGACTCAGAGGCAGCAGGTGTTCACGGAGCCCTCTTCTGTGTCCCCAGCATGGTACTGCATAAGTGGTACAGAGGAAGCTCACAGATGGGCCTCTGAGTGATGGGATGACCACAGGATGGATGTGGGGATGGGGCTGTGTGCATCAGCTTTCGGGCTTATGCATTTTCTCCTTGGACCTTAGATGGCACCATGGAAGGCAGAATGACACGAGGGTGGGGGAGGGGCACATAGAGGAACAATTTGAAATCACCACACCCACCCTTTGTGGGACCTCCCTCCCGGTGCACCTGTGGTGATAAGACCCCTCCTTGCCAAGCCTAGCCCTTTTCAGAATGCCCTGTTGGCAGAGAGTCACACTCACTCATGCAGAAAAAGCATTTTGTCTCCACCCTGGGGACCCAGTTTGAGCACAGGTCCTTCTGTGAAGTGTGGATTCTTGGGCCTGGCCTTCCTGGGACAGGTTCATAAACCCTCTGTCTGGGTGCTGCTGGCAGATTTAGCCTCGTACAGCTTCTCGCTTAGGGGGTGCCCCGTTGCCTGAGTACCCAGCACCTCCTTTTCCCTTTCTTCTCTGTTCTCTGTTTTTGTGGCAGCCCAAACACTCACGGGTCTTGAGACAATGAAACGAAAAGCCTGGTTATCATGGGCAGGAAATGGGCTCTATAAAGTGCCCCTTATCCTCTGCACCAGAAGCCAGCAGCCTTCAGCCTTTAGTAATTCTGTTGTTTGTGTAACCCGCTTTGATGTTTATTGGAAACAGGAATTAGTTCCTGACATTGACTCGATTTGGGCTCCTCTTGGGGTGATCGTGATGGAGCCAAGGAGTGGCTTCATACTAGACAGGACTCCCTTTCTCCATTTGGCTGGATCCTGCCCACTTTGCTGTCCTTGGGGGTACCCCTTGCTGGCCCCAGAAGGCAAGGGACTTCAGGGACCTTTGGTCGGTCCATACACTGTAGAGTGCTGTCCTGGGTGCTGCTCCTTTTCGCCACCCCTGCAGGTTATGGGAACAGGCTGCAGCCCCGATGGCTGTAGTCTTTCCAGTTCCACGAGGGGGTGATTTATCCTCCCAACTTGATGTTCCAGTAGGGCAATGGGAGCAGCAGCTGAATACCGATGGCAGATATACTGCCCAGGAGAGAGAGATGAAAGATTGCTTCTGTGTTGCTTGCTCCACTTTCCACACCCTCATACCAGCTTGAGCCAGCAGGTGGGTGTAAGGCCAGGCCTCCAGTGATTGCCTTCCTGTCAGTTTTCTGCCCTACTCTGGGAATGTGGAAGTCCTCACCAGCCATCCATGGTGGCCCCAAATGTGACCCTGCGTCATGTTCCCAGGAGGTGTTGTGAGCATGCAGGGTTTTGAGAGCATGAGCTTATTAGCCAGGTTTAGAGAAGAGGCCCAGAGTGTGATGCCAACCCCATACCCCATTCCTGCAGACACACTGAGAGACCCTGCAGAGGTGCTAGCACCCATGGCCTTACTGAGGGACAGCAGGAGTCTACGGGTTAGGAGTGTAGGGATAACTCCATGTGAACCTCCGTGTTCTTCCAAGGGAGTGCTCACCAGGAGGGCCAAAGGTAGACAGGGCTTTGTAGGAAACACATCTCCTTGTACTTTGGGTAGTTGCTGATGAGATCGGGAGTTTGTCCCCGACTGAAAAGCTTTCCAGAGAATGTGGAGATTTCTAGCAGGGCTCCCCGGAGTGGGCCACATTGGTGTCCTGTGCTCACAGACACCCGGGCTGGGCTTTCCAAGAACAGGAGGATGCTACAGAGTAGGAGAGGCCTGGTGACCGAAATTCAGACTTCGCCCAGGACGTCTGGTAAAGTCGAAGGTCAGGGTCAGACTCATGGGGTTCTGTATCCTGACTGATGCCCCCAAAGATATTCTGGGTTTCAGAGACCTGGGAGGCCCCACATCTTTATTTCCTCTAATAACCTTGGAACCGGTCATCTATAAAGGAATGAATATTTAGAAAAGCCCTTTTCTGGCTTCCTGCTTACATCATCCTTCGTGGGAGTCCTTCCCTCCATCTTCACCCCCGGCATCGGCTCTCTGGTCCTCTGAAAGATGTCACCGTTGTCCATAAGCTTCTCTAAAACACTCATTGACTGCTTACCCTCTGCCCCGTGTGTCTGGATGTGGATGGGGTTAGTGTCAGAGAGAGGGGCAATAAAAGTATCCAGAAAAGGTTGGGCGAGGGGGTGGGGGATGCTTCTGTGCACAGATGACTCTGATACACACACACTCTGGAGGAGGCTGGGGCTGCGGGGAGGGATGTGGACGTTGGCACCAGAAGGCCTGCTTGGCTCCCGATCTACCGTTTCCTGGCGGTGTGACCTTGTGCCATTTTCTTCCCCGGTGGGCAGGGGTAAGAGTGGTGCCTGCCTTGGAGGGCTGTCGGGAGGAACGGAGGGCTAACTCTACGGCACGTGCCATGGCAGTGCCTGGTGGTTGGGAGGCCCCATCCGTGGGCGGTGGAGTCTGTACCAGAGGGAGACACGCCCTGCTGCAGAAATGAGAGCAGGGAAGATGAGCTCTGAGCAGAGGGATTTTAGGAGAATGGGGAGTTGAAGCTGCCCTCGAGGCAGAAGTGATAAGGGGCAGAGAGGCAGCAGCCAGTACTCCGGCAGGCCCGTTGCTCTGATGGTCGGAATCTAGCTAGGCTGCACGTGCAGTGGAGGGGAGGACAAGAGGGTGGGGGAACAGCAGCCTAGGAGCCGAGGTGTGCCCTGGCCCAGGCCAGGGAAGAGTCCAGAGGTGTTTTGGTGGCCTGGCAGGTAGGGGGAGTCCGGCCCTGTCCTGGGCCTTGACTGAGCAGGGTCTCTGATCTGTGATGTGGCGCTGGGTGTAGGGAAGGGCGGATGAGCTGCTGTGGGGGAAGCTTGGTTATCAGCAGGCTGGATGCGGATGCGCTCAGGTGCGCGCTCCCCTCGTGTTTTGCCATGGGCTTCATCATCTGGTCCCGTTCTTGCGAGTCACCCGAGGTCCCTAGCACTTACCTGGTTTCTCACCGGTTACCCGTGTACCACATTTTCCCACCATTTCTCCCTCTGGAACAAATTTAGATTTTGTCCCACTTCATTTGTTCTTGCATTTCACAGCTAGTACTCCTGCTTTTTGGGGTGAAGGTTGCTAAGTGTGCTGCTGTTCGGTATCTTTGGCAATGCTGAATTTTCTAGTATGTGGCACACTGATTCTGCCTTTAGTAATTTGATGACAAAGATGTCTTGGGAAATAACAGCCAGGGAGCCACCCTGTGTGACTCTAACAACAGGTAGCTAATATCCAGTCTGAGAAAGAAAACAGCAAGAAATATTTCTCTGGCTTTCAGTTCATTTGACAGAAGAGCTTCAGCGATGGTGCATATTTTCTTTCTTTTTTTTTAAGATTTTATTTATTCATGACACACACACACACACACACACACACGGGTGCAGAGACATAGGCAGAGGGAGAAGCAGGCTCCACGCAGGGAGTCCGATGTGGGACTCGATCCCGGGTCTCCAGGATCACGCCATGAGTTGAAGGCAGATGCTCAACTGCTGAGTCACCCAGGCGTCCCGATGGTGTGTATTTTCATACTAAAGTTCCCTGGGGGTGACATGGCATTGAGGTGTTTGCTGAATCTCCCTTGCTTTATTCACACCCTTAAATATACATCATTTGGTTGAGGTGTAATTTACACACCATAAAATTCACCCTTTTAACATGTAGGATCCTGTGGTTTTTAGTGTATTCACAGGGATGTGCAACTTCACCATTATCTCATTCCAGAACATTCCATCATCCCCCAAAGAAATCCTTTTAGTAATCGCCTTTCATCCTCCGCCCACCCCATATCCTCTGTGGGCCCCTGGCAACCATTTATTGACTTTCTGTCTCTAGAGATTTAACTGTTTGGGACATTTCATATAAATGTCTGCCTTCTTTCACTTAGCATCATGTTTTCAATGCTCATCACATTGTAACATGCAACAGAACTTCATTCCCTTTTATGGTCAAATAATATTCCATTGTAGGGATGTAACCAATTTTAGACATTCATTCATCAGTCAGTAGACATTTGGGTTGTTTCTACTCTTCGGCTTTATGAATAATGCTATTCTAAATATTCATGTGTCATTTTGTATGTGGACATATGTTTTGACCTCTCTTGGGTATATCCCCAGGAATGGAGCTGCTGGGTCATATGGTAACTATGTTTAACATTTTGAGGAACTGTCAAACTGTCTTCCAAAGTGACTGCCCCATTTACATTTCCACCAGTCATGTAGAAGGGTTCTGATTTCTTACAAGCTTGCCAACAGTTGTTATTGTCTGTCTGTTTGATTAGAGCTGTGCTAGTGGATTGAAGTGGTTCTCATTTGCATTTTCCTGATGGCTGATGATGTGGAACATGATTTCATGTGCTATTTGGCCACTCATATATATTCTTTGGAGACCTGTCTATTCAAATTGTTTGCCTATTTTTAAATTGAGTTATTAGTCTTTTTGTTGTTGGGTTGCAAGAGTTCCTTATATTTTCTGGATACTAGTCCCTTATCAGATATATAATTTGGGAATGTTTTCTCCCGTTCTGGGTTGTCTTAAGCATCCATGGGAACAAGTGCCTTTCACTAGAACATTGAGCCATCGGTAGCCACAAAGGTAGTGCCCAGAAAGTCCACCAGAGAACAGTGGCATCTTTGCATCATTAGTACCTACCGGGTACCAGTGATTTGAGTACATGAATGAATGGTTTTCCTTTGTCGCTTAATGAGGGTAAAGAGGGATCTGGGTAAAGTAAGTGGAAGAGGATAATAAATTGATGAGCTGAAACCCCAGAAGCAAGACATACAGACCTACGCACTGAGGCATCTTGTGTCTGGTTATACTTTCAAGATCAATGAAGGGAAAGATGAGCGCAGAGCTGGGCTTGCACCTATGTTTCTGATGCAGTAAATATACTTTTCCGGAATCAATAGGGTGGTTCTGCAGAGGCCTGTAAACGTGGTGTAATTATCATGCCCCAAATTACAGTTGTCACCTATTGATTCTGTCCTCTCAGCAAGTATTGGCACATTTCCTCCTGCCCCCACACCATTCCACCCCAGCTCGCAAATCTCCTCCTCATCAACCCCCTCAGCAAATTACCAAGAAGAAGAGGGGGAGACATTCGGGCAGGTGCCAGCTGTACCATTACCATCACCTAGTTCAGGGAAGAGACATCTGGGAGAATCTCAGATTTAGGGACAAGGTGGAATGATGTCACTGTGAGAAGTGGGATCAGAGAATCCAAAGAAGCAGGTAGTGTTTCTACCTCAGTGGAGGCTGCTGCCTCAGGAAGTAGTCTGGATGGAGGATTTCTCCTTCTGTAGACAGGAGCAGGAGGGAGGCTTCTGGAATCCTAGAAAGAGGTCCTGGGTCATTCCTGTAGAGGATGATGTCTATTTATAAAGTGGTGAATGTCGAATAAACCGTCACCTTAGAAAGTGTAAGTCTCTGGCTCACTTGTTC
Organism: Canis aureus; assembly: GCF_053574225.1. Taxonomy (NCBI): domain Eukaryota; kingdom Metazoa; phylum Chordata; class Mammalia; order Carnivora; family Canidae; genus Canis; species Canis aureus. The sequence continues at coordinate 48,962,385 of NC_135612.1, read as the reverse complement.
ACTTGCTCACTCAGTCTTCCGTCCCACGAATGAACATGCATTGGGCTCGTGATGTGTCCCAGGAAGGGACTGTGCTAGGGCTGCTGAGGTGAAGGGAGGCCAGCCTCTGCTCTCCAGGAGCTTCCAGTAGAACCCAGGCCTGGTGGCGGCAGAGTGCAGAGAAGAGCCAGGGATAGCCAGTGGGATGGGGTCAGGCCTCTCTGCTAAGCCTAGGGAGGGGTCCCCTGGGGGTGTGGAGCCTGCAGGGAGGAGTCCGTGTTTATCTGGTAGACAGGCCCGCGGTTAGTGTTGAGGCTTGGGTTCCTGTTGAGACCTACATCTGTGGGGTGTGGATGGGAACTGCAGGGAGTCTCCTGTGATAGTGGCTGAGGGCTGCCACCAGGAATAGGGTGGAGGGAGATTGGCAGGTGGGATGTCCCCACCACTGTTCAGCTCTGCGGCATTGGGGGTGGGAGGTAGGGAAGTGGCAGGAAGTTTGTGAGGGAAGCTCTCTGCAGGGCTGGTGTCAGCGTGGGGTAGTGGCATCCTGCCGGCCCTGCTTCGTGGGTCTGTCTGGGTGCTTGTCCTGCCCCCCTGTCCTGGAGCACCTGACCCCATCCAGTTGTTCTCTAAAGCTCATTTGTCTTTAAAACTAAGCTTCCCTGGTGGAGGAGGTGGGAATGGATGGACTGCAACAGTGAGTGGTTCTCAAACTTTTTGTTCGTAGGACCTTGATCTCAAATCTCGAGGACCCCAGTGATCCTGTGTTTATAAGAGTTAAATCTGTGGGTATTTAATTAGAAATTAAAACTGAGGAGCACCTGGGTGGCACAGTTGGTTAAGTGGACGACTCATGGTTTTAGCTCAGGTTCGTGAGATCAAGCCCCACTCAGGGAAGAATCTGCTTGGGATTCTCTCTCCCTCTCTCTCTCTGCCTGCCTTCCTCCCCCCCCCCCAAATCCCCGGCTTGTGCTCGCTCTGTGTAGTAATCTTTATTTTTTCAAAAATATTTTATTTGAAAGAGAAAACACAAGCAGGAGGGAGAGATGGAGAAGCACAGCAGGGGGTGCGATGCGGGGCTTGATCCCAGGACCTCAGGATCATGACCTGAGCTGAAGGCAGACCCTTAACTGACTGAGCCCCCCAGGCGCCCCTCTCAAATAATCTTTAAAAAATTTTTTTTAGATTGAGAACACACAGGCATGTGTTCCAGGAGCCATAAGTGATGGCTACAAACCGCCTACTGCACACTTGTGGGGAAGATGAGAGCCAAAAAGGCAAAGAAGGTCACAATGCTATTATGTAAATAGTTTTGACCTCACAGACACCCCCCTCCCCGGAAGGGTGGATTCCTTTGGATTAGAAGATTTGTACATACACTCAGCATAAAGCATCCACCGACTCTGTTGGCAAGTCTCCACTACTGTGTTGGGGGTGGAGGGACATGACACGAGGTAATTCCTGCCCTCTGCAGTTCCAGGGGGCCAACTTCCTTGAAGGATTATAGAAGTGGGCATTTATATTGCAGCTGTGGTAAGGTTATATGAGGCGGGGGCTACAAGGACTGAGCCTCATCAGGGGCTCTCCTGCTTCCCAGAGGAAGTGAATCCAGGCTCCCAGCATAAGAGGAAGGGGACAGCAGTCACATGAAGACCAGGAGAGTGGCCTTGTATGGTTTTATCAGGCCAGAGGCCCCTGTGGTAGGAGTGCAGTGTGTGTGGGGTACAGTGGCCACATTGCAGGGGACGGGAGTGGCCTTGCAGAGCATCCTCTGCTCGTCCCTTCCCAGCACAGGCCTGAGTGGAAGGAGTCCACTGGTGGCCTGGATGCTGCACCCCGAGCCCCCCTCCATGGGGTCTTGCAAGGGTCCCTTGCTCTCTACTGCCTGTCCAGGGCTGCACACAGTCACGCCTCCCAGGTCCTGGCCAGCCCTTCCTTCATCTGTGCCTCGAGCTGCGTTCTTCCATCTGCCTGTGGACCCTGGTCAGGTCCTCCGTGTCCCCTGCCCGCTTGTTCCTCTCCCGCCACGCCCCGGGTGCCTGGTCTACCTGTGGTCCCTGTTGTATCTTTCATAAAAGTCCTAGCCACTCATACTCCTTCCATGAACCACTGCTCTGAGTGCCGTCCCAACATTTCCTCGTTCCGTCCTCACCATAGCCCTGTGGAATAGCTCTATCCCCATCTTCCAGATGAGGAAACTGAGGCGCAAAGGGGTTAAGGATGTTGCACAGGATCCTTTGCAATGGAGTGGTAGGACTGGGATACAGGCCTATATACTCTTAACCACTACTCTGGCTGCTTTTTTTCTTTGCTATTTTGTTTCCAGCTCTGGAACCCCATGGTCGCACCTCCGTTCTGACACCTAGTAGGTGCTCACCAGAGGTTTAAGAAATAAATGTCATCTTTGTATTTTGCCTGCCTGGGTGTCAGGCCTCCGGCATGTGCTGTTGCTAAGGAAATGGCCAGATGAGCAGACCAGAGACAGATGAATATCACCTGTTGATGTGTTTGGAAGCTCTAATTACCAGTGGTTTTCAGGGCAGAGGTGCAGGTTTGTAATGACTGGATGGATAGGTTCTAAGGCCATCCCGGTCACTGGCGAAGGCACTCCTAAAATGATTTCGTGCACTGTAAAGTCCCTTGCTGGTGGGAGGTACTGTTTTTGCTGTTACCAAAAGCAAAAGTCTCTTGGGGTGTGTGCTTTCCAAGTCCTGGGCTGGGGCTCTTGGTTCAAGGCGAGGACAAGAGGAGGAGGAGAGTGATTCCCAAGGCAGGTGGTTAGAAGGCCCACCCCAGGAGTGCACATTGGGTTCAGAGATCAGCTTTTGGAGAATGAACATGAATGAGGGTCTGGCTTCGACCTCATGCGAGGGCCAGCTGGTTTCTGAGCGCTGGCCCCTCTGCCGGAGGTCTGAGATCCAGACCCGATGCACACGTCTGCGAGTAAATAATTGGGGAGGGTCTCGATGCAGAATGGGCCCTGGACCTGAGGGATGAAAATCGGATGTTGGTCTGGACCCGTTTTCCCCACTTCCAGGTGGATTGCCTTAGCTTTGTGGGTTTTTCCTTCCAGCTCTGCAGATCTGCTGGCATACTTATTTGGAAGTGGAGTAAGCAGAATTTTTCAAAGGAAAGCAGTTTGCAAAAGATGAAAATAAAACAACTTTGGATAAATGGCTCATCTGGCAATGGGAAATAGCCCCTGGCGTTGGGAGGTCTTTAACCTTGTCTGAACATGCAGTTTGGCTCCTGCATCATCTTAGAGAGAGGAACTTGCTGTCTCTCTGCTGAAGCTAGACCCTGGGGGGAGAGAGCCAAAAATGCAACCCTAGCTCTGTTTGAGAACTTGATAAATAACTGTATTTCCCCTGTCCAGTGACTTGTGCGTCCCTCCTTTCCAAGATACCATGCTTTCTGTCCGCTGGACCCACTACTACAGTCTTCTTCTAGCCTTCTGTCCTCTGCCCCTGCACCTTGTTTATTCTGCTCTGCAGATTGCAGCCACCAGGGTGGTCTCCCCGTAAATGCAGTGTGAGTCCGATCTGCTACATCTGTGAGCAGGGCCACACAGTTCCATGTGATCATGGCCTCTTTGCTTTTTTGACCTCATTTCCTGCTTTGTTGTCTTAGCATGGGCCACACTGGTGTCTTTGCTCTTTGTTACATATTCCAAGCTTATTTCTACCTCAGGGCCTTTGCATTTCCTGTGTCCTCTACTGGGCTCACATCACAGATCTTGGGGGCCCTCCCTCCCTTGTTTCAGGGCTCTGCTCACATACTCTCACAGAGGCTGCTCTCCCTGTTAGCCTTATGTAAAGCAGTGCCCTCATGCTCTCTTTCACCCTTGCACTCCGTGGCACCCATTCTCAGCTTTTTTTTTCTACATAGAACTCGGCTCCACTGGTCATAGCACATGGTTAGTTATGTATGTGTTTCATTTCTGTCCTGCTGTACCAAAACAGAAGTGCCACAGGCGCAAGGACTTTCTGTAGTTTATTGGCTGTATTCTCATCACGTGGGACAGGGTTGGTACGTGACAGGTGCTTACTGAGGCTGTGGTACAAATGAGGTTGAGTGACTGAGTCCAGACCACCAGGCTCACCCAGCTTTCTTCCACTGCCTCAGCATGTCACGGAGCCAAGAAGAGCTTCGGATTTCAGCAGCCCTGGATTTGAATGCTGGCTCTTCCATTCCCTAGTCAGGTATTGCTGGGCGAGTTAACTTTCTTCTTTGGTCTTCCTTGTCTTCACTTGTAGAACTGAGGGAACATGGCTTGCCTGGTGGGCTGTTGGAGGAATTTTCGTTAGCCCATATGCTGTACTAATTTTGTGTTGGACAAACAGAGAAAAGGCCTTTAAAAAACAGCTTTATTGAGATATAATTCACATCCCATAAAATCGACCCATCTGAAGCATACAGTTGGGTGGTTTAGTGTATTCACAGAGTTGCGCAACCATTGGCACAATCCAATTTTAGAACATTTCCATCACCCTCGAAAAGGAAGCCTGTACCCATTGGCGGTCTTTCCCCGTTACTCCCTCTCCCCAGGCCCCAGCAACAGCTGGTCTACATTCTGTCCCTATAGATTTGCCTATTGACATCTGCTATAAAGGGAATCCTACAACATGGGGCTTTTTGTGACCAGTGTCTTTTCTAAGGCTCATCCATGTTATAATAAGCATCAGTACTTCTTTCCTTTTTATGGCAAATAATATTCCATCAGGTGAATCTCTTTCATGTTTTGTATCCATTCATGTATCCATAGGCACTTGGGTTCTTTCCACTTTTTCACTCCTATGGGTAATGCTGCTGTGAACCTCAGTGTAGGGGTGTTGTGTAGAGGAGCAGAGGGCTTATTGGACGTATCCAAGCCAGTACGGGGATGCCTTCTTTGAGAAGTCTTCATGCTTCGAACCACATCCCTACCCCCCAGTAGCTACTAAACTCATTCCTTTCATATTATTGTGTTTTTTTTTTAAAGATTTTATTTAGAGAAAGAGTGCACACAAGTAGGGAAAGGGGGAAAAGGAAGAAGGAAAAAGAAGAATCTCAAGCAGAGTCTACGCTGAGCACAAAGCCCAATGCAAGGCTTGATCTCATAACCCTGAGATCATGACCCGAGCCAAAACTAAGATTTGGATGCTCAACTGACTGAGCTACCCAGGTGCTCCTCAAACTATTGTATTCTTACAGAGCTATCTTACTCATCTCAGCAGACATTCTTCTGATGGAGGATTATCATTATTTTTTCCACTTAAGGATAGGACTAGCTGGTTCTTCATGTGGTTTTGCCATCTGCACATCCCCGTCTTGGCTCACACTGGTTATGCTGATGCCTCTTCTAGGCCACGTTCTGCTCAGCCCCTAGACTTTAGTGGACTCCATTCTTAGAACCTTCCTTGCACAGCCCTTTGCTGAATGAATTTGGCCATTCTGTTTTGAGAACCCTTGACTCAAAGCGGACTTGTCTGAAACACGATCTTTGAGTTTTTGAGTTCATCTCATTCCAGCACATTTCTTTATCTCCTAATTGCATTACCCTCGACCCCAGTAGAATTACAAATAAGTACTTCAGAAGATTCATTAAGTCTTGGCTGCTGGTGAGGGAGTGATGACAAAGGAGGTGTGTGAATCACTCCGCCAAGGACCAGTGTTTGAGCTTCTCCTTTCCTCCAGGGAAGTCCTGAGTTCCCTGATTCTTCTCTGAAGGGCACATGGGGCAGTGCAGATCTTCCTGAAGGGGGAGTGTGGTGGTGCTAAAGATCAGCCCTCTAGCTCTACTGTGAGGAAACGAAGGAAGGTAGCACCGGTTTACATTAGGCATGAAGGTTTGTTGAAACATTTTAGTCCAAGGTGTGTGGGATTCCAGAGTCCAGTCATGTCTCATGGGTTCTTTTTTTTTTTTTTTTATGTTTGTTTTGGCTTTTTGTTTTCTATGTAGGCTCCACACTCAGTGTGGAGACCAATGTGTGGCTTGAACTCATGACTCTGAGATAAGACCTGAGCCAAAATCAAGAGTCAGATGCCTAACTGACTGAGCCACCCAGGCACCCCACTGTCTTGTGCTCTTTGAGCACTTTTCATCGTATATTTCTCTATGTCATGTTATGGATCGCAGCTTCACCCCGGCCTCTGCTCATCTGTCGCTACCTCAGAAGGGCCTTCCCCGAACACCCATCTCTCCTGACCCCCATCTTCACTCTGGGGCCCCTTACTTGACTTTCTTTATCTCCATATTATATATTTATTTCATGGTGGTGGTTGTTCCTTATCAGAACATAGGCCTCAGCAGAGCACATCAATCACTCACATCACTGTTGTATCTTTAGAGCTTTAGCTGGTTCTCAGAACATGGAAGGGATGCATTAAATACATGTCGAGTGAATGAATGGATGCATTTAGTGTTCTAAAAACTCTAAGGCAAAGGTGCTATTATTGCTACTGTGTGGGGGATAAAAGCCCTGGTCCTTGGGATGATTACTGCAGGTCATGAGGTAACTTGAGCTCAGCTCTCCTGGGTCCCAGGGTCCGAGAATGTCCTCTATAGGTCATTTGGAAACCCTCAGAAAATGTCATGGATGGCAGAAGGTGGCACATGAAGTCCTTACTGGAGTAGAGATTTTAAAGGGTTATGGAGCAAGGATTTCCTGTGGCCTGAGAGGGAAATCAGGAAATGGCAGAAACTCAGGAAACAGCAGTGGGAGACACTGTGCTGAGGGAGGGACTGGGGGCAGGGGGAGAATGATACTGGAAGTGACTGTGGAAGATTGTAAACCAGAGGGAAGCCCCTACAGAGCCTCTTAGGAGCCCTATGATGAATGCAGTCTAGACCAGCCCACTGGATCCTCTCAGGCTGTCCTGTGTACCCTGGTCCTACCCTCCCCAGCCTGATCATCTCAGGCTCTCCATGTCCCCCGCCCCCCGCCTGGTCATCTCAGGCTGTCCTCTGTACCCCCAGCCTCATCATCTCAGGCTTTCCCATGTGCCCTGTCCCCCCATCCCCAGCCTAATCATCTCAGGCTGTCCCGTGTATCACCCCCTCAGCCTTCCCAGCCTGGTACGCAGATGGTCCTCCCAGGAGGGTCCAGCACTTGGAGGGTTGGAAGGGATTGCAGCCTAGCAGGACTGACTCTTGATCGTTGTGCTAATGAGAAAGTCATGGGTGATGGCATGAATACCACAAGTCACACTTGGCCTGACAGTGGAATGCATGGCACCCTGTGATTTCATTGCAGTAGATGCTAACTGTTCGCATGGGGAATCTGTGTGTCTTCAATTTGTGGAGATAAGTTTGCAGGAAGAGGGAGCCTTGTCGTGGTATCACAAATCCCCCCCCCCCCAGAGATTATCAGTTTACCTGGGATGATCCCAAAATCCCATGCCGTCTGTGTGAGAAACCAGGGGTCAACTCTAAAAGTAGATACAGCGCCCTGTCATTTGTAATGGGTTTGTTTGCTTGTTGACTTTTTGTTTTGGCCATTTTTAGATAAAACATTTAACAGTGTCTGATGCCCTATGTCCGTGTTTGGGTGTGGTGAGTGTGTGTTGAGACCCAGATGGCCGGCTGCTGCAATATGCAAACCTCTCCACTCCCCACGTGTGTCATCCCTATAATTGATGTTTATTTCTTGCTTATGTGACATCTAAAACAGGTGGGCTGCTCTCGGCCAAGTGGTGGCTCTTTGTACCTTGGCATTATTGTTTTCAACATGTCCTTTGCAGGGTTGCCATGTTGGTCTATGTCAAGGAGGAGGAAAGATTATGGTGGAAGGGGCATGGGGAGTTGTGGGGGCCAGGCTGGGGGTGGCACATGCTACTCCTCGCACATTCTGGTGGCCCAGGCTCCGGCTGCGGCCTCCCTGGGAGGCAAGGAAAGCCAGCTGAGCCGTGTGCCCAGGGAGGAGCAGAGGTAGGTTTAATCACTGGGAGCCCCTTGCTGCCACAGCGACTCTGTATTTTTAACCACAAGGATCCTTTTGAATTATATAGCCCTCTGTGTACTTGACAGCCCATTCTTGAGAACTGTTTCCTTTGATCTTCACAGGTAAAGGGGTTACTGTCCCCATTTTGCAGATGAGGAAATGGAGGCTTAGAAAGCTATCTGTCATAGAGGATTTGCTTCTTCCTGACCAGGACCAGGATTTGCTCCTGGTCATAGAGGATCGGATGCTGGTGACAGCACTGGAATCTAGGCCCTCCTGGGTCCCATTCCATGCCTTACCCTGTCCTTTCTTTCCACAAGTCTCTGAATGTGGTCAGATCTACTCTCAGACTCCTGTCCATGTGCCGTGTAGCTCCTGGGACAATCCCCATCCTAACCCCGATCTGAGAGGCTTTGAGGGGGACCTTGTCTTCTCATAGCAGCACACAGACCAGGTGAGGGAGGGTCAGTGGGGATGCTGAGTGGTAGTGAGGGTTTGTAAAGACTTACAGGGAAAGAGAATTGTGTATTAAAATCCAGGGCCCCAGAGGGCGGGGTAATCAGAAAACACATGATCAAAGGGAAGAGCACGTAAGGACCCATCTTTGACCTGTGCTTGGGAACTCCAAAGCCAACCTTGGCCCTCCAGTGACCCCCGAAGAGACCCCAGGGTCCCCTTGATGGCCGGATGTCCTGTAATGAGTGAAAAGCCCAAGATTCTGTTCAAATCCTGGAATTCCATGCGGTACTGAAGGAAGAGTTTTAAAACTAGACCTGACAGGTCAAAATAAATATCCTCCATCGTGAGGCACAATCTCATTTGGGCCTCTGAGGCCTTCCCAGCTGCGGGCTCTCTACAAATAGCCTTCATTAACTGTTCACTTCATACCCCGGCTGCCGTCTCCCTGCTTTTCTTGTGCCATCCTGCTCACTGCTTCCTCTGCTCACCGGCCTGGCCCCAGGCTGGGACTACTCAGGTGCAGTGTGCCAGAGCTCCGGGACTGTGGGAGGTTAGTGTGTGTGCGTGTGTGCATGTGTGTGTGCACAAATGTGTGTGAGTCTGTGAGTTTGTGAATGTGGGAGAGTGTGTGCCCCTGTGTGTTTGAAGAGTGAAAGTTTGTGTTAAGTGTGAATCTGCATATGTGTGTGTGTGTGTTTAGTGAAAGTGTGTAAATATGAGTCTGTTCATGGAAGTGCATACACATTGTGTGTAAGAATGTGAATCTGAGTCTGTGAAGGAGTGAAAGTGTGTATGAGTCTGAGTGTGTCTGTACGTGTCAGTGTGAGTCAGTTTATGTGTGCATGTGAGTCCAAGTGTGTCCCTGAGAGTGAGTCTGTACATGTGAGTGTATATGTGCATGTGAGTCTGAGTGTCTCGGTGTGAGTATACATGTGAGTATATGTGTGCATGAGTTTGAGCGTGTCCACGGTCCACGTGAGTCTGTGTTCACGTGGGCCTATGAGAGTGAGTGTGAATCTGTATGTGTGAATTTGGTACATGTGCCTTTGAGTGTGTGCCCCTGTGTGAATCTGTGTATGTGTGCCTGTGAGTCTGAGTGTGTGTCCCTGTGAGCGTGATCTATGTTTGAATGTAAGTGTGTATATGTCTGTGTGTGAATCTGTGTGTGTGTTGGGGGCAGTTCTAGAAGGCACTGGACACGTCTGCTCTCAATTGCTTCCCACCATTCGGTCGTGGAGGCATCTGGAAGGCGTGAGCCCCACCCCTGAGCCGGGTGGGCCTGAGGGCCTGGATTCCAGCTCCCAGCCCTTGGCGGCAGGAGGCAGGGAGCTCCAGGAGGAGCTCGGAGGGGGTTTCGGGGAAGCTTGCCACCCTCAGTGCCCTTCTCCGGCATCGCCTTTAGCAATCCGTGTAGCTCAGCCCCGCCTGGCTCTTCAGTGCGTCGTGCAAGTGGCCCCAGGGCTCATCATTCCGATGGCCTCAGGACACTTGTGCCCGACTGGCTGCGGGGAGCTCAGATCTGCGGTAACAAGGTGGAGGTAGGTTGAGAAACGAACCTGGACAGAAACAGGTGGCCGAGCCTGTGGCTCTCGCCGAGGTCAGGCCGCTTCTGCCGTGTGACAGATTCGGGACACGGAGGAAAGACAAGCTGAAGCTCCGCTGAGCCAGCGGCGCCGCCAGCGCTGCCGGAGTGCTGCGTGCTCGGGAGGGGGCAGCCGGACGGCCCAGAGTTGAAGCTGAGGATGGTTCCCGTCACCGGCTTACAGGTTTCTTCCCTTGTGTCCTGAGCATCAGCCCTCGGAGCCAGATTGCTCTCGCCGCTGCAGACGCTGCAACATCACCATGTCCCCACGGTGCACGGGGCGGAAAAAATCCCCATTGAATCGGCACAAAATTGCAGTTCTGAGCAGTTCAGCCTATGATCCCACCAAAGTATTGAGCCTCGCACCCAATTTTATGGGCTCAGGTTGGCATTAAAGCAGGAGGCAGAGATGTGCTTTTCAAATGCAAATTTCGGAAACGTTTATTTGAATGGGTCCCTAAGGAGCCATAAGCATTTTCAGATCCCAATTAACCTGGGTGTATTTGAATGCCTCAGCAGTGGAAGGGATTCATGCCTGGGCCTTGGTGACACTTCTCAAAGCCAGCAGCTGGCACGTCTCAAAGTGGTGGTTTCAACCCGAGGCTGAGTGATAAGGTGGTGGCTTTGTAGAACATAAAAAATTCGAACCCTTGCTTCTGCAAAGAGCTTGGCTGCTGTAACACAAATCACATTAGTGTGGCATCTTACTTCCAAAAAGCAGTGCTAGTCATAGAGAAGACAAAAACCTTGGTGTAGAGTTTTTTGTTTGGTTGTGGGTTCTTTTTTGTTGTTTGTTTTTTTGAACAGCAAGAGAGAGGAGACGTAATTTGTATTTTTGAGCTCCGCTTTCAAATAACTTTATAAATGGTTTTAAAACCGTTTAACTCCGTTTAGGCTGCTATCATAAAAATACCATAGCCTGGGTGGCTTGAAGAACAGACATTTATTTCTCACAGTTTTGGAGGCTGCTAAGTCTGAGATCAAGATGGCTAGTGAGAACTCGTTTCCTGGCTCTTAGAGAGCCATCTTCACCCTGTGGCCTCACGTGTTGCAGAAGGGATGAGAGAGCTCTCTAGGGTCTCTTTTACAAGGATAGCAATTCCATTCACGAGGTCTCCGGTCTCATGACCTAATCACCACCCAAAGGCCCCGCCTCCTAATACCATCACCTTGGGGCTTGGGATTTGAACATGAATTTTGGGAATACATACATGTAGTCTGTAACAAAAACTGTCTTTGGAAATGATCCAGAAAAGTTGGATTCTGGAGAAGTTTTGGATTACCTTCATCTGTTTGCATTTCATATGTTTTCCTTTTTAAATATGCAAGGAAGTGATTAGAGCATAGGAATCTGTCTAAATAAATACAATAGCTCTTGTGCCTTTATCACTTGGATTTTTTATTTTTAATTATCAGAGCAGACCAGGAGGTATCCAGAAGCAGAGAGTATGGTTTTCTAGTTTGCTGTACCTAGAAGCAAACTGTGGGACAGATTAGTCCAGAAGATCACATCAGGTCCCCACTTGAAGCTTTATATGGCATTCTGTTGTTAGAGTGTCTGTCCTAGTTAGGCTTTTCTTTGATAGTAATATTTTTTATCTCTTCCCTTTCTCCCTCGGATACTGGAGCTGATGGAGGGACATAATCCAGAACATTGCCGTGTGATGAGAACAGATAACACTTGAGATAGATAGATAGATATCTAACGGTACTCCACTCTTGAATGAGCCACATGGTATGCAGATAATCCCAGATGAAATAATGTTTTTAAAGATTTATTTTTTATTTTAGAGAAAAAGAGCAGGGGGAAGGTCAGAGGAAGAGAATCTCAAGCAGACTCCCCACTAAGCATAGAGCCTGATGCAGTGCTCAACCCCATGATCCTGAGATCATGATCTGAGCTGAAACCAAGAGTTGGCTACTTAACCAACTACCCCACCCAGGTGCTACACCAGATGAAATAAATTAAACCTGTTTTACAGATGGACTGTTTGGTCCTGTTGACTGCCTGCTCCTGTTATCTATCATATTTTCCTGGATCCTGTTATCATATATCTAGATCCTGATATCTATAAAATATCAAAAGGACAGTTTTGAGCTGTGGTCCTTTCGATCAGCTCACCATCTGGGGGCCGCTGGGACATAGTGGCAGGCATAAAGTTCAGGGTCACTTCTTCAGTACTTTCCCAAATCCTACTGGCATAAACTCTCTTCCTGTCTATTTTGTCTGCAAGACTCGGTGCCAAGAGTTTTCACAGACAGATCTTCAGACTGTTGAATCAAGAGGAAGGCTTCACTTCCTCCTCTTCTCTCTCTTCTTCCTGCAGAGATGCAAGATGGCTTTGAAAAGCACATATCTTCTTTCCCTTCTGATTGCCTTATTTGTTCAGATGCTTCCATCTGAGCGTTTTCTTTATTCCTCTGCCTAATCACCTCAGAAAGTATCCAGGCAAACGGCTCATGGCCCATCCATCAAAGTGCCATGCACCTCCACTTTCTCAAACAGGAAATACTCCTAAAAGCTGCAGAGGAGAGCAGTGCTCCCGGTTCAGCATAAGACCTGAGACTGGAAGAACTGTGTACATAGGGCTCCCTGCCCCTCTCACTTCCCCACCTTGGAAAACAGAGGAGGAGGAGGGGGAGGAAAGGGAGTTCAGTGGGCATCCTTCAGATGACACTTTCAGCCTCCTGTGTGTTTTCTCTCAAGTAAACCCTTTGGAGTTCTGCTGGGGTTATTAGAGACCAGGTGTGGCTGGCCCACTAGAGTTCTCTGTACTGTGTGTGTTCCGCAGCATGAAGGTGTTTCTGCTAGAACAGTGCCTCTACCCTTTGCATCTGGTCACTAGATCAGATGCGTAGGCTCCACAGACCACCATGAGGTCAGGTGCACCAAATTCTGGTGCTAGACAGGGGAAGTTCAGCCACAGGCAGGCAGTGAGAAGGAGCCAGGATGGAGCTGAACAACCCCCACTTACTAGGGAAATTTCTACCCACTCTTCCCACACACCCACACTGCGCACACACCCACACTGCGCACACACCCATGCAGAGCATTTGTGCATGTGTTCACACACCCATGGTGACCACAGCCCCCACAAACATGCCTATCCAGCCCAGTATGACTTTTGGTCACCCTGAGGGTGGCTTTGCTTATTCGTGCCTTAATGCGCACTCTTTTTTGTGTGTGTGTGAATATGATTATTTCATATAATACTCATTTTTTTAGTATTTTAAGATTTTAAAAAATTGTAACCTAATTGACGCACCGTGTTTACATTAGTGATTCAGCATCCCTGTATGTTACAGTATTATACTGCGTTCCTGCTTTGCATGTGCTGGTTCTTCCGCATGGAATTCGCCCTCATTGGGTCAAGCAAACCCCTTATGTTTTCTTTTTTTACTGAGTCAGCTCCAGGGTCCCCTTCTCTGTGAAGCCTTCTCTGCGCATCACCTGCCATACACACAGGGTCCCACTTGCAGCACTGTCTTCATGGAGCATTGTCTTCCTTTGTCCTTGTTCTGTGATGCTGCTCATGTACTCCTCTGCCTGCTATACCTCAAGGGGTAAACCATGTCTTTTCATTGGACAAAAAAAATATGTGTATAAATGTACCTGGCACTTATAACCAATTAGTAGACATTTGTTAGATGAATAAGTAAGTGAATGATTTTTTTTGGGGGGAGGGAGGTTGCAGTTTGCAAATTATCTGACTGCTATATGCATACTAAGAACTAATTGCTTTTGTAGATCAAAATTCTCATGTTTGTCTCTTATAATTATTACTGTCTTACTATGAAGACCATTACCAAAATCTACTTTGACTTGATGCCACTCAACCTATATAATTTACTTCCTGGTAGAAGTGTTCCTGGCACCTCCCAACCTCACTTTTTGCTTCTCTCAAGAGAAATCTCCATTCCCCCATGGAAGGGATTTAGCTATGTTTATGTGTCTCCTGGTGGTGGAGGCTGGATTGAGGGATCTGGATTGAGTGGTAGGGAGTTCGCCAGGATTGGTACTTTGGAATTGCTGTCTAGAAGAAAATTTGAGCTGGGAGCCATAGTTGGTGCAGCTGCTAATTTCCCAGCTTTATGTGTTGAAATTCTTTAGCATTCTATTTGTTGTGGTGACCAGGAAGTATAGCATTTCCCCCCCTTAGCTAAAGGCTAAAAGGCAAAAAAACCTTACCTGCTCACCCAGAAAAGCATTTAGCTCAAATAGAAAAAAGGTCTACAGCCATTTAAAGGAAAAATAAAAGACACTGGTATTGAGATAAAGCATGCTTTCCCCAAGCTGTTTAAAACACATCATAAGCAAGGTCCAAATAGCATGGGTAAGACAGAGAATAGGGTATGTTCTGAACTATATTTTAATGTGTTATTTAAAATATGGTCACAGTGCAGTATATTTGCATTGCCTGTCTTTGGGCTCTGTTTCTCAAACAATGAGAGTTGTGATGAAATTTGCAGCTGGTGAGCTGGCCCCAAGCCTGGGCAGTTTGGGATACAGCACATCCTGGAGCAGCCAGCAAGTCTGCTGGGGTCACTAACAGGTGCCTACAGGATGGGGGAGAGACCTGGGGTCCTCTTCTGTTTTTGTAGCTGGCATGCCAAATAGTTGATGTGGATTTTGAGGTCTGTAACCATTTGATGAAACAGTCCTAGAGAATAAAAGCAGGCATTTTGGAGATGGGCTGTGTCTGGCTTCCAGGGACCCAGAAGGAGCTCCAGTAACGCAAGGTGGTTGCTTTTCTTTCTTTGTCGTCTGGATAAGTAGATTCTTTTCTCCCATAAAGTCTTCAAACCTCCAGGTCTCTCCTGACCTAAAATAGGCAATGAATATGGGTGCCATCACCATACAGTGTTTTGCCTTGGCTAGACATTGCTCATGCAGGCATGATTTTCTGACAGCCAGCAGCCACCCCTGGGCACAAGAGCAGATGGAGCTGTCACCTGTTTGCCTGACCCAGGAAGGTGAGCTGAGGTGCTGGGGGTCCGCCCCCCAGCCCTATGCCTGTGTTGAGATGCTGGTAGGCACAGAGGAGGGATGCATGTGAAAATTTTCAGATAGGTATAGATGTCTGCAGTTGGTCCTCATTATTTGTGGATTCCATGTTTACAATTTTGCCTGTTAGCATTTATTTGTAAACTCAAAATCCATATCCATAGCTCTTTTGTGGTCATTTGCAGACATCTACACTGAGTGGTGAAAAATTTGAGTTGTCCTGTGCTGAGTGTTCCCAGCTGAGGTCACATAAGGCCACTTTCTGCCTCCCTGTTTCAGCTCTCGTACTATAAACAATTGTCCTTTTTGTGGTCTATTTAATGCTGCACTTTTGTGCTTTTTGTTGGTGGTTTCGTTGTTTAAAATGGCTCTCAAGTGTAGTGCTAAAGTGCTATTTTGTGTTCCTAAGTGCAGGGAGGCTGTAATGTGTCTTTTGGAGAAAATATGCATGTCAGATAGGCTTCTTTCAAGCTGTGGAGCTGTTGACTTGCAAGATCAGTGTTAATGAATCTACAGCATATATTAGATAAGGTGTCTTTAAGCAGAAGCCTATACCACAGGGTTATATGGCGATCTATTGATGAAATTGTTGACCAGAGGCTCATAGGTACTTGACTGTGGACTCCCCTAGGAGCATTCACTAATTCAGTGTTTGGCACAACTTTGTAGAACATAACTAACCGCAATTAATGTGAATCAGCTCTGTAAAGTGCTTGGAGAGTTTTGCGTATGGTCGGTACCGTATTTGGAACATTTGGCTGAAGCTGTATGGCCTCTGGGACACAAGTGGTGCCCTCACACACATGTCTGTGCTGGGATGGGGCTGGTAATGAGAGGTGGGGACCGCCAGGAACCAAGGCCCCAGGACAGTGTGGTTGCCTCATCTGGCAGTAGATGACTTACTGAAGGGGGCAGTGGTGCTCACAGTCATGTGTACTCTGGGTGAGGACAGAGGACCGGGGAACTGGGACATGGCTCCAGTTTGGTTCCTGGCACTACATGGGTTGCATGAATCTCAGCTGTGAGATGAGCTGTGTGCCTCCATCCAGGGACACATAGGAAGAGACAGTGGGTGGGACCCTGGTGTGGGGAACTGGGATGGATGGATGGATGGATGGGTGGATGGATGGATGGAAGGAAGGAAGGAATAGGGTTTCATTCTCTTTACCTCTCCCTCCTTGGCTATGCTTATGGATATCCAGGCAGTGAGCCAATTCCCAAGTGCCTGCTGCTGCCAGGCACTGCACATTGGCTCTCATCTGAACTTGACGGCAACCTTTTGAGTCAACCATCATCTCCATTGTGTGATAGAGAGCAGGCACAGAGAGGTTGCCTGAATTGTCAGAAGACACACAGCTAATAAGGGCTAGAATTTAGATGTAAGCCTAGATTAACAGTGATACAACTAATGGGATTTGGTGGCTGATTGGGAAATCAGATGGAATGGCAGCAAGAATGGAGAATGAAGGTGGGATTCTTGTCTGGAGGTCTATAATAATAGTTGCTTTGAGGGAAATGAAGAAGTTAAGTGAGTGATTGTAGGGGACAAGGGTGAGTCGAGGTTGTGGTTCTCAAGCCTGGGATGGTTTTGCCTGCCCCTTCAAGGACATTTGGCAAAGTCTGGATTTGTTATTGGTTGTTGGTTGTCTTGATGGGGTTGAGGGGAAGAGGGAGTGCTAACGGCCTCTGATGGACAGAGACCAGGAATGCTGCTGACGCATTTTACAGTGCAGAGGACAGCCCTCACAACAAAGAATTATTTGACCCAAGATGTCAGTAATACCAAGGCTGAGAATACCTGAATTAAGATGAAAGCAGAGTCTGGCAGGATATTGCGGGTCAGACCCCAGAGGGGCCTGTAGACAGGCCCAAGGGAGAACCCACTGTTGTGACAGCAGAAGGTGAAGGGTTTATTTTGGGTTTCCTGATAACATTTCCTCTGCTGCAAAATTGCTGCCCTCTGGAAACTTTAGTAAGAGTATTTCCTTCTGACTTGTTATCATTCCAGGCTCAATTCACTTCTTTTTTGATACCTTCTTTATATTAAATAAGACACACTGTGTCTGCGAGCTGTGTCCCTACATGTCAGCAGACACAGGTGACAAGACAGGCCAGAGGGACAGCGTCCCTGGATCTGAGAGGCCAGGCTAGCGGCCCAGCACCATCTGTGAAATGACCACAGGTGTGGGATACCTCTTAGGGTTCAGGGGTGTTGTGAGGCCTCTCCTTGGGGTATGAGATAATGGGAAGGACCTAGGGCAGTGAGGTCCAAAAAACCAGGCCCCTCCCAAGGGGTTCAGGCTGACCTAAAGGGTCACCATTGGCTTTTTATTTCTCTAACTCTTAGCATTTACAGTGTGTCCTGAGGGACCTTGCAGCATTTTCAGACAGACCCATGAATGAAAATGAGCCCTGCAAATTCCTGTATGGACAAGTGTTTTTCAAATGCTGGGAGCGGGGCAGGAGGGGGGGTTGGAGCACAGAGGAAGGGACAGGTGCCTTAGCCTGGAGAAGTCAAAGGAGTGGCACAAGGCGCTGCTGGGACCAGAAGGTAGAGAAAGGAGTCCAGGTGGGGGGAAGAAAGTGCTAGAGGGTTGGAGTGTGCTGTGGGTAGGTACTCAGCCTTGGTCAAGGGTGAGAAGAGGCTGCAGGGAGTTCACAGGGCAGCAGAAAATTGGGTGCTTCCTCCAGAATGATCTCTGAGGCTTCAAGGGAAACTCTCTCCAAGAGATGGAGCATCCCCTTGAGGAGGTGGACCTGTTTGTATTCCTTCTGCAGCAGGGAAGCTGTGATCTCTCCTCAAGAGGTGTGATGAAACCAGTGCCCTATTCACATCATTATAGAGAAATCTTTCTTCAAGAAGCAAACTTAGCTGTTGGGCACTAGACACCCTTAACAGAGGGGGAGAGCCAGAGAGCCTGGGTTCTGTCCCAGCATCTCGGCATCCTCACTGTGCAACTAGAGGAAATTCACTTAATTTCTCTGAGCTGCGGTTTCTTGTCCATAAAATGAGTAGAATAAGTGCATCTACACCCTGGGATTTTTATGAGATGAAATGATTTAGTGTGATTCACTGGGGCAAATTCCTCTTTACCATCTGAGAGAGACAGTGGAAGAAATTCTGACCGTGTTGAGTTTCAGGCCTGAGCCTGAGAACCAGCAGCCCTTAGGCTACACTTGGCTGTCACTTGTGCATTTTTTTAAACAAAATTGAACTTGAAGGCCTTTGCATGGGGCCAGCAGGATCCAGCATCCATTGTGCACCCCACCCTTCGTCCCAAACCTGTCCTGCTTTGCAAATTTAGTGTCCTCTGCTCTAGGCAATGTGGACAGTAGGGCAAGGAACCCAGGAAGTTGTGGTGAGCAGAGAGAAGGTGGAGGAGAGACTGTTGGCAGGATTAGCTATAAACAGAGCTGGTTGTGATGCCCACATGCATGGGTGTGAGCACTGTTCGTAAAGCAGTTGGGGATTTTCAGTGCTGGATTCTGTCCAGGAGCTCATTGATTATCAGTTTCCATGGCAGCAGGTTCTCAAGGCCAAGAGGGTACCCTGCAGGCCTGTGACTCCAGCTGGTGGACACAGGCCTGGGTCTAGGCCCAGCCCTGTTTTTGACGTTGCTCCTGCAGTGTTGGCACAGCCTCACCTCTTCTCCGCCTTGCCCACCTCTCTTCTCGCACTCTCACCCCACCAAGCAGCTGGTGTTCCAGGCAGGAGATGCAACCTACACACCCCCGCCCCCTGCCCAAAACACACCCACCCACCCAGTGTCAGCTTTAAGAGCAGAGCTAGAGGCAGAGCAAGGAGGGACTGCTGGCTCTGGAGGCAGAACCCGAGGCTGATGTGTGACCTTGGACAAGTCCCAGAACACTGCAGCCCACTTCCTGAGCAGGGAACTACTATGGCTCGCAGTACCTCACGTAATTGCTGGGACCTCAGAGGGGAGGCAATATATGCAGAAGGGACTTAATTTTTTTTTAAATACTCTGCAAATAATAGCTCAGAATAGTTAAATTAGCACGTTGTATTATTCCTCAAATTATGGCCCTGCCACCAGCAGCCTGGGCCAGGTAGCAGGTGTGGGGTTGCTGCCTGGACTGCAGAGCTGCAGCCATATATTCTAGATGCTTCCAGAATGGACTCTTGACCCTCAAGGCTTGTGCTGCTCATCACACTCTGGTTCTCCTTGGAATAGACTCAGCTCCTGCTTCTTTACCAGAGTGAGGTCTGGCATCTGATTCTCCTGGAGGAGTTTTCTGACCCTGTAGTCAGGGACAGGCCCTCTCTTGCAGAGACCCTGGGGCATACCATGGACTGTGGGAGAAAGGAGAGAGGGGACAGTTAATGCTTGTGGGGGATTGATGCTTGTGGGGGATCAGTGTGGTAACACTGCTTCTTAGAACTTTCTGTCCTGTAGGTGTGGTCCTCAGATTAAAAAAAGTTTCAGGGCCTCTTTAAACCTTCCATCCTTCTCTAGGCTGGCTCAGTGTGACTGTGGATGATTATGAATGGTAATCCAAAGGAACATTTGAAGAAACATCTGAAAGTTTACTTTTTTTTTTTTTTTTGAAGATTTTATTTATTCATGAGAGACATACAGAGAGGCAGAGATACTGGCAGAGGGAGAAGCAGGCTCCCTGTGGGGAGTCTGATGCAGGACTGGATCCCAGGATCCCGGGATCATGACCTGAGCCAAAGGCAGATGCTCAACCATTGAGCCACCCAGGTGCCCCCATAAGTTTACTTTCTATTCTAATTCTTTTGTTTTTAAAAAGATTTTATTTACTTACTCATGAGAGACTGAGAGGGAGAGGCAGAGACCCAGGCAGAGGGAGAAGCAGGCTCCATGCAGGGAGCCCGATGTGGAACTCGATCCCAGAACTCCAGGATCACACCCTGAGCTAAAGGCAGACCCTCAACTGCTGAGCCACCCAAGAGTCCCTCTACTCTAATTCTATAGGGTCCCCTTTCTGCATGTTTGGCTGTCACTTACCAGTGGTGACATTTCTCTCAATCCACAGGTTAATACAGTTTGGGATTTATGTGATTGTAAACACATAGATTTTGAAGTGTATCCGATCACATAACTCGGTAGAGGTTGGACTCCAGAACCTTTAATGGAAAAAGTTTCATGTGAATTTGTTTTGTGCTTTATTGTACAGCAGAAGAGTGGTAATAAAGTGAAGAGATGTAAGGAAATATCTTTTTCTTTTTTTTTACACGTTTAATAGTGGCAGACCTGGAACTATAATTATTAGGATTAGGGTTGTCATTGTCATGACAATGACAACAATCCATTGGCCATGGGACTTGGCCAACTGCCCTGTCATTAGGTGTATCCTTGTCATTACCTGCCAGCTGTGCATAGTGACCATCTGATAGCGTTATGGAAAATAGGTAAAAATGAGATAAGACTTATATTGGCTAGAATCTGTTGGTTTCCCATTGGTAGAGTTTTCTGTTGCTTGCTTTTTTTTTTTTTTTATTGCTTACTTCTTGTTATTCATTTATGGTTTTGTTAAATGATTATTTTCTGTGTCCTTTTTTAAAAAAAAATCTAGTTGATCAAAGAAGTGTTAAACCCACCCATGTGATGATGACCTCTCCGATTGCTCGTTGTAACTTTCAGATGCTAAAATAAGACTTCACACAGTGTATCTTCTGTAAAAGGACTTTGTTTGCTCCTGTTAATTATATTTTCCTTTTGTTTTTTAAAAGTTAGATTTACTGAGGTATTACTTAAGCACATTTACACTTTCAAGTGTACAGTGTTGTGTTTTTTTTTTTTTAATATTTTATTTAGTCATGAGAGATACAGAGAAGCAGAGACCTAGGCAGAGTGGGAAGCAGGCTCTATGCAGGGAGCCCGATGCTGGGCTTGATACCAGGACTCCGGGATCATGACCTGAGCCAAAGGCAGACGCTCAACCACTGAGCCACCCAGGTGCCCCTCAAGTGTACAGTTTGATGAATTGTGACAAATGTGGACAGTTCTATAAGCACTCCTTTAATGAAGATTTAGAAGTTCCATCACTTTTTAAAGTTTTTTTTGGTTTGTTTTTTTTCAGTCCCCTCTTTCTTCTCCCCAAGAACCTGGTGGCTACTAGTCTGATTTCTGTTCCTGTAGACCTACCTTTCTAGAATGTCATGTATATGGAGTCACATATCAGACAGTCTTTTGTGCCTGACTTCTCTCATTCCGCTTAATGCTTCTGAGATTGAGCCATGTGGGCACAGTTAGCCAGAGCTTGTTCCTTTCTATTGCAGAATGGTGTTCTGTTGTGTGAATCTACCACAATTTGTTGGCTGATTCGCCAGTGGAGGGACAGTGGGTATTCCCAGTGTTTGACTATTATGAATAATGTGGAGTGAACCCCATGGGCCCCTGTAATTTCAATTTCTCCCAAGGAAATACTCAAGTGTGGGATTGCTACATTGAATGGTGCCAGGTAATGCTCTTGTAATGTGAATTTTACTTTGTGTCTGTTGTAATACTGTTCTCCTTTGTTGCCTGAAATCTCTTTCTCCATTTGTTTTATTGTGACATCTCATCTTTCTTATGTTCTGTGTTTGTCAATCAGCATATAATTGGGTTGGGGCTTATGTATTTTTTAAACTCATTCTGTATTTTTTTTTATTTTTAGTAAAATTTCTACTTTGGTCTTCTGTCCTTTTATGATGGAATTTTGTGTTTATGTGTACTTACTGTTCATGTTTTGTCTTTCCCTTTATTAACTGTGCAAGGATTTAGAAGATAGACAGCTTGTTTTAAGCTGTAATAATGCTTTCCATCAGGTTGTAAGCTTTTATTTCCCTAATCATTAAACACAAGAATAGAAAAAGATGGGTGTGTGACAAAACAAGAAATTCATTGCTCTTCTTTTTTCAACCTGCCCCCTGCCAATTTCCAACTGTTAAAATAATCTAAGGTTATAGAGTTTCTATATACACAGAGGTTATTGCAAAGTTATTTTTACCATAAAACATTTCTTCAAGCGTAACTTTTGGCTTTTATATTCAGTTTTGAAACCATAATTTTGATGGCCAGTAATACTTAGTTCTTTAAATTTAGGTGATGTCATTGCTCCTTGCCCCTCTTTGTGTACTGGGACTTTCCTGTCCCCAAGTTCTTGAATTTCAGCTACTCAGCTGGAATAGGTCTTTGAAAACTTTTCTCAGTAAAGGCATGTGAGTGATAGATATCTGAGTTCTTCAGCATATGAAAAGGTTTTCTGGTTCTGTTTTTTTTTTTTTTATACCTCCATAATACATTGTCCAGGTAGAAAACTTAGTCATTTTCTTTCCTTTTCTTTAAGATTTTATTTGACAGAGAGAAAGCAAGAGTATGAGCACAGGGAGGGGCAGAGGGAGACAGAAGCAGGTTCCATCCTGAGCAGGGAGTCCCATGTGGGACTTGATCCCTGGACCCTGGGATCATGACTTGAGCCAAAGGCTTCACCGACTGAACCACCCAGTGCCCCACTGATTTTTCTCCTGCAGTGGTACAGCTGTTGTCTTCTGGTGGAATGGTGAGGGGGGGATTGAGGAGCAGCCTGAGGTGGGCCTGGCCTCCGCTCCTCTGCCTGCAGGTGACCCACTGCTTCTGCTTCAAAATACCTTTATCCTTATGGTCCAGGGAGAGAAGCAAGGTGGCTGTCTGAGTATATCCTACCTTTCATGTTGTCAGTGACACACTTAGAAGAGGTGCCTCCTGAAAGTTCCAGAAAAAAACAGTTAGTGCAGCCCATTTCGGTTTGTACTTGCTGGGGAGGAAGGAAACGGCTGTTGAGAACATACCCCAGGAAAGTGGTGTCTTACGATACCTCGGTAAAAGAGGATCAAAGGCAGACCTTATTAAGTAGCCTTTTAGTGGCTGAAGTTAGAATTTTATTCTCTAAAGCTCCTTCCCAGGAGACTCCAAGCTCTGAGGACAAGGACCTGGGCTGTCTTGTCCACTGTTGTCTTCTCGAACCTTCATGGGGCCAGGTCCAGGGTAGGCACTCAGTCGACATTGAGCACTGACTCAGATAGTGAGTAAAGAAATATTGATTAGCGAATCAGATACTGCACCAGATAATCTTCTAAATAAATGCTGCTTTGTTCTTCTCGTTGGTTTTCTCCTGTCACCCACTTCTCAGGGAGTTTTTCAGGTTTCGGAGACCTGTCAGACTGAGGAAACCTGTCTTCTAGAGGTCACTGGTCAAAGTGATTTATAAATCAGTGACCTGAGGGATTTTCTTACCAGGAAGGGATAGCCTCACTTCTGCAATGCCCTGTATCCCATGGCTGCTTATAAGGATGGATTATTTTTGATTTAGGTGTTTCTAGTCATTTAATTCTTTTTTTTTTCTTTTTTTTTTTTAAAGAATTGATTTGACAGAGAGAGAGCAAGCACAAACAGGGAGAGTGGGAGAGGGAAAAAGCAGGCTCCCCACTGAGCAGGGAGCCTGACATGGGGCTCGATCCCAGGACCCTGAGAACGTACCCTGAGCCAAAGACAGACAGACGCTCAACCGACTGAACCACCCAGGCGCCCCCACTCATTTAATTCTTTCTTTCCTCAGGGGTCTAAGCTCCCCTTCCTTCAGTGAGAATGGCACTGCACAGATGTTTCTGGCATCCAAGGATGAAGGTTTCTGTGAATATGTGGTCTTTGGAATGAAAGCCAGTGATATTCAGAGTCCTTGATGACTCAGAGCCCCCCAACTTGCCTGTGTCCCCCGATCCACACACCAAAGAGGAGTGAAGGGTTCTGAAGTGGATTTGTCTTAGAATCTTCTTGTATTCAGGGCTCAGAAGACAGGAATGTGCGCTCACTTTTTTCCCTATTCAGAGAGAAGTATTTTCCTTTCTGTTCCCACTATAAAAATTATACATGCCTTGGAGTTTTCCCACTGGAGCTGATTCCATAATTACCCAAGGGCTTGCCTTTTGACAATTTATGCTAATGATTCTGGGTTCATAGAACACAATAAACTCTTAGAAATCATGAATGAATTCATATACGAAAGCTGCTCTTAGGAATGAGAGTCTCTCCTGAGATTCTAAAGTTCCCACGTATCATCACCATATCGGTTCAGGGGTTAGCAGATCATGGCCCAGGGCCAAATGCTGTTTTTGCCCATAAAACCTAAAATTTGGACTGTCTGCCCTTTCACGGGAAACCTTTGCTGTCCCCTGATCCAGTTTGACACTTAGGAAAGCCCCCTCAACCCCATTATAGTTACTGGTACCAAAGTCATTTGTCATTCTCACCACTGCTCATCTGGACTCTGATGGTCATTTTTTTTTTTTTTTAAGATTTTATTTATTTGAGAGCGAGAGAAGAGAGAAAAAACATGAGTGAGGCAAGGGCCAGAGGAAGCAGAAGAAGCAGATTTGCTTTTCAGCAGGGAGCCCAATGAAAGACTCATCTCAGGACCCTGGGATCATGACCTGAGCTGAAAACAGACACTTAACTGACTGAGCCACCCAGATGCCCCTGATGGTCACTCTTGACTTTAGACCTCCTTTTAACTTCCCTGAGATACTGCTGCCTCTTATGGTAAAAGGGGGATAGTATATAGTTTTTAGTATTGAATGTTGCACCAAGAGAATTTCCTTCCTCCTTTCTACCTCTTCCCCAAAGAGTATGACCATTTATCTGCAGGGGAAAAAAAATTAAATGGCACTACAGTGGAGTGGTAAATTTGCCATCGGACAGCCTGGGTTTAAACCACTGCTCTGCCACTTACTGAGTTGTGTGACCTGGAGGAAGATGGTTAAGCTCATTAAATCTGTAAAAGTAGTGATCAAAATATTATCTGTTTCCTAGCAGTATCGTGAATGTTCACTGAGTAGTGCATATCTGGCACTTAGCATAATGTCTCGCACCCACAGTATCACTAAATGATCGTGTCTATTACCTTCACGATCCCGGTGGTGGTTTCATTACTGAGATTGCAAACTATTGGCCAAGATCATGGCATTCATCACCTCTGCCCACATTTATCAGCCAAACCCCCTGCCACTGCGAATGTATCTTTCTGGAGAGAATAAATTCAGGATTTCACTTTCCACATGTGTGCCCTAAAATCATTCCTAAAGGCAAGGCAACCAAGAGGGAGGATTTGCACATTTCTTGTCTGCTGTTCTTGCGACCCCTCGATGCATTCTGAGCCAGCCCTCTCAGCTTTAATTGTACATGTGACTCTGGTTCCCTTCCCAGCTCTCAGAGATTGGCTAGGGTGGGAGAGGATGCTCTGCGTATGTGGAGCTGCCCCAGGATGTTCATTCACTCCCTGTGTATTGATTTATTCACTCACTCAACACGTACTATTCTGTGTGCAAAGACAGTAAGAAAGATTGATACTTAGCCCTGCCTTAAAGGGGCTGTCATCTTGGATCCGGTTTTGAGGATATATTGGAGAGGCAAGAATGTGGGGGCCTGGAAACCAGAGTTTTAAAGGAATCCAAGAGGGGGACCTGGGTGGCTCAGTGGTTGAGCCTTTGGCTCAGGTCATGATCCTGGGGTCCTGGGATCAAGTCCCGCTTTGGGCTTCCTGTGGGGGGGACCTGCTTCTCCCTCTGCCTATGTCTCTGCCTCTTTCTGTGTGTCTCTCATGAACAAATAAATCTTAAAAAAATAAACATAAAAAAATAAATCCAAGCAAAAGATGGTGAGTGGGTTAGTAAGGTGATAGGGGGAGAGGAGGGCATACTAGGCTGGGTAAGGATGAAGTTTAGTCGGTAGGGAGTTTGCAAACTCATTCCTGTTTCCGTCCTTTTTAAACAGGACTCTGTGACTATGAATACCTTTCCCTCTCTATCATTCTGCAGGAGGTCTAAAACCTGCCTCCCTTTGTAGTGTGCTTCCTTGCATCCTGCAGCGATTGTGGGGCAGTGTTTCTCCTGGTACCCCCACGATCCTCAGACACACACCACCCCAAGAGTAACTGTGTTTCTGGTTCAGTGCAAGCTGAACATAGGCAATGGGGCTGACTTTCCCCTGATTTTGGAAAGACCATGCATGGTGACTCTTGAGAAAGAGTCCCCCCCCCCCGCCCCCGCCGCCTGACCCTCCAGTCCAAGTGACCATAACTCAGGCAGAACTCAGTTTCTGACCTGACCCTTTATGGAACAGTGGGTCCCACTGGGATGGACGTGCCTGGCAGCTGTGCCTTTCTTTGTAAACCCTGGCCTGGGAGAGCCAAAAATAGATGGTCCTGGGACTAGTATGTGTCCAGGCAGTCCATGGTTGAGCCGATTGCCTCCCGTTAGACAGAATAATAAGCCTGTGTTCTTCAGAGTGACAGTCCTGGAGGGTAGAGGCTGGGGCAGCGAGGCTGGGCAGGAGGGATAGTTTGAATGCCAGGCTCCTGTCTCACCCACTGGGCCCTCCTTCCTCTTCTAGGTCTGTCTGCCCTCTCTCCCTGCTTCCTGGGCTAAAGCTCACCTACCTCTAGCACACTGCTTGCTCAGAAACATCCTAGGTGCCATTGCCCAATCAGAGAGCGTGAAGTCAGGCCGTGAAGCCCTTGCAGTCTGGATCTTCTCTCCTCTCTCCTTTGACCTCTGTGCTCCTGTGGAACCCCATTCCTTGACATTTCCCCAGCCTGCCCCCCGCTTTCCTACCTTGTGGCTATTGGTGCTGGTTTCCCCCTAACCTCCCTTCGATGGATTGCTTCCTACCTGTGGATGTTCTGTGGTCCTTCAGACCCAGCTCGACATGCTCCATCTTCCCTATGAAAAGCTGTCGTAAGATTTATCATCCAAACTGGAACTCTCTTGGAACAAAAGTCACAAACCAGAACTGCCTGGTCACCCTGTCCAGAAAGCTTGTATGAAGAGGAGTGGCCCCCCTCCCTTTCCAGCTCCCTCAGTTCTTTGTTGGTAAAGAGGTGACAACAGATCCCACTCTGCTGCAGAGTTTGGACATCAGTGTAAACGTTCCTGCTCTGGATTCTAAGCTCCCTCAGGACCACTGTTCCCTCTGCGGCACCCTGAGTGGCCCCTGTCTGGAGGTGGTGCTCGTTTATACTCTGAGCCACTGCCTTTGCTCATGTGTGTGCCAGGCACTGGGCTGCACGCGCTCTGTGTGTTCCTCTGGACCCCTGGTACTGTCTGTTCAAGTTCACACACAGCAGCGCCAGCATGGGGTGATCCCACCATTGCAGAGGCTTGGCACGCCGGGCGTGGACCCCATTTCAGCTGGCAAACCAACTCTTCTGCCTGCAGACAGCTGCTGGAGGAGTTCCTGCCAAATTTGTGGCAGGAACAGTTGATAGTTGCGAGAGAAGGACCACCTACAGCTCCTGCCAACCACACATTCCTTCAGGCTGCAACTGTGGAGAGTGGCCTATTTTGCATCATTAGAGCACTTAACCATCAGAGCAATGCCGGAGGGTGGAGGCTAACTCAGCCCGCCCAGGAGTTGCCAATTCAAGTAACAAGTAACAAGCCTGGCCTTGGCTTTGAGGAGGTCCCATCCGAGAAATAGTTGTAGATAAGACAATTCCACATTTTAAGAGCCCCACTGAAGTGTCCTCTTAAGGATGAGATTCATCCCATATAGAGCAGTGATTTTCAAACTGATTTTTTTATTTAAAAGCTAGTGAGTCCTTTGTTAAATAAAATCTCAGGTGGATGTCCAAAAATGAAAAACAACAACATTAGGGCTTTTGTTGGTGAAGGGGATGGTAAGGTTTCGAGTTCTTCTGTGTGTACTCTACCTGGTTCCCTCTCTAGAGTGTCTGTGAAAGCAGCATGTAGTAAGGAAGACCAGGGTCCTGGAATCAGAAAGAGTTTGTGGTGTGTGAAGTACAGGGTAAGAGTGGCAGAAGGAGCTCTGGTTGTGCACCAGCCCTACCGGCGGTGTCTGATGAATGCTGAGGTATGGGGCGCTTCCAGGGCTTGCCCACAATGGCACAGCTAGACCTGGAAGCAGACCTGTAGGTCTCCTAAGCCCAAGCTCTCCTTCCTGCACCTGACCAGGAGAATAGGACTCCCTCCAGGTGTGGTTTACCTGTGTCAGCTCCATCCTGACACCGTCCAGGAGTTGGAAGGTTCTGTCTCTTTGCAGAATGGCATTCACTATGTGGGTTTGTGGGAGCAGCAGCAAGGAGACTGTCCTCATCCAAAGTGGAGCGTCCCCTCTGTGTATCCCCTGACTGCTTTCCGTGAGGTTGGGGATGGGGCTAATCAAAAGTGGCAGTCACATTCTAACAAACCATGGCGTACAAGAGGCACCTGACTTTTTGTTGTAGTGAGCAGTAACTGAGCACGCGCCCTGGGCCAGCCATGGTCCTGTGTGCTCTGTGATCCATTTCATTTTTACAACATCCTCATTTTACAGAGGTTGTCTTGCTTAAGAATTTTAATAATGAAGCCCAGGGCTTTTCTCCCACATTTTTCCCTGAATGAGAGTCATGGGATGGGGGCTGTTTTCTTCTAGAGTCCTCTTCCTTGGCTGCCTCTCTGAAGAGAGCTGAGTCTATACCCTCCATCCTCATCCTTTGTCTGGCCTAATGGGAGAGCTGCCCCAGCTGAGCCAGCACAGAAAGTTTCCTTCCAGTTCCAACTTAGTCTGTAGTTGACGCCCCTGGATGGATTGAGAGCCGAAACCCATCAGAAGGAAGCGTGAGGCTGAATTTCCCCCGAGTGCTCAGCACACTTTTAAAAGTAAATTACTTATCACCTTCTTGAGGCAGTAAAAGTACATTTGTTTGGCTGTGGCCTGGGGAGGCCGTGGAGATTGTAACTGTGTGAAAATCACGGTTTAATATTTGTGACAAAAAGCGATAAAATAGCGGTGATGGACAGGAGCCTGGGATGCACGTGAAATTTGCCTTGGTGGCCAGGCCGGGTGGAAGGAAGCTGGAATTTGCAGACATGGGTACAGATCTCTCTGATTCTGTGAGCCTTGTTATCAGAGACTCACCCGGTGGTACATTCCTGAATCTTAACATCGCTCTGATTTGGGGCTGGATGCCGCCAGATGTTGTACAGGGGCTCCTGCGGTTGCTAAGAGGAAAGAGAGACCTGGACAGGGTGGGCGGGTTCCTGGTCGCGGGGTGCTCCACTTCAGCTGGGACCCCTCCGGCCCTCTCCCAGCCAAACAGGGGTTCTGTTTATCCAGGTGGGGGGCGGCCACAGGGTCAGATCCCCACTCGGTTGTTCCCCCTGAAAAAGACGGGTTTGCACCTTCGATTTTATTTGCTTGCCTGGCCAAGCCACGAGATGCATGACTATCAATTTGTTGACTTTTCTCAAGGGGCAGTGGTGGGAACTCAGTACTGAGACATAAATCTTCAAACTATTTCTGAAGCTTCAAAGGGAGATAAAGTTACTTTTGATAACCTCCCTCTTCAGCTGTGTTTTCACAAGTAAAGTAAAAATGAAAAAATTTTAAAGCAGATTTCCTGCAAGATTCAGCTCTTCTTCTTATTTTATTTTTTTTAAAGATCAGCTGTCTTCCTTATTGGAGATTTCCAAAATAATTTTTTAAAGTCCGAAATTTCCACAGAATGTAGATAGCTCTGTGCCCTCTCCTTGAGAGATAAGATGATATATTTATGCTCATGCATCTAGATCCGTGTTTCCAAAAGTTGAAAGGTTGCTTAAACCTCATCAGTGGAAGTTTCCAGAAGTAGCAATTATACTTTGTAAACTATATACTTTTATTCCTTTTAATATTAAGAATGTAAATTATAGAGCAAGCAAAAAATGTACAAAAAGAGATAAAGATGAAATAAATAGTACTTTAAAATGTCATCTAGCTAACCTGATGTTTTCATACCATCTCAAGACAAAAAGGTACATTGTCATGTTTATTGTTAATGATTTTGATCAATGATTTTATGAGTGTATTTCAAATTATTTTCCCCATAATTTTACATGTTTTTGCTGAATTTTGGCCACTGTTTTTAACCACATAATATAGCTGATGAACATTTTTCCTGGGGAAAGAAGAGGCCCTGCCTGTTTTTGTTTTGTTTTGTATTTTATTTATGTTTGCATTATTGATATTGTCTTCAACCCATGCTTTCTTTGCAGGAATATTTTTTTGAGATTTTATTTTTTTTAAAGTAATTTCTATACCCAGCAGTGTTGGGTATAGAATATAGGTATATAGGTATAGGTATATAGGTATAGGTATATAGAATATAGGTATAGTGTTGGGTCCTGCACCCATTGAGTCAACCAGGAGACCCAGGAATCATTTTTTTTAAGTGAACTTTTTTTTCTTAGTTGAAGTATATCATACACACAGAAAAGCACTCAGGTTTTAAGTGTACAGCTTGATGAATTTTTGCAGAATGTACACACCCATGCGAACAGCACCAAGATCAGGAAATGGAGCATTCCAGAAGCTTCCATCATGGTTTCCCTGGTCTCTTCCCACTTCTTTGCAGAGTAACCACTCCCCCCTGATATCTACTACTTTATATAACTTCCACCTGTCTTTGGACTTGGTATAAATGGAATGATACACATGCCTTCTGTATGTTGAATTCACCTGTGTTGGGCATGGTTTGGTTAGTTCATTGTCCTACAGTAGAGCACCATGTCCTGTCCCTTCATTTTGTTATCCCCTCTACTGCTGCTGTGCATTTACACGGTGTCCCGTGTGGGGCTGTTGGGAACAGAGCCTCTGTGAGCATGATAGTGCCTGGATTTCAGTGACAGTGTATAGGTGCTTGTGTTGGAAGGATCTCCAGGAGTGGGAGTTCTGGATCATAATGTGCCTTCATGTTCAGTAGATACTGCCCAAAGTTTTCCACAATGGTGTGTCAGTGCACATTTCTAGATGAGCAGGGGCTGAGGAACAGTTCTCCATTCTCACAATTGCTTAGTATTTTTGTTTATTTAAATTTGACTGTCCTGGTGGGTGCTGTCAACACAAGGGGTCAGATGAGGGGTCCCCCAGGCCCTGTTTGCTACAGGACTCTGCTCTGGTGTTTCTCAGAAGTCTGAGGGGTCCAGAGGCCTACTCCCTTGAGTGCCCTGTGCCAGGGGCCATGGGGCTACTTTCAGGGCCTGCTTGTCTTACAAAGAGAGGCTCTAAAGGTGGCCAAGAGGTGATTCTTGGCAGAGATGAGATGGAAGGAACAATGAGTACATGAAGCTTGTACCTGGAGGCTCCTCAGTCTATTTTCATGGAAGAGGCCTCTGCAGAGGAGGATGGAGTCCAGGATGAAAGGGGAGAAAGCTCTCCTTAGGAACCACGTTCTAGGGCTAAAGAGGCTGAGAATTCTAAATTTGGACCTGGTCTTCCATGTTTAGGCTCTCCTGAGGAGTGTGGAAAAAAGTGAAGTCCGCGGAGGCAGGTGTTGGAGCATTTGGGGGCAGAGTCTGTGTGGCTTGTATTGGTGAGGTGAGATGGGTGCCTCTCAGCCACTGTGTTCCTTCTTCACCAGGCGTCCCAGTGGGGGACTAGGGAGGGTGATGGGGCGCTCCTGGCCAGGAGGCGAACTGCCTCTCTGCATCCCACAGTAAAGAAGACCAGGAAGTGGGGTTTATCCTGTGGATTTCCAGAGCAATTGGAATAGGAAGCAGAGGGAGCAGCCGTGGGCACTTGGCAGTGGGGTCAGTCAGCAGGGTCCCTTCTCTTCCTCCCATTCCCACCACAGCTGCCTCAGCTGTGTCTTCCTAGAGCAGCCTGAGCCCACAGAAATATCATGTGGGCGTTGGGGGTAAGTTTAGGTTTCTAGTGGCCTCATTAAAAGGAGTGCACATAAACAGGCGAGATTAATTTTAATGTCTTTTAACCCAATGTAGCCAAAATATTTTAATGAGTAATCAACATAAAAAACATTGACAAGATATTTACATTATTTTTACACTGACATTTCTCCAGTTTCAAAATCCAGTGTGTGTATGTGTGTGTATAAGATCTCTCAGGTCCAGACCAGCAGCCACGTTGGCTACTCTGCTGGATCATGGCAGCTCTTTGGTGGGAATGAGATTGATTTTGGATTTGTACTAACCATGGTTATTTGATATGAACTGTTGCCTTTACATAGTTTTAATTTTGCTGTTATGAAGATGTATTTGTAAAATTAGGAGGCCGGGACATATTTTATTTCACAGTTTTAGCTTGATTTTCAACATTTAACATTTAGGCATATGGTAAGTGAGTCTCTCCATCTGTGGTTATGCTCGTAGATGCCTGGAGCGGTTAATGTAAGGAGTGGTCAGCTGGGAAAATCAGACACTGTCCATCACAGTATGTCCATGCCTGCATACAGGCAGGAACCATTTCTTATTCATCTTTGGGGGCTCACAGCACCCAGAATCTTTGCTTTCTGCTCATAGATAGGTGCTGTGTGATGGAAGAGCATAGATCTGCCTTATTCTTCCATATTTGGAGCCTAGGGCATAGTAGATGCTAATGTATTAACTCATTCATTCAACAGGTGTATTTATTCAGCGCCCCATATGTGTTGAGTGCTGGATGCTTTTCTAGGCTCTGTGGTTACAGCAGTGAGCAAGTCAGAGTTCTTCCTCTCTTGGAATTTGTGTCATTGATGGGAAGCCTGCTTTATTGTTAGTAATAATAACTAATACCTCTTATGGTCAGCCTAGCTCAAATGACCATTTGACATATAACTTACTCGCAAGCACTGAAAGAGAAAAAATAGCAGTCATCCTGATTCTTAGAAGCTACAATTAGTCGGCAGGCATAAAAGAGATTGAAAGCACCTCTTGGAGGCATTCTGCTGGCCACATTGTGGGAAGGTATTAAGGGGATCCATTTAAGACAATGGTCACAAATTGAATTTGGCTCAAAAGCCTACTGCTTGAGCTGCTGTCTGACCTGACCAACAATTGTTTCTTATTTACAGATGTGGGGTTTTCTGGGAAAGAGATGCAAATTAAAAAGCTGGCATGGACTGAAAATCTGGCATCAACTGTTAAGTAACAAATGATAAAATAACCTTTAAAAATAAAGTTAGAATTGAAAAAATTAAACATGAAGTGAGCTACAGGAAAATTTTGTTACATGGCATGGTTCAGCTTAAGGAGTCAAGAAAAGGGAACATGGATTCCATGAGAGAAATAATTGGAGCCTTTGTGTCTGTGACTTTCAAATTGGAACGAAATCAGAATCCTCTGGTGGATGTACTATGATAGATTATCATCCCTATGCCAGAGTTTGTAATTTTGCAAGTCTGGGGTGGGGCCTAGAAATAGACATTTCTAGGAAGCTCCTAGGTGCTGCTGCTGCTGCTGGACCAGGAACCACACTTTGAGCATGACTGGTCTGTTCTAGACACAGAACAGAGTTAGAGACTCTGTCTAACAGAGAGTTAGAGACTGGTCTGTTCTAGATACAGAACAGAGAGTTAGAGATGAAAAGACATCAGTTATGCTATGGTTTTCATGGCTGCCTTGGGCTTACCTTGATGTCTTTGACCAGGTCACCCAGTCTTTTTGTGTTTTCCTGTGGGGATATTAAAATTCGGCTCTCAGTAACCTGACCCTTCCCTGTGGGCTCATATCCTGCCACTGCCCTTCTGCAGAAGCTGCCAGAACCAGCATTCAGTTTCCCAGACCCACCGTGTTGCTGTTCATTTGGCTGTGTGCCCTTGTATCAAACTCTTCCTCTGCATTAATCCCTTGCAAGGTCTTATTCTTCAAGAACCTTCAGCTCCTCTTGGTTTCTCTGTCCTCCTCTCTCCCTTCTCTTTCCTAACATGGAATCTTGCTTATAGCACTTAACACATTATAACCTGTAATGTGTATCATCCCTTTACCTTTGTGTGAGCTATTCCCAGGCATCAGACACAGCTTCTGCAGCACCGTGGGCCCCCATTCCCAGCCTACTAGCAGGTGCACAGTCAATATTGATGGACTGCATGATTGGATGATTTAGTGAAAGCATCCCAGATTCCGTCTAAAAAATGAATAGAATGCAAGCACAACTAATAAATGGAATGCAGACAGTTCAAATAATGGCTATTTGGAAGAAGAGTTGCAGAGTCATGGTGCAAATAGCATGATAATGAGAAGTCCTGAGATTTCCATTACATTGCTCCGCATCACGTTGAAGTCTGAATCTAACTCTGCTTAGATTAATTGTTTCGTGGAAGAAACAAAGTGTCATTTATCTACTCATGAAAAGCAATTTGCTGATCCCGGCCCAGGGACATGAATGAATATCACAGAACAGTTATCCATAAACATCTGTAATCTGCTTTAGATTTTGGTCACAGTGTTAGGTTATCAAATGAGTCCGGGGCCCAGTGTCTGAGTCCTCGGCTGTAAGGTAATCACTTGGGGAAATATTTGCTGAGATGGTAAAAACGGTTATGAGAATGGAAATTTCTTCCATTTACCCAGGAAAGCACAGCCCCGGAATTGCAATCATGTAGAATATTTCAGAGGGTCAGTTGTCTATTTTCCAGAGCATTGCTCATCACATCTGTGCTGCACATACAATAGATTTAAAAACTCACAGAGCGGAGAGGCAGTGAGTCCAGAGGAAGGAAGTGGGTAGCTGGTCTGGAGACAGGCATTGCCTGGTGGGGGGAGGGGGGGGGCTGGTCACCGTGTGGGCATGGGAAGGCAGAGTTTGTTCAGGAGAAATTGTGGCATGATTGAATTTTGCAGAATCACTTTGATAATTTTGCCCTTTATATCTAATCCAATTTTGCCTGACAGCAATAATTGTTATGAAAAGGTAATGAGAACGGGCTCCTTGAGGCTGTCCATCCAAGGACTCGTGCAGTTTCTAGTGCCTGCTGCTGCAACCTCCCAGCAGGTTTGGCATCCTGTACCTCTTCTCTCGAGGTGCTCCGCTCTTGACTCTACACCTGTCCTCAGACTTCTGAGCTGGTTGCATTTATCTTTATTCCTTTCACCTCCGGGTGTCCCAAAGGCATTGTTCTTAACCTCCGGCGCTTTCCTATATATATTCAGTTATGTCTTTGCAAATGCCCCTGGGACAGCTCCACTTAGATGTCCAGCCTCAAAAACAAACAACAACAACAACAAAAAAAAAATCCCCAAGCTTAACACACTGGTTTGAATGAAACCCACCTCTCTGTCCAGATCTTTTATCTGCACATGTGCTATTCATCCCCTTCCCACTGCCTTTGCCTTTGCCTAGAATCCCTCCCACCCCAACTCTGTAATGAGGCTCTCAAACCCAAATTCCTTCAGAAGCCAGGAAGGCAGTTTAAATGTGTGACACTGGCCAGGAGTGGTGAGATAAATGGCAGCTGACTTTTGCCACAGTGTCTGGGAGCAGGAGGGCCTGGTGGGGACAGGTGCCCTGTCCAAATAGGGCTGCTCCTAGC
The DNA here is from genome assembly GCF_053574225.1 of Canis aureus. Lineage (NCBI taxonomy): Eukaryota > Metazoa > Chordata > Mammalia > Carnivora > Canidae > Canis > Canis aureus. The sequence continues at coordinate 48,927,158 of NC_135612.1, read as the reverse complement.
TATCCTTGCCGTGTAGGAAGGTGAACCCAGAGTTAACCAGACATTTTTTATTTTTAAAGAGAATTTGGGATCTGTTTTGTTTTTAATTCCCTGACTTTATACACATTAGTTATCCTTTGAAATGAAAATACCCTTTGACCTCACATTGCAAGAGCTCACACAAACTTGTCTTTGAGGCCTGTGTGGACCTCAAGCAGGCAGTTTGCTATCTCTGATTTAGAGTACCCAACCTAGCATCATCTCCTAGACCTATGCAAGCCAAGTGTGTAGTTAAAAATTTCCTTGTGGCCACATTTTAACAAGTAAAATGAAACAAGTAAAATTATTTTAATTCTCTATTTAATTTGACCCCATGCTACCCAAATGTTTCAACGTGTAATCCTTAGAAAAAAATTACCAAGGAGCTATTTTACATTCTGCTTTTTATGTACTGAGTCTTTGAAATGTTTGTACTTATATCACATCTCAATTTGAACTAGCCTCACGTGGCTAGTGTCTAGAAAATCACAGCTTTGAATGGTGAAGAACCATAATTAATTCTATGCACATATAATAAGAGGCGGTTTTCTTTATTATGTTTGCGTAGAAGTAAATAATTAAACCAAGGTAGAAGGTAACAACTTTGTATAATTGTTGGACTCATCATTTTCAAAGAACTATATAGAAAAAAATTTCTGGGGTGGCACCAGAGAGGTGCATTATAGATTTTCCTAAGCCCCTCATGCATAGCTGACTGGAGTTTTTTTTATTTTTTTTATTTTTTATTTTATTTTTTTAAAGATTTTATTTTATTTATTCATAGAGACAGAGAGAGAGAGAGAGAGAGGCAGAGACACAGGCAGAGGGAGAAGCAGGCTCCATGCAGGGAGCCTGACGTGGGACTCGATCCCGGGTCTCCAGGATCACGCCCTGGGCTGCAGGCGGCACTAAACCGCTGTGCCACCGGGGCTGCCCTGGAGTTTTTTTTAAAGGACTTTTCTTTTAGGAGTGCACACAGAAGTTCACAGTTGAAGTTCTAAGTGGGATTATACTTTGGATTTTACTTTGCTGTTACCCTTCTCAAAGGGGAGCATTTGTCCTTAGGCATTTAAAAACCAAATGAGCATTGAAGAAGCCGGTGTAAAATGGAGAAGAACATTCTGAAATCAGTGACAATTTCGTTGTTTAGTCAAGTCTTAGCAAATATTCTCACTACTAAAGATGAACATTTGCATTCAGTATTTACCTGCTTTCACTGTACATTCTTCCTGGAGCTGTTGTCAGCTTTGGCCCTAATGAAGATTATGACCACCGGTGACTCCTTTCTTGACCCTACTTCCAGGTTTTTATGTTTCCTATGACTCCACCCTTGGTACAATCAGGAATCTGTTGAGGCTACAGACATGAAGCTAATGGTCATGGAAACCATGTTTGCATCTTCCAAGAGTAAGATCTCAACAACATGGCATAGAATGAAGTCTACTCTAGATACACCATGCTATTAGGAGTATACTAGTCACTAGTATACTAGGAGTCTTACTGTTACTCCTAGTAGAGGCAAAGGTATGATTTATGCTCTTAAGCTATTGGGAGGGAACCAGAGAAAGTATGACAGCTTCTCAGGACTGTTAGTCAGACCTACATGACCTGAATGTCATGTCCTTGGAGACAACTTTTGCATTGTGGAGGATGCTCACTATCAGTGTTTTCAAGGAGCCAACTGTTACACCTCTGGTGAATTAGGCCAGTAGTACAATTGAGAATATCACTCTGGGCTGAACTTCCAACATCACTGGAAAGGCCATCTGGTGGCCAGGTGGGGATACCATTGTTGTAACATGGTCCCGTGTTGAAAATCTCTGGCAAAGGGGCACCTGGATGGTCAGTTGGTTTAAGTGTCTGCCTTTGACTCAGGTCATGATCTTGGGGTCCTGGGATCTAGCCCTGCTTCAGGCTCCCTGCTCAGCAGGGAATCTGCTTGTCTTTCTCCCTCTGCCCCTCTCCCTGCTTATGTTCTCTCTCTCTCTCTCTCACTCTGTCTCTGAAATAAATAAATAAAATCTTTAAAAGAAATCCCTGGCATGGATCTGATGTGAGAAAGAAGCACTGCTCCAGAAGCAGCAGTCTGAGAGATCTTGAAGGGAATCCTGGGCCCTCAGAGAGGGTGGTTGCTTCCCTAATCATTAGGTGCTCCCTCCCTAGCTTGCTTCTGTGAGCAGCCTCCTCTGGGTTTTACCCAGGAATTCTCTCTTGAGTATAGCTTTGGTGAGGGGAGGAGGAAGCAGATAGTTTGCATTTGTGCAAGGATGCACCTTCCCACAATTGTCTAGGAACACATACCAGTCACTGCACAATTACATTACTGCAGACATTTCAACCAAGACAACATTTCATTCTACTTTGTTTTGAGCCTTGTGAATTCAGAGGAAGTATGTCATATTGATATAGTTGGCTGAGAGACAAACTTACATAGCACTCTTCTTTTTGAGATTACCACTCGAAACACTTCTATAGGAAGATAAAATTTGAGAACTAATTTATAGAGATGATGACTTAAAGTTGACATTGAGAGCAATAGTTCTTTCTTTGAAAATGACTCAGAAGGTAGGTAGTAAAAGGACAGAGCCCTGAAATAGAACTTGGCTGGGAGGACATGGAGATTTCCTCTTTTCATCCATATGTCCATTCTTCTGATAAATGTGTATTGATTACCTCACTATGCCACTGGGGAACTTAGAACGCAAGAGTTCACATCTGATTTAACAGACCTGGTCCTCTGGTAGCCAGCCTGCGAAGTTGGTCCCCAATAACCCTTGCCTCCTGGCATTTGTGTCTTTGGTCCCCATAGTGAATGGGGCTGATCTGCGTGTAACGAATATGATAACGTGGAAATGATGATGCGTGGCTTCCAAGGCTAGGTCATTGGGGATGTTGCTGCTTCCACTTTGCTCTTTTGGATTGCTTGCTATGGGGGAAGCTGGTTGCATGTTGTGAGGGCAGCCCCATATGGAGAACTGAGGCTTCCCACCTCCAGCCAGCACCGACTTGCCAGCCATGTGAATGAGCCATCTTAGAAGGTCTTCCAGCTTCAGTCAAGCCTTTTCTCTACTGCAGCTTTGTAATATTTTGATTGCAGTCTCATAAGAGAGCATGAGCCAGAACCACTCAAGTTCCTGACCTTTACTTGTAGGAGATGATAAATGTTTCTTGCCATTTTAATCCTTCTAGGTTTTGAGATCATTTATTACACAGCAATAAATAACTGATATATATCCCTTACTATGCTCCAGGCATTGTTTTAAAACCTTTGCAAATATTCAACCATTAATCCTCATACCAGCCCTTTGAAGTAGATACTCTTGTTGTTCTCATTTTATACATTTGGAAACTGAGACCCAGAGATGTGTAAGTGACCTTCCCAAAGTCACAGAATTTGCATAAAGCTGAATTGGGGTTTGACTGAGGGGTCTGGCCAAAGAGGAGCATGTTTTAGGAAATCAGTTGTAAAATCAGATGAGTGATTTTAGGAGAGTAGTGAACTGGGTTCTAAATCCAACTTTGTTACCATCCGGGGTTTAGATTTTTCTTGTCTCAGTCACTTCTCTGAGCCTCCATCCATCTATAAAGCTTGGAAAGTGTCAGCTCTCATTTTGAGATGTTTTGAGGATTAAATAAGGTAAACCATGAATGTCCCAAAACAGGAAAGGGGTGGTGTCAATAGACCTGAGTTCTTTCCCTTGCTATAGGCACCTTCCATTCAGCATCCCTAAAGGGGAACTTGGTCTTCTGGAAGGTACTGCTCTTTGCTTTGGGTTCTGCCATCGTGGGCCATCCAGGCAGTCTGGATGCTGCCTGATTCTGAGCCTCAGAGGATGTCTGACAATTGCTGGAAAGCCCATGCAATTGCAGCTCTCTGAAGGAGACTCCTATTTGGGGACTCAACCCTGAGTCCCCACATAGGAAAAATCCCCTGACCCTGGTGGTTGAGTTGCCAACTGAGAACAATGAACCATTTCCTGTGCTTAATTATATTATTCACAGCACTCTACAGAGTGGGCGGTTTGGAACCCCAACCACTAATTTAAAAAGTAACTAGAAAGACAAAAATAAAACAGAAGAAGTAGAGTAGCTCTGCTGGCTCTGTGAGGTTGCATTGTAAAGCCAGAGGTAATTACGTTGAGTGTACCTGGAGGTTTAGCAGGTGGCACCATCAGCAGCGAAATGTGCAGGATGGCATGGAAGTCACACAAACTGGGTTCAAATCCAATTTCTGTTACTTCCTGGTATGAGACTTTGAACAAATTATTTAACTTTTCAGAGGCTTGATTTTAAGTGGAAAATACCGATACTGACCTCATTCATTCCTTGGGAGGATCCTGTGAGGTAACATGGGTACCATGTATGTGTATCCTATTCCCTTTCTCTTCATAATGATTATATTGGAGAGCTAGTATCCTAGGCAGCTAATGGTTAGGAGGTCAAGCTCAAATTTTTTTTCCCCCAGAGGAAATTGAGGAATGATTTCAGATCAAAACAGTGTTGAGGTTTTCCAACAGGCAACCACAGAGGAGTTGCAGACTTCTGAGATCCTTGGAGGTGCCTAGTAGGAGGGGAGACCCCAGCTTTGGATGCTTAGACCAGGTTGGCTGGGACACTGGAGAATTTAGTCTTTTCAAGTCTGTGTTTCTGACCTTGGAGAAGGAAAGTAGTTATGTACCCTGAAAGCTTTTCTTTAAAAATCTTGTATATCTCAACACACACAAAGTTGGGGGGCAAAGCTTTTTACAAAAGAGTAATATGTATTCATGATTTAAAAAGAACAAGATGGGACGTGTGGGTGGCTCAGTGGGTTAAGTGTATGCCTTCAGCTCAGGTCATGATCCCAGGAGTCTGGGATCCAGCCCGCCATCGGGCTCCATGCTCAGCTGGGGAGTCTGCTTCTCCCACTCCCTCTGCCCCTCCCCTTCCTCGTGTGTGTACTTGTGCTCTCTCTCAAATAAATAAATAAAATCTTTAAACAAAAACAAAAAGCAGAAACTCTTAGCAATTTAGAAATAGAAGGGAACATCCTTATTCTGATAATGTCCACAACAACTATGGTGAATGTCATACTTAATTGTGAAACCTGAGGATTTTAAGGATGTTCACGTTTCCCATTCAGTATCACATTGGATGTTCTAGATATTTAATAAGACAGAAAAGGGGGTATAAAATTAAGACAAATGAAATTTTCCATATTTATAGATCTGATATGATTGTAAAAAAATTAGATTCTGTAAACTATTAGTAATAGTTTGTTGGATAGAAGATTGATATATGAAAATCAATTAGCATTTCTTTAGAGAAGCAAAAACCAAGCAGAAGAGATTTTTAAAAAATGAACCTGTATACTAACAACAAAAACTTGTAAAGCACCTGAGGGGAAAAGAAAATTGCAAAAAATGGGTAAGACCTTTATGGAGAATGTTATAAAACCCTATTGAGGGGCATAAAAGAAGAATTTTTTTGAATAAAAGGTAAAACATACCATGTTCGTGGATTAAATGACTCTGTATCTTAAAGATATTTCTCCCCAAATTTAATCTTTAATTTCAATGCTATTGCAATAAAAAGGAAACAGGGATTATGTGTGTGTGTGTGTGTGTGTGTGTGTGTGTCTGTGTGTGTGTGTGTGTGTGTGGACATGCCTATGTGTATAACCATGCAAGATAATCCTAGATCATGATGAAAAGTCCTTGCTTGATCAAGAATAATTAACATAGTTTTGTGTATGCAGATGATGTAGGGAGGGAAATTGCCCTGATAGTTATCTGGATTATAAATTATAGTAATTTAAGTATGTGGTATTGGCATAGGGATATAAAAATGCATACCATTTAAACTGACTGGCATGCCCAGAAGCCAGTCTGTATGTGCAGGCATATAAATGAGAACAGGGATATTATAGTGAGGAAAATACTTAAACTGTCCTCAAACCAAAAAAGGAACAAAACGAAAATCAGAACCTGTACCTCACACTAAGAAAATTGATAACATTTTTTTAAAACATTTTTTTAAGTAGGCTCCATGCCCAATGTGGAGCCCAGCACAGGGCTTGAACTCATGACCCCTGAGATCAAGACCTGAGCTGAGATCTAAAGTCAGATGCTTAACTGACTGAGCTATCCAGATGCCCCAAATTGATTGCAATTTTAGCCAATTAAAAAAGGTGATTGAAGCCCTAAATATATGAAAAGCTAAAATTGTAGACTTTTGGGCAGAAAAGAATAAGCCCTAAAAGGATAGTTTAATTTGATTTCATTAAAATTAAAACCTTCTTAATAATAAAACCACCATAAGGTAAATTAAAAGCCACCATAGTTTGATTTATTTATTTATTTATTTATTTATTTAGTTAGTTAGTTAGTTAGTTATTCATTTATTCATGAGAGAGACACATTGAGAGAGAGAAGCTCCATGCAGGGAGCCTGATGCAGGACTTGATCCCGGGACCATGGGATCACGCCCTGAGCCAAAGGCAGACACCCAGTGGCTGAGCCACGCTAGCATCCCACCATAATTTTTTTTTTTAAAGATTTTATTTATTCATGAGAGATACAGAGGCAGAGAGGCAAAGACATAGGTAGAGAGAGAAGCAGGTTCCCTGTGGGGAACCTGATGTGAGACTTGATCCCAAGACCCTGAGATCACTACCTGAACCAAAGGCAGACACTCAACTGAGCTATCCAGGTGCCTCCCCCCCCCCCCAAAAAAGTCATAATTTGAGACAAAATCTGCTACATGTAACCAGACAGGGATTAATATCCAGAATATTTCAAGAATTCCTACACATCAGTAAGAAAAAAGATGATGATACCATAGAAAAATGGGTACTAGATGGGGACAGAAAGAAATTTGACACGAGAAAGTAGAGTAGACTATAAGCATGAAAAATGTTCAAATTTTTAGTAGACAGGGGCATGCAAATTAAAACAATGTATCATCCCACACCTCTGGAACTGGCAATAATTAAAAATCTGACAACAGGATTTGGCAAAAATGGGAAGGGGTTCATATAATTCTGTTGGGAATTAAAATTGATAAAATCTCTTTGGAAGAATAAGCAGTTTCTACTCCAAGTTAGCTCTACAGATAGACCTCAGAGAAAATCCAGTGTATATTAGCCCAAGGAAACCTATGTTTGCAATAATGTTCATTGTGCCATTGTTAGAGTTGAAAACTGAGACCAATTAAATGCCTATCATTTGGGGAATGGATTAATTATTCTGTATAATTTAATAAGTACACACTACTATATAGCAATTATTAAATGATTGAATTTGATAAATCTGGATAACCTAATGAGCCCATATAAAGAAGTTGCAGGGTGCCTGGGGGGCTCAATCAGTTAAGCATTTGACTCTTGATCTCAGCTTAGGTCTTGATCTCAGGGTGGTGAGTTTAAGCCCCATGTTGGGCTCTACACTGGGGTGGAGCCTGCTTTAAAAAGTTGCAGTTAAGTAGTATTCCAGTCTGGTAACTTCAAACAAATACAAAATAGCACTTGACTTTGTTTATGGCAACATACGATGACTAAAGTTACAAAATCAGGCATGGGGAAGACTTGCTGGAGTTCAGAGGAGAATGTTCTCTGGGAAGGAGAGGAGGGGAGGTTGGATTGAACCTGGAGTAAAAAGGAGATTCACCTCTGTAATGTCCACCAAAAAAATAAATAAATAAATAAAAGAATCAAAATAAAAGAGACTTGAAGTCAATAATATGTTCACATTTGTTAAATTTAAGCTTGGTTTTAGTAATTTATTTTCTGTAGTCGTGTGTTGAAAATTCTTCTTTGAAGCAATAGCCAGCAGCACCTTTCTGATTCACCCAGAAGAGCTGTGTGGAAATCCCTCCCTTCTTAGTGGTGGAGAACATTCTCTTTAGGTGTGTCCCTGTGCATAGGGAGGAGCTTGTATACGGGCACCATGCCCATGCTTGTGTGTGCACACGCTTGGATTCGTCTTGTGTTCAGCTGGTGTTGCCTTGACACCTTGGGACATCCCGTGGTCTGCTGAATCCAGGGTAGGTGAATGGCTTTGCACAATGGCTGTTCATCTCCCTTTGGGGGGTATAATCAGGAGCCAGGCTGATCAGTCTGTCTGTCCGTCTGTCTTCTAAATGTGCAGCTCACCTTTTTGGGATCAGTTATTAGCTGTTCTCTCAGCTCTTACATCTCCTTTCCGGCCATTTCTACTGTGTAACTATGAGCCAAATGCAGCACCTTAAACTATGTTCTCTAACTAATATGCTTTAAGGACCATGGAGAAAAGCTGCTTTATTTGCCTCGTAGAAGCTCTGGCAGTGCCTCGTGGGGAAGAGCTGTGGGAATCCACACCAGCACACATCTTGGGTGCTGCCTTGTTAAGGCTGTGTAATAAACGCCTGTCTTCTGGTCTGTGTGGTCCAGAAGGACCTTCTGGCTGGAATTGGTCCTAGCCTGGTTGGGACTACAGTGTGGACCAGTGCCACTGGCTGACCATGAGGATGGATCCTCCAGCCCATCACTGGGAGTGATGGAGCCCTGTGTTTGGGGCTCAGGGAAGAAACTGATGTGACAGGGATACCTAAGTGCTGGGTAGGCTCTTGGTCTCACATATGCCACCAGGGAAATTTCTTACTGAGTTGAAGACTACATGTAGGAAGGAACACACAATTAGCAGGTGTATGCTTAATCAACACAGAAGGGTTTAAATTCTTAGGATGTTATAGCTGGTCAATGAATGATTTCTGGTACAGCCTAACCAGCCAATAGTGGTGGAATTCTTTCTCTTTACATTTTATTTTATTTTATTTTTTAAGATTTTAAAAATTTATTTATTTGTGAGAGACACAGAGAAGGAGAGAGAGAGACGGAGACACAGGCAGAGGGAGAAGCAGGCTCCATGCAAGAAGCCTGATGCAGGACTCGATCCTGGGACCCTGGAATCACACCCCGGACCAAAGGTAGATGCTCAACCTGTAAGCCACCCAGGCATCCCTCTCTTTGCATTTTAGAATGTGACGACTGGAGCCCAGGAAGTTTGCGTGACTTCTTTTCTGATAGCTAAGTTGGTACCTCTCCAACTTTTTAAAGAAAGAGCAGGGGAGGGGCAGAGGAAGAGAAAATCTTAGACTCCCTGTCCAGGGCAGACCCTGATGCAGGCTCAATCTCACAACTCTGAGATTGTGACTTGAGCCTAACCCAGGAGTCAGAAGCTAAACAGACTGAGCCACCCAGGAGCCCCAAGGACATGATAATTCTTAACCCGTGGAGTAGACACATAGTTTTCCCATCAATCTCAGTCTAGATGTTCACAGGGAGAGAAGGCATTGCTCCACCACCTGCCACAGGTGTTGATTGTACTTGATAACCAGCCAGGGCCCAGTCCCCAGGCGGGTGATATCCATATATCAGCTTTGGCTCAAGACAACAAGAGGGAGAAACCATCCAGAATTTCACTCTGAAAAGGCACCAGAACATAGTGCTTGCTCAGGCCTTGTCTGGACAAAGAGCTGGATTTTTACAGGTTTGGTAACAGTTCCTATAATTCTATAAAGCTCAGATGCAGAAAGCAGTATAACAGGAGCATATTTAGTGCTTTTTCTCTTCTTATTAAGGAAAAAAAAAATCCATTGGGATGCCTGAGTGGCTCAGTTGGTCGAGTGTTGGACTCTTCAGTTCAGTTCAGGTCATGATTTCAGGGTCCTGGGGTCAAGCTCCATGTCTGGCTCCATACTCAGTGGGGAGTTTGCTTGGGATTCTCTCCCTCTGCCCCTCCCCCTGAGCTTGCTTGTGCTTCTGTCTCTCAAATAAGATAAATATAAAAAATTAAAAAGAAAAAGAAAAAAAAAACATTATTAACATGGAATGTGAGTCCATTGGTTTCTACCTGTCATTTCGAGAATTTTTCTTACTGATTTCAGCATTATCCAATCTTACTTGCTTGGCATACATGGTATATTAGTGTTCGAATTCTATCTTCCCAAATGCTTATATTTTTTAATTAAATGAACTTAGAGTTAATTAAAAATCTTTTGTTGTCAAACACAAGGGGTACCTATGATGGTAATATTGCATATGCCGAGTCTTAACGTTGCACAGAGTCCTCTGAATTACCACATTCCAGTTCTTATATTTACCAGCTATGTGATGTTACCAGTTACTTACATGCCCCGAGCCTCAAATCTGTAAAATGGGTATGAGAACACTTGCTCATCTTATAGAATGTCATAAAGATGAAACGAGGTAAGTATATCACTCTTTCTGCATTAATTTAGATTGCCCAACTCCCCTCTGAATAGTAGGAAATGCATTTGATGTTCGTTTATGGTTCCCCATCCCTGGCTACATGTTCTGTAACATCCTGGCGGGAAGGGACATTCTATCATATAGTTTACCACCGGATCCTCAAGTGCCTGTCTGTCATAGCATAGGCACGTTGTACTGTTTGTTCAGTGAAGGAATGCTTGCATGCATGATAGGAGTTCAATCAACGTTACTTGATGCTTGAGAACTGGTTTGCTGAAATAATATATACGTGTCCAGTCTCCTCCCCAGTGGCTGGTGTTAATGAACAACCCTGGCTGCAGGGAGTACATGCTGTGAAGCGTACATTCCTTTTGCTTAGCGGTATTTCACTGTTACTTTTCCTTAGCTGGCCTGTCATACTTTGGCCTTGGTGTCTACCCACAAAGCTGGTCATTGTGCCTCGTGGCATTAACTACCCTTGCTCGGCAGTGGACATCTCATGAGTCCTTCAGCGGACACTCTGTTATTTCTTTGCTGTCTGTTGAGGAATCTCAGGCCTCATGGGAAAGGCTGGGGGATGGCAAGTGAGAGCAGGATCAAATCACTAGGGACGTGCGGTGGTCACTGTAGGGTTGAGGAGGTTTCTTTCGTACCTGATAGAACTCATGCCCCAAGCAGCCACAGTGAACAAGTCAGGTATTCACAGTGGCCGGTTCTTCATGGATGCGGGTTCTGGGATACACCCTCCACCAGCCAGAGGATGATACCCGGGGGGTATCCGTGGCTTGAGTAGGTGGCACTGGGGTTGGTGTTGCTGGGCGGTGCTACCAAGCAGCGCTGCACAGCTGGGGACCAGCGGCATGGTTCCCAGGGACATCATGCTCTGATCTGCTGCTCAGCAGCAGCTGTAGCTGTCAGCCTCTGTCTCTAATTCCTGATGATCATCCAGATTAGCTGAAACGTGCAAGATAGGCAAGTGCGTCATGGTATTTGGCATGTGGACCATCTCAGGCACTTGTTAGAGATGAAGATTCCTGGGACCCACCCAGACCTTTGGGAGAGGCTGTCTGCCTGTGGGGCTTGGGAAGCACCAGGTTGATGGTCTCCAGTTGATTCCAGTTCACGGGAGACTTTGAGAGCCATGCTGGAATAGACAGGAGCCTGGCTTTTAGAGCTGGTCGGACCTGTGTGTCCAGGTTTTGCCACCTGCCAGCTCTGCGGCTCTGGCCTGCAACCCCACTGGGGCTCTGTGCCCTCCTCTGTGATGGGGATAATGATGATATCAGCAGGCACTTAGGAGTGGTGGTTGGTGATGCAATGCTAAAATGGCTATGGCGCCCAGGCATGAGGGTGGTGAGTGTTGCAGTAATTCTGTTCCCAAATGCTCAAGCAGATGCTGGAATGGTGTTGAGTACAGGAATGAGTTCTTGGCCATTTTTTGGCCAATTAAACACTAAAAACCAGAGATGTTAACTTTCCTGGATTAGCTGTCACTGTCATCCATGCATTGGCAAACTAAACAAAGTGCTTTTCAGGGGAGTTCTGTAACTGAATTGAGCAGGGGATGGAAGCCAGTGAGTGATTTGGGGAAACAAAGCTGATGTAGCTTGCAGAGGCAGTGACTGGAGATTCCCCACTCTTGTCCTTGAACTGCATTAGTCCCAACTGAACTGGGATGATTTTTGTAATATTAAAATATCTTTCTTTTATTTTTCATCCTGGGAAACCCAGATTCTAAAAGCATCCTGAGGCTTGCTTATGACCACCTGCCTAAAGCAGTAATGTCTAGCAATAAGCAAAATAACAGGCAAAGTATGGCATGTGGCTCTAAACCCTGAAACCCTGGTTATTTCTTTATGGAAATAGTGAAAAACGAAACAAAAAAAAACCTACCAGAGTTTCTGAAACTCTTATATTGAATGCCAATAAACATCAGTGCCTTGATTTGTTACAGTTTACTAAAGAGCAGGGCATTGGTTATATGAAAAGTTTATGATGTTTGCATTATATTTATTTTGAAGACCATGTAGTTAAGTAAATAGCCCAATCTTTGAGTTATTTTTAGAGAGCCGTATGTGGGGAAGTGAGACCCAGAAATGTGATTGGCCTTTGAAAAATAAATAGAAAACCACCAAGGTAGCTTTGCAGACTGTTTGCATGTGGCAACCATCTGCAGGTGGATGAATGTTCCTGGGTTGGGATGGCCCTCAGCCCAGCATTCAGAGCTTGTACAGAAGTGCATTGATGGTCACATGTGGTCACTTCAGGAACATCCAGAGTTGATGGCCTCCCTATCTCTTTCATGAACAGGCATGTGGGCCCCGTCGCCATCATCATCTACTTTGTGCCTCAAGACAGTGGATCTGGGGTGTAGGTTAGAGACGCCACCTCCCTCTTGGTCTCTTGTGTTTCAAGGCTAACGTGAGAGTGACATACACAGAGGAATACATGTTAGGCTCAAACATCTGTCTGAGCTTTGGTGCTAGCTCTTTAAGGGAGTGCTCAGAAATACCAGCTGGCCTGCATCTGGAAACCTGGGGGCCTCCTGATCCTGTGAACAGTTGAGCTGGGGTACAGCCCTGCCCACTGGGGAGTGGGGAGCCTATCCAGCTAGCTTATTTCCAGGCTGAGAGAGTTCTCAGCCTCATTTACTGGATGATCCTCTTGTGCCCCGGTCATCTTAGCTTCTGTGAGGGTGTCCTGTCAGTGTGGTGAGAGAAACCCAGAATCAGGTAGAGCAGATTTCTCCTCTTGACTCTGCTGCAGACTGATCATACCAGGTGTGCTCAGTGTATCCTGGTTAGCTGCCGAGTTCTCTGGTCTCATGGTTGGGCAATGCGATTGGGTCATTCACTAATCTATTCTGCATAAAGCCTATAAAGCAACAATCAGAAAATAGTCCATTTGGAGGTTAATTAGGACTCCCCTATTCCTGCATGTGGTGGAGTTAGTTGCCTAAGAATTTTGCCAGTCATCTTTCCTTCTGCACCTGGGGAAGAGGTTCTTTATCATCCGGCTTTGACGAGTAGATGGTTTTGCCTTCCCAGGGTCTGCACAAAGGTGACATTAGCTAAAAATCTGTGGTGTGAGCAAAAACTTCCTTGCAAACGAGATAACACAATTCTTTGGTCAGATGTGAATGAGTTGTACTGGACTTAGTACAGGTACTGAATTCGTTCAAGAGGAAAGATGCTTTTTGATCAGAGAAGAAAAAAGATTCTAGGCTGCATGTTGGCATCTGTCTTCTGCTTAGATCAGGCATTATTTCTGCTGGATCCTGCCTTTTCCTTTTCCAAGCACAACTCTTTCAAGTGCTTTAAGTTCTGCTGAGTTTAAAAATCCAGCAGAAAAGAAAAGAAAAAAGTCCTGTTTATGTCCAAGACTATAGTTATTGATCAAGAATCAGCTCTTTTAAAAAACTGGGTTCCCAGTTCCCCAAAAGACAAAACTCTGTAACCTTGATCAACAGGATAGATGTGTTCTGTGCAGACAATCATCTCATTGCTGAGTAAATATACTTCATTAAGGTGTCCCATCCAGAAGCAGGGAGCCCCTGTCTAGGGAAAGAGCTAGTTTTAATGCCTTTTGGCTCCACATCCTCTTAGCAATATCTCTCTTTATTTGCTTTCTGTTTTAGAGGGCCAGAGTCCTTTACCCAGAGGAAGTCATTTCCAAAGAAAGGAGCAGAAAGGCCTGTTAATGGAGAGTTTGGGAATTGTGTGATATCAGGTTATATAACTTTGCACATCAGATCGTGCTGATGAGGCACTCGTGTGCATTGTACAAGAGTTTATATATCAAAAAAAGCAACATTCCAGCCTGTACACAAGAGGACTAGAGTATTTCTGTGGTGTAACATTCAAGACAACATAATAGCCCATGTATTTTTTTCCTCTAGGTAAAGGCCTGATTCATGTCAAATGCTGCTAAGAATAAGAGAGATACTGTTTGTTTTCCTGAAACCTGTCTGGTTAATGTTAGAGTGGGTTGTGTAATTCATAAACACCAACTATTCAGGCTTTGTCCTATAGTGAAAAGACAACAGTGTTCAATCACTGGACTCTGAGCTTGAGTGGACATGCGTGTTGGATGGGTACTTGGCTAGAATGTGAGGCCAGGCAGCCTCTGAGAAGAGACAGTGTCAGATGTGGTTTAATACTAAAGGAAGGGGTGTCTTTGAATAGGGAGAAGGTAGAGGGGGTCTTGCCTTGGGGACCAGTCACAGAATTTCTCTGGGATATGTATATACAGAATGGCTTCGGGTAATGAGGGAGGCAGCAGGGAAGTGGATTGTTTTAATTGGTGGTAAGAAACCTCTTGGGTTTTTAGAGGCCTTAGGCTTAGCAGGCTCTTCTAAAAACCAGAAGAACTGTATGGGATAGTGAAAGAGGGAGGGGACTGCATCTTATTTTTCCTGTTCTGTAATTATCGAGGCATCACAAGTTAAATGCATTACATTAACATGGGTAAAATACTCAATATTAATGTTAATATTATTATAATATATATAATCACTATAATATAATGTTACTATATTATAATTATTAATATTGAGTATTTTACCCAAGGAACAGAGATCCATACTTTCCCTGTTTGTAGGATGCTAGCTCTAAAAGAGTTCAAGTTTATTTTTTATATCTTAGAAAGAAGGTCTTAAAAAAGTAAGGTGGTGCCTTTAGAAGGATCCAGATTGACAGCTCTGGAGGGCTTTGCATTCCTGCACCAGTGGACCACATGTCCAATCTCCAGTGGGGCCAGAGAGGTTGCCTTCAATGTTCACGTCAGCTCAGCAAACTGGACAATCCCATTGCCAACATCATTTCTTGAGTGAACTAACTGGACAACTCTGTACTTGGTCCCCAAATGGCCAACTAACAAAATTGAAAATACCAATTTTTCCCCCACTTTTAAAAACATATACACAATTGGGAGCCTTGGGGTGAGTACCTTCTACATAGGCCATAATGGGTCCACCTGAAACCTAGCCCCAGCACTTGAGAACTATCCAACCTGCCCCACTCCTCAGGGAGCACATAGCTCCCTGAGGGTAAGTCACAGTTTCTTTCTGATCCACAGATTGCTCTTTTTTCATTTTAAATTAAAAAAAAATTTTTTTTAAGATTGTATTTATTTGAGAGCATGTATATGCATGAGCCGGGGGAGGGAGGGGCAGAGGGAGAGGGAGAAGCAGACTCCTTGTTGAGTACAGAGCGGGATGCAGCGCTCAGTCCCAGGACTCTGACATCGTGACCTGAGACAAGGCAGATGCTAAACCGACTGAGCCATCCAGGTGCCTCACAGATTGTTCTTTCATTTTTTTAAAAAAAGATTTTATTTATTTATTCATGAGAGACACACACACAGAGAAGCAGGCTCCATGCAGGGAGTCCAATGTGGGACTTGATCCAGGGTCTCCAGGACCATGCCCTGGGCCGAAGGCAGGCGTCAAACTGCTGAGCCACCCAGGGATTCCCTGGATTGTTCTTTCAAAATCACAATACAAACACTTGTTTTGCCTGGGTTTTGTGATGATAAAGTAATATTTATATACTATCTAGGTGTGTGGCACATTTTTTACCATGGGCTAAAAAAATAAAAATGTAGTTTTGAGTTTTCATTTTAAATCTGTTAACTCCTAACCTTTCTGAGCTAGTTCATAAAAATCTAGATTCATTTTCAAAGGGTTTGGAAAGTCAACATTTACACTGAAATAATGAGAGGTTTAAAATTTTGTGTTCAACTTGGTGGAACATAAGGATGACACACAGGTATAACCTGTTTTCTCAATGAGATTTTGCACTGATATTGGCAAATGTGATTAAATTAAATAATTTATTAATGGTCCTATTAAATAAATAGGACCATGAACATTTTTAGGATATATGCGAATGCAAAACAAACTAAAAATGTTATCTTTTTGTAAAGCAATCTGATTGCTTGGAATAGCATCAGTTGTGGTCAAGCAGGCAAATAAACTCCCTGCCTATCTAGAAGAGCAGTATTTCAGCTGTAGAGACTCTATTTGATGAGATTTTATGGATTTCTGTTGTGTAAAATGAGTTTGTACCGTATCATAGGATGGAGTCATTTGTAGTGAGAATGAAAAATGTATTACTTCTGACATCTTTTTTCTTCTTCTTTTTTTTTTCTAAAGTGACATCTGTATAGATTTTTCTGCTCTGGCTTGCTTTCCTTCTGCGACCCCAGCCGTCGCCCACGTCCAGGGCAAGGACAGCATTCTGCCTCAAATTTTGTGCTCTGCTGAGTTACTGTTAGGAAGTTGGTGAACCTTTCAGTCTTACCATCAGAATGTTTTCCAGAGGAACAACTCTGGAATTGAAATAAGCAAGAACCAGTTCTGTTGGGGCCACAGACCAGGGCACATAGCTCAACCATAGCAGAACAAACAAAGAGCACCCTGGGCTATGCCATGTCTCCATCCTTCTATCACTTAGGGGACTGGTTAGGCGGCTGAGGCTCTCAGCATTGTCCTTGGTTAAATTCTTCCAGCCTACTCAATCTTGGGGGTTGTGCTGGCCAATTTGATAAGGTCTCCAAAAGGACATGCTTGTGGGGACAGCCTGTGTAATAAATAAACCAGGTGCTGGTGTATCAGGAAGAGAGTAGGCTTGGACATCAGCCCAGCCTCTGGGTTTGGCTGTACCTCTGTGATCTGTGTAAGCTGGGGCATGTCACCAAGTGTCTTACAGATCTCACTTTTCTCCAGTGTAAAGGATACCCACCTTCTTCAAAGGGATGTTCTGAGGACTACATGGATGGTGCATGGAAAGGCTTCTAAACATTTTTTTTTCCTTTAGGAAGCACATGTGCATGGTATCAGAGTGGGGCAGAGGGAGAATCTTAAGTAGATGCCATGCTCTGCGCAGAGTCTACCATGGGACTCGGTCTCATGACCCTGAGATCATGACCTGAGCCCAAATCAGGAGTTGAATGCTTACCTGATTAAGCTACCCAGGAGTCCCACATGGAAAGGCTTGTAAAAGGCTTCTCAGAGCTTCTTGTATGCGGAGCTGTAATGAGGATCAGAGGGAAGAGATTCATATAAAAAAGGAAACACAAATCTTGTCCTGCAAGTGTTGCTTTGCTTCACTGCCTTGTGATTGGTTCAGGTGGGCAAGCAATGTGAAAAGAAGAGTATGCTTTATGAAGATGTACATTCCATGGAGGCCTCTTCCAAATCCGTATGCTCATGAAGAGGGACGGTGGGGCCAGGAAGTCTTATGGAGAAGTGTCCAGTGGACTGGACTCCCCCAGGTTTCCTGGCTTGACTCTTACCTTGCAGCCTTACCTTACTCCTAACAGCCTAGGAGGCTGGCAGGTCCCCCTGACCCTGCAAACCACTACTGATATTTCATGTTCTCAGAACAGGACTCTAGAAAATGTTTTTGAATTATGGGGTGCCAGTACACAGAGTGGATGCTCAAGTGATGTAATCTATCTATTCAATGTTTGCCTAAAATGTTTCAAATAATATTATTAATTCTGGGAAGGGGCTCTGTCAAAACAACAGCAGCAACAACACAATATAGGATCTTAATAAAGACCTTTTTTGGAGAATGGTGATGTTTGTTAACATAACCAGGCCCTGAGAAGTCCTGTATGAAGAACCCATTTTGACTTGATTCAAACCAGCGTTGCCCAGCTTCATTTGGTCTGGGAAGTTTTCACTTCTTCCCGCAACACACATATTGGCAGGCAGTAATCAATGGCCTATTGATTGGAATTAGTTTGTAATCATAAATCCTCCATTTCCATGTGATTTCAGACTCCTGTGTAGGCATTGTGCTATTGTCTTTGCCTGCCTGGAAAACAAACTTCAGGGAACTCTTTCTCCCACGGCTCTGTCGTTGACGTCAGCAGGGATCGAGCATTTGGTGCATCTTACTTTTCTATTTCAGAAGCCCTGTTGATCTCCGCGTGATGACACCTTAGCTGCTGTGAGCCTCATGTGGGTTGTGAATGATGAGATGAGACCCACCAGGCAGTCCCAGAGAGGCCCTGATTATTTTAACCCAAATCCCTGTAATCTGGTCAGCTTCGCAGTGGAAATCTCTTCATGGTACTCCCTATTTCTCACCATGTCCATCGCCGGTCACCCTGACCCAGCGACCATTCATTCTGCTCACTTGGACCATCACCATAGCTGCCTAACCATTCAGTTCCTGGCACGGCAGCCAGGGTGATCCAGCTAAAACACAAGTCAGAGTGAGTCAGTCCCATCCCTGGGGAATGCTGGTGTCCTGACAGTGGCCTTCAGGGCTCTTTGTGACCAGGGTTCCTGCACTTCCCCCTCCCTACTCTGCTGCAACCATCCCAGACTCCTTGCTCTCCCTAGAATGTTCCAGGCATGGTTCTGGCTTGTTTGGGGAAAAGGACGGGGGGGAGGTGAGTTTTGCATTTCCTCTCCCTTCTGCCCAGGACACTCTTCCCTGTGGCTTCCAAGTGGTTTGCTTGCTCACTTCCAATGTCTATCAAATGCCCATTTTCCCAGAGAAGCCTGGCTTGTTGTCCTGCATAAAATAGCAGCCCTCCCCACTCCACCCCGCACCATCCATCAGTGCCTGACATGTGATATAATTCCTTGGTTGTTTGTTTATTGTCTCCTCTGCCCACGAGGGTGTCAGCTGACCTCAAGAAGGGACTTGATGTTGCTCCTGGCAGGCTGTACCCCCAGCTCCCAGCCCAGTGCTTGTCATGCAGGCAGACCTCGGTATCTAGCTGTTGAGTGGACGAGTAACAGTGGCCACTATCCTGTGAGTGATGTGACCAGGGCAGGTTATGTGGAAGAGGTCGTTGAGCACTGAGGAACTTCTCAGTTTGTGGTGGTGTTTGGAGGAGCTCACCCTGGAAGCTTGCCTGGGGTTCAGAGATTGTTGCATATTGAGCCAAATGGTTAGAGCTGAAGGTGGGAGCCCAGGGTTCATCAGCACATAGGAGGGACCATGCGGACAGCCCAGAGAGGGCTGAGCATGGTGCGCTGCAGAACTGTAGGTGGTGATGCTGACAAGCCACCATCCTGTTAGGTGGCTTCTTGTAATGGTAATGGTCATTTACTGCATGAATGTTTTCTTGCTGGGGTCTATCTTTGTGGCCTCTGACAAATGCCATTGTATTTTAATCTCTGTTCCAAGCCTTGCACTTGAGGAAAGAGCTCATGATTGGGGGTCAGTTTGGGTGCTAGAGCAGGAAAGGGCCCAGTCTTCCTGAGCCCCAATTTCCCTGCAGGAAATGAGCAAATTGCAAGGGAAGGTCTTAAAACTCTCTTCCTATCACCGATGGTTCACTGTTCTAGGAATAAAGTCACCTTGAAGCCGTGGGACTACAGGTATCATTTATTTCATGAGTCAGCATAGCAAAGCACTTAAGAAATTAAGGTTGTACCCACATGTGGTGGTGGCCTTGTGGAGAGTGTCCCCTTCCTGCCATTGACCATGAGGCTCTAGAAATGGTGAAGCTCTCAAAGACTGGGCTGCAGTGAGGACCCTCCTACATGATGAAGGAGTCCTCCTGTCCTAACCACGGACCTGCCCAAGCTCAGGCATTGGGAGAGCTTCTACTGGAGATGCTGCTCCAATGAGGTAGAAGCATCTTCAGAGAGTCCCCAGAAGGCTGGAGAAAGTACAAGGGAATCGCAAATGTGTATGAGGTTGAGTAACTTCAGAGAAGGACTTTATGAAAAGGAAGATGTCGTTCGTTGACTATAAAAGCACAACTCAGGTAGCAGCTTATCGACCGAGGCTGTCAGACTGTTGCTGGAAGATTCTGCGTCATCTGATCTGCCAGGAAGAGAGCCAGTGGCCCAGCAGTTCTGACAACACAGCTCCCCAAGAAAGAGGGGCTGATGCCTCTGCTGGGCTAGAAGGGGAGCGAGGGCCATGTGCGGGTGGGTTTGTGCCCAGTTGACCCTGAAGCTACGGGACAGAGTAGCTCTTCCAGAACCCCCCAGTTGGCAAAGAGGCGCTCTTCTTTGAGTAAAGGGAGTATGAATTCTAAACTCAGATTCAGTTCACTCATCAGTTCTCTCAGCAGCATGATGAGTTTAGGATCATTATTCCCATTTCACAGATGGGGACACAGAGGCTCACAGAGGTTGAGGCTTGCTCTGTGTCACGCTGCCTGCTGCTGTGGGGAGGGCACATTCCATACCTCTGATATTTCTGTGATAATGGGCCTGTCCTTTGCACCAGGTGCTATGCTGGCTGCTGCATGATGGCAGGCAGAGTACCCAATTTTGTAGGCCTCCTCGCGCAGAGACCTCACTGTGGCTCAAGGCCAGATGATGTGGGTTCTGTTTCTGCGGGCTGATGTGCTGCAGGAGCACAGAGCAGGGAGCTCTTAATTGGTGAGACATGCCCAGGCCACCACCCACCTTATACTTGTCAGCCAAGAATGTAAACTATTACAAAAGATAATTTCCCAGGGACATGGAAATAGTTGCCTCATAATCAAGCTTTCATTACTTGGTTTTCAGTCCAGCTGAGACATAGACTCATGGTGGCAGGAGCATGCTAGGGACGGCCTTGGCCTTGAAGTCAGACATTGGGGGGTTAATTCCTGGACTTGCCCTTCATGGCTCTGTGACTTTGGGCAAGACACTTGACATCTCTGAGCTTCAGTTTCTCATCTTGCCAAATGATGTAAGAGCAATGTTCACTCAAGGGTAGCTGGAACCCAGTAGAAACTGAGAGAGAGAGCGTCTGGGAAAGGTTAGGCATGCAGCGTGTACTCACCAAGTGGAAATCATGGCAACAAAACCTCCAAAGAGCCAGGCTGAGGTTTCCTGAACATTTCCCCAGTCTAGGTAGAGGCTTCAGTATAAGTCTATTTCCTTTTGTCGGGACATTGGTGGGAGAGAACTATATGGGCACAAGTCAGGATCTTTGTCGTCACCCAAGATAAAGAAGGGACAAGAAGGAGCCCGAGGGCCATCTTACCTGGGTCTTCCACTACTCACTGGACTGTGTGGGCAACTGACCACCTGCTGGCTCTTCTCTACTTTGAGCCAGATACCAGGGCACACATGTGAAGTGTGGGTGCAAAGAGGCAGAGAAAAAGCTGGAAAGAAAACTGGCATTCTTTGGGAGGCTGCAGGGGTGAAAATGCCCTAGATTAGGGTTTCCTTCCAGACCTGCAGTTTAAATTACAGTCATACTTTATTGCTATTACGGGCACTGAACTGTACTTGCCCCGGGCTCTGCAAACACAGGAAATCAGCCAGGCCTCTTCAAAGTGGTGTTCAAACAGCACTAGGGGAAAGAGGCTTAATGGTTAAAGAGCCCTGGGAGGAAGCAAACCTGCCTTCTTCTCCATCCTGGTAGCCAAAAGCCCCACTGCCTCCTGCTCCGTCTGCCCACCCAGACACTTTCCTTCAAAAATCAAATACAAGTTACTGAGTGCCTGGTGTGCCAGGCTGTCTCCTGGAGGTGGTGGGGGAAAGGGAACCTCTTGGGATGTTACCCTTCTCCAGAGAGGGAGATGGGCCAGGGGAATTTTTTTTCAGACTCAAGGCATTCTGGGAATTCAGTAACTTGGCTTGTGAAGAAGAAGAGGAGAGGATGAGGGATGGGGAGGGAGAGCGGAGGACCAGGCAGGGCTCTCATATTGTGGAAACCCACCTAGCACAAGGTAGGTCCTAAGGGGAAGAGCACACACTGAAAGCAGAGGGGTCGGTACTCTCTTACTCTGTTCCATATCAAAGCAGACAATGGTACATGGAGACTTTGGACAGCAAGAGATCCTTGAAGGCAGATGACTAGCCATTTCTAGTTCCAGAGAGAACCCTTTGCAATGGCATGTGGCAATCAAGGAAGGTCCTCAAGGAGGCTGGGGCAGGAAAGAGCTCAGGCCTGGGGATGAGCATTTTGGTAAATGTATGCCAGCAGCCTTCCATACATCATGTTAGTAGGCTTGGGTCAAAGACAGGCTTCCATTGCCACAGGAGAGCTGGGATGCTTAGTGGACAGGAAGTTGGGCAGAAGCCAGTGGTTCGACTTGGTGATGAGGTGGGGGGTGAGCAGGCTGCCACGTGCTGAGGGTAACTGTTGGGGGCCCTGCTTCTGCACACTGACAATAAGACTGAGTCTGGTCCCTGCTCGCTGCTGGGGCTAGGGCACCTGGCCACTTGTGCTCTTGAAGCTTGTAGGCGGACAGCTCCAGAAACAATGGTCAGGAAACCTGCTGAAGGCAGAGGCTGGTAATTTAGTTGGACATAAGAATGAATAGGAGTGGCTGCCAGAAGTTGACACATGAGTGATTCTCAAATGAATTATAGAGACACTACTTGTTAGAGGATCAAAAGGGTAGTGGGAAAGAGGTTCAGGCTGGGCCACTTTCAAGGAGGAGGTGAAGTTTCTGCTAGACCTTGTGAGATTTTTGTCAGGCTTGAAGAGAACTATGGGGGCAGGGGGAGGAAGTGAACATTCTGGACAGGAGTACCGTGTGGGAAAGACCTGGGGAGGTTAGGCTAGGAGTTAGTAAACCAGGTTCTGATGGTGCAGGTTTGCTGGCTATGACCAGAAGAAAGGCTCTGAAGGCTGGTGGGGAAAACTAGTCCTGACCCAGGAAGATTTAGGCAGCCGCAGGAGTCCCCATGGCCTGTGTCCACTGACATGACGGCAGAGACAAAGAAATGGGATGGACGGAGACCAGAGTAAAGAACTGTGGTATGGCTTAAAGAATGCATTATTGGGGATCCCTGGGTGGCTCAGCCTTCGGCCCAGGGCGTAATCCTGGAGTCCCAGGATCCAGTCCCACGTCGGGCTCCCTGCATGGAGCCTGCTCCTCCCTCTGCCTGTGTCTCTGCCTCTCTCTCTCTCTCTCTCTCTCTGTCTCTCATGAATAAATAAACAAAACCTTAAAAAAAAAAAAAAAGAATGCATTATCAAGAGCCTGAACCAGGATGGTCGCAGTGGAGAACGGATGCTAGAGATCTGTCGAGCAAGACAGAAGCCAGACGCAAGAGGGGATGAGATCAGGGGAAGAGCCTCGAAGACTGATCACATGAGGGACAGGTAGGCACCGCCACAAAAGGAGGGAGAGGGGAAGGTGAGAGGTGAGAGGATGCTGGTGGATGAGCTCTGAGCAGGTGGGTTGAGGTGGCAGTGGTTATGAACATTGATGCCTCCTGGTGAGTTAGGTGAGGATAAGGTACAGGGGAGGTGAGGACTGTAGTGCATACATGAAAATTCCTGCAGAGCAGACCTCACTAGAAGTGATAGTGGAGATCGCTTGGGTTGAGAGGAGTGTAGGGAAAGAATGCAGAGGTTCGGGATCCCTGGGTGGCGCAGCGGTTTGGCGCCTGCCTTTGGCCCAGGGCGTGATCCTGGAGACCTGGGATTGAATCCCACATCGGGCTCCTGGTGCATGGAGCCTGCTTCTCCCTCTGCCTATGTCTCTGCCTCTCTCTCTCTCTCTCTCTCTCTGTGACTATCATAAATAAATAAAAATTGAGAAAAAAAAAAAAAGAATGCAGAGTTTCAGCCAGTCAGCACCTATATGGGATGGACTGAAGAGGAAGGTGCCGAGAAAGGAAACGCCCAAGGTTAGGAAGAAGCCACAGCAAGCACTCAGGTGCTGCTTGCAAAGGAGAGACAGAGAGACAGAGAAAGAGAGTCCAAAGAAGAAAGCACCACACAGAGACAGTTGTGGTTGCTGCAGGGAGATTAGAGAAAATAAAGATTGGAGTGCTTGGGTGGCTCAGTCAGTTAAGTGTCTGCCTTTGGCTCAGGTCCTGATCTTGGGGTCCTGGGATCAAGTCCCGTATCAGGCTCCGTGTTCGATGGGGGAGTCTGTGTCTTCCTCTGCCTGCCACTCTTTCTGCTTTTGCTCTCTGTCAAATAAATCTTTTTTAAAAAGAAAAAGATAAAATCTGGTTCTTGGAACTGATCCCTCAAAGGTCTAGAGAATTCTCAAGCACGTGGCTTCCATGGTGCTGGAGGAACTGGGACTTAAGGGGATAGGGAAAGTGGGTGGTGGTAGAAAGTCCAAGTGAAGGGGTCTACATATTTCCAAAACTGAGGCCAAGTCCTGCTCCCCAGTGAGGAAGGAGCTGGTGTTGAGGATGCTGGAGAGTGAGGAGGCGCTGCATGGGGCATGTGCTGGAGGTGGGGGAGGGCATGTGAGTAGAGAGTTTTTTCTTACAATGGCAAAGCTATTCCCATTCTCAAGTACAGGTGCAGCAGAACAAAATGGGTGTGGAGTGAATATTTGAGGGCATAGAGGACAGAATGGGTGCTTACAGCAAGTAGCCACTGGCGCCTCAGGCACGGGCAATGAGAAGGTGTTGGCAGAGGGGCCAGGAGCAGCTGAGGGGAAGGCACAGATGGACACATAGGGGCAAGAGATTCCAAAGTGACTGTTGTGTGGGAGCATTGGCTCCAGAATCCATGCGAGGACTGTGAGGGTGAGCTCAGCCCTTGGGGATGCGCGGTGCTCCCTGTTAAGATGGGAAATGCGCACAGGATGCTCTGTTTGGGTTTGCTCCAGTAGACCAGGCTGGAGGCCTGGAGGCTTCTTCCCAAGGGGTGAGCAGGTCAGGGACACAGGGGATCTAGCCAAAATGCAGAGGGAGGCCCCAAACTGAGTTTTGGAGAAGTTGGAAGGGAACTTCTTAAAAGGAGGGAGCTAACTCAGTGCGTGGCAGGTGGAGAAGGCTGTGTGGGACATGCAGGGGAGGGGGCTGCAGACAGAGGTTACAGGGGTGGAGTAGAGAGGGTGGTGACATGGGTCCAGGCAGCCAACCATGGGAGATCAAGGCCCTCTGGGGGACTGAGACAGGCTGGAGGTGAAGGCACGAGTTGGGGTCTGTGGGGGAGGTGATGCAGAGCTGGGAGGGCACAGGATGGGCGTCAGCTGCCTTGGCCTTGGAAGCTCTGCGGCTCCCTAGCCGTGTGGCCCTGGGAAGTCCCTGGGCTTTCTTGGATGCCGGGCTCCTATTAGCACCCTTGCTCTGGTATTGTGTGAGGTGGTCTGTAGGCCAGTGGGGGCTCTGGGGCATGATTCAGAGCCATGACTTTGGGTGCTCCAGGTCTCCAAGCAGGGGGCTGGCAACTCCTTCCAGCCTGTCTTACGTCTGTGCCCCCACAAGCCTCGCTCATGGCGTCAGCAGCAGCAGGCTACTGTCACCTTGTGACACTACCAGGCCCCGTCTGCCAGAACTGGAATCTCTGAATTCCACAGCGGGGTTGAAATCCGTGCCTTCCCTGGCCTCCTGGCAGCTTGACATCCCCCTGGCAGATAAGCCAGAGCTGCCCTGGCAAGTCAGGAAAAGTGACACTGAAGTGACACCCTCCCCTCCCACGCCCCAAAGGGACGGCCCTGGTCTCACCTGTGGGCTGCACCTGCCTGGTGAGGGCACCGAATGCAAGATGCCCCCAGCTGCCTCCCCCTGCCCACCCGCAGGTGTGCAGACCCAAGTGCCCAGCCACTGTGGCTGTTGGCTGTGACCTGGGTGTCCCTCAGTTCTAGCAATGTGACAGCAGCATCTGATAGCACTGCTGGCACTCCCCTTGTGCCTGGCCTGGGACAGGGCGCCACAGGGGGACTTTTTTTTAAATTTCCCCCAGGAAGCTATTTTTAGAGGCCTCGGGCTGAACTGCTGCTGTGAACGCAGAGCTTCCTTAGGAGCCTGTGCGTCATTAATGAGGTGTGCAGGTGTGTGCGTCCTGGGAGGGGCTGACACCGCTCCTCCTGGGAAGCTGCTCTCAGCTCTACCCGTGTCATCTGCGCAAGTAGAAGTTGCACCTTTAAGTCAGACCAGTCTGCAGTTTTTTTTTTTTTTTTTTTTAACGTGGGATCTTCCTTTTCTCCACACCTGGGGGAAATGGGTACCAGGCTTGTGTCCTGAAGAACTGTGTAGGGCTGGCCCCTGGTCCTCGGCCTGGCCCCTTCAGCATCCCAGATTTCTGGGGCTTCTTTCCGTTCGACTTGCTGGTACAGAGGAAACCTGGGAGTGCAAATTGATGGGGCTTTGGAGCCAGGCTGCCTGCTTTGGAATCTGGCCCCTGCTGCTTATCAGCCCTGTGACCTAGGGCAAACCATGTTCTTAACTTCATTTTTGAAGCCTCAGCATCCTCCTCTGTAATGTGGGATGATGAGAGTACTGATTTCTTGAAGTTCCTGGAAAAGGCAGAAAGGTAAAGCGTGGAATTCTTCATTGTTAAGTGTTCAATAAATACAAGCTTTGCCCTTCCCTAGTTTTCTCCTTTAGAGATTTATTTATTTATTTAAGATTTTATTTATGTATTCATATGAGAGAGAGAGAGAGAGGCAGAGACACAGGCAGAGGGAGAAGCAGGCTCCATTCAGGGAGCCCAACGTGGGACTCGATCCCGGGTCTCCAGGATCACGCCTGGGGCTGAAGGCAGGCGCTAAACTGCTAAGCCACCAGGGCTGCCCCTCCTTTAGAGATTTATGAACTTTGTTAGTCACCACTATGGCCAAGCCCGCCCTGGGCCGGGCAAGCAGTGGAGTTTGAAATGCTCATGGTACAGCAGGAAGACTTTGGAGTGAGCCTAGAAGGGCGACCGAGAGTATGCTGGCAGAGATGGGGGGTGGGAGTGGGGGGCCTGATTCTCCTATGCTAGCATCCTCCTCTTGAAGTGTACCTGAAGATCTCCAGATCTTTACCTGATGGTGAAATTTCATAGGCAGCAAAAGGAGACCTTTGTCTCTTTTCCCTGAAGATAACCTCCAACCATTGTCTAGGTCAGCTCTGCATGGATCCTGTCAGCGGCTCCTGGAGATCCTGCCTGTGTTTTATGGGAGGACCCCAATCCCCAGTCCAACCCAGTTGTCCATGGTGTGGCTCTGCTCTGCCTGGACGCTTCTATAGAGCGTCCTCTGGGGCAGACCTAAGGTTTTGCTGGTGCCCAGGAGTGGAAGAAGAGAAAGGGATCATAGCGGTCCTCCTGTCAGGGCAGTGAAGACTGTGCCCTCCTCTTGGCCCCAAAGCACAGGTCACACAGGACCATGTGGGGGAAGAGTCATGCATGAGGGCCTTTGAGAACACACTCCCAAAGAACTCATACCCTTTTGCCGTTGTCTCGACCGGGATGTATCCCAGCTTCAAGGTGAGGCCAGATTTTCCCAGCTGTCAGATGTCCAGGATTCTTCCCTCTCTCCGTGTCAAGTTTTTTGCCAGCCAGGTAGACTTATAAATTCAGACAGTACTTTTTCCCCAAAGCACACACCTTTGTCATGTCCTGAAGCTTCTGGTTTGAAACCATGTTGAAACCTGTCAGGTCAGTGAATTAACAGGACAATCTCAGCCGATTTATTTGGCAGAAACACCGGATTCCTGAAACCATGTGAGCCAGCCTGCATGACCCCTGCCCTGGCAACGTGAAGACGTGCGTCACGGGTTTTGGGGCTAACTAGCACTGAGCAGCAGTCAGATTTTGTGTTCATTTTCTTACATGTTAACAGTGACGACCATCCACTCTCACGCTGGATTCTGTGTGGGTGTTATGGATTGAAGAAGTGAGTGGGATGGACAGGGAGGAGGGAGGGAGGGCGAGCCTAGCAGGCTGGTGACAGGAGCCTGGCTGCCTTGTCTCTGACACCTGTGCTCAGAAGACGCCTGTATCCACATCTTATCACTGTGGGCAACAGTAGAGCCTTTGGCAAATCCAGTGCACAGTGTAGCGTTTTCCAGAAACACACATTCTTTCGAGCCACCTTAGAAATCTGTCTCATTGTTTTCTCATTTCTGTGGCATGTAAGAAGTGATTTTATGACAGTAAAATAAATAAATAAATAATCAATCAATCAATCCTGGTTTCATGGTTGTGTGACTGCATGTAAATGACATGTTCTGTCCGGGTCAGAGAATTGTAGTGAGGATTAAATCCGTTAGTGCACGGGGTTTCCTGGACAGGAGCAGGTGCTCAGGGAGTGGCAGCTCTGATTTCTTCGTTGTCCATTTGTCCATACCATCTGTTGCTGTGTCACTGTAGTGCCACATCTTTGGGTGGCCCAAGAGTAGTACACCTGCCTTAAAGGTGTGTGTGTGTTTTTTTTAAGCTTTTATTTATTTATTCGTGAGAGATGCAGAGGGGGAAGCAGGCTCCTCACAGGAAGGCTGATGTGGGACTCGATCCTTGGACCCCTGGATTATGCCCTGAGCCGAAGGCAGACGCTCAGTGCTGAGCCACCCAGGCATCCCTAAATGTGTGGTTTTCTTTCTTTCTTTTCTTTCTTTCTTTCATCAGAGACTTAATGAGCTCCTCTTATGTGCCGAGCATTAGGGTCACAAAAATGAATGAGGTGCAGTGTTGCCCTGAAGCAGCTCCTATTCTGGAGAAGTGTTTCCTGTAAACAATCCTGTCTCTTTCTCTAATGATGACTCTGAGGGGAGCAGGCAATAAGGGCATGGGCATCTAGAACCTTGAGCGGGGCGGACTCTAGAGGGGAGGGAGTTGGTGGGAAGGAGGCAGAGCATCTTTCCACTCCATACCACCTGGGTTGCAGAAAACAAAAGCCAAAGCCTATTTGTAATGAGAGCCTCCCCGCTTCTGGGAGTGGGGGGAAGACCAGAGTCAATACATTTTATTGCTTTGGGACTAGATTCAACCAGAAGGCATAGAGATGGGACAGGAAATCCTGATGAACCTTTGGAGGGAGGCGGGGGGGGGGGGGGGGGGGGGGGGGGGGCGGGCAGGCGGCAGGGAACGTCTATTATATTCATGTGATACTGAGAAATACTGACTTTAAAAAGACAGATTTTTAGCAAAGGAAGTTGGATATTTAGAGGTGCTTTTTTTTTCCAGAATTATTTTTAGCTTCCAGCTATAGAATTTTTCTTGCCGACTTAGGTGCAGTATGCGGATTAGACCAGTTATGTTTGGGAATGAGAAACAAGCCACATCTTCCTATTGAGGGAGTCGGGACGTTCAATGTCATCCTGCCTTCAAGGACACTGGGGCAGAGTCTGTAGATGATGGGATTCCTGCAAACAGCCAGTCATGTGGAATCACTGAGTGTGGGGCAAACCAGAACGCATTTTACAGGAGAGGAAACTTGGAGAAATGGAGTAGCTTGCCCAAAGTCATGCAACTCTAGGGAAGAGTCTGAACCATAATCCAGATGTTCCCTTTGGGCTTTGGCTTCTGTCAGTGTGACATGCTTGAGCTCCTCGAGAGTTTCTTGATGTTTCTCTTCTAAGGATAAGACTCCACCTAAACGGAATCCACCTTAATGGAACATACAAAGAGTCTAGTAGCTGTTTGCATCCAAAATGGCCTCCTTTGTGCCAAATAGCTAGCCTGGTCATGGTTTTAAAATTAGGGGATTGAAATTCATTGTCCTTTAAAACATTTATTTTCTTTTTCATCGTTTGGTAATCTGGATGAGAAGAAAAGTCAAACTTTCAGAAAGTGTGTCTGTAAAAGAGAGACTGACTTTCAGTAAACAACTTTGGAAGCTGAGACTGATCTTACCCTCCTCCTAGGAAATCATTCTGGAGAGCTGGATCCTTATCCCACTGATTCTTACCCTGAATGGCTTTTGAACTCTTGTCTTGTGAGGCTGTGAAATGCTTTTCTTTGAATTTGTGGTGGGGGCAGGGAGGACATGTTTTCTGTAGAGCCGGGCAGTGTTGGATCTGGCTAGTGACTCAATGGGGCAGTCTCCTCCCTGGTTCCTCTGCCTTTTGGGCTCCCAGAGCATCTCCCTGTGCCTTGTTTAACACATGGTGTTGAAATGGTCTCTTCCCTGCTGTGGGTCCACCACACTGCAGGACATTGGCCATAGTATAGGTCTGTCCTCTGATGAGTGAAAAAATAAACAACAACAACAAAAAAAAACTGACCCCACTACTCTATGTATCATGGCCAGAGTTCATCACAGTGATTTCTTTAGCAGGATCTCCCTCTTCTATTTATATCTAGATTATAGTCTTTTAAATAGAAGTGGGTGGCTGAGAGGTCACACGGTATAGGGCTCCTTCTACCCTCCCACCCCCAGATAGTCCCCAAAGGAAATGGGGCCCCAGGTCCTTTGTGATATTTAGGGGAAAAAATTATGCTGGG
The DNA here is from genome assembly GCF_053574225.1 of Canis aureus. NCBI lineage: Eukaryota > Metazoa > Chordata > Mammalia > Carnivora > Canidae > Canis > Canis aureus. Next base: position 48,896,864 of record NC_135612.1, on the reverse strand, counting down.
CAACTTAACTGTTATCCTGAGTTTAGACATTATTTTCTGTCTAAAATAATGTCTAGGGACAAAGGAGTGGGCCCAGAAAGTATCAGGAAACCTGCAGGTGGAAGGCCTTCCCACCTACATGCCTGCCTGTCCTCCCAATGGCAAATCCCCTGGCACAGCACCCCAAATGTCCTGGATGCCCTATTGCTATGGAGAAAGATGCTCATCCCTTACTGGCAGGTGGGTAGAAGTTATTTTCCATTTGAGCTTTTGAGCTATTAGAGCCTTTTTTTTTCTTTTGAGTATTTTATTTTTGTATTCTAAGAGTGATTCTTTAAATTCAGAGAGACTTTTGAATTCAGGAAATACATAATGATCCAGGCTCAACGGTGAGTCAAGCCCACCCTTCCTGAAGTCTGAGGCTCTCACATTAAAGCCATGGGTGGTGCTTTGGAGAGTTCTCAGGAAGAATATTGGGGGACACCAGGCACTCAGTGCTGACTTCAAAAAACACTATTTGTGGCTCATAAACGTGTCAGTGATAACCACTAGTGTTTTGGAGCAGTGCTAGGCACGGAGTCAGGCACCGTACACTCTTGATGTCTGATTTTGGAGATTGTTGTGCAAGGCAGGTCCACCTCACTCCATGTGGGAGGGAGACGAGGCTTCGTTTCTGGCCACTGTCAATTCTCTTCCTTCCCTGACCACTCCGTAGTGGGCTCCTGGGACAGTTAACTGTAAAACTGGGGTCACTTGAGACTGTCAGGCAGACAGAATTTTTCTAAGCTATCCTCCCCATGAGTGGCTGCTATCCACCTTGACAGCATTGTGTGATTCATCGGAGCAGGAGCTAATATTTCCCCAGGGTCCTTTAACACTAAAGGAGCAGTACCGAGGTTTCCAAGTTACTTAGCAGATTTTATGAACTGCTAATTACCTCATAAAGGCATTTTATTGGCCAAGGGTGATCTGCTATTGGCTCTGTTTACATATCTCAACCTCTTCGCCCATTTCTCCTGCCTTGGTCCATGTATCACTGGGCAGCTTTGCCCTCTCCAGCAGAGGAGGCTTTGGATGTCCAAGCCAGAATGCACCCCTGGTCCCCAGAAGAGTTTGGTTATATATCTGGGACTCCTGGAGTTCATCACGAGGAATTTTGAGCTGGAGAACCGCAGCCTGGAATATGACCTCTTGGTTTGATTGGTTCAGTAGATTAGGCGACAGATAGGAGCCTTGGTTTTCTTACCACAGAGTTGGGGAAAGAAGGAGAAAGGCAGGTTTGTGTTTATTTTTGTTTGCCTGCTTTCTGAATTGGCTCTTCCACTTTGGAGTCGTTCAGAAGTTTCTCACGTTGGGGACAGAAGCGATAGAGCAGGTGGTGAGTTTAACAGGTGACAGAGAAAGTAAAGCCAGCCAGCTCATGTTTCATTTATTTTTCCCACTGATTAGAATGCCTTAAAATGGAAAGGGTGAGGCAAACAGGTTCTCAAAGCAACTGGAGTCCATCCAGAATGTTTAAAAGAAATAGCACAGGGGGGCCTCGGGGCTCTCAGAATTCTGTTTTCTATTTTCTTTTTTAAAAGATTTTATTTATTTACTTGAGAGAGAGAGGGAGAAAGCAGCAGACTGGCCTCTGAGCAGGGAGCCTGACTCAGGGCTTGATCCCAGGACTCTGGGATCATGACCTGAGCCGAAGGCAGACGCTTAACTGACTGAGCCACCCAGGTGCCCTTGTTTTCTATTTTCTTAAGAGAGTTTGGAGAAATGAGCTCATAGATCCACAACTTGGTTCTTAAAAAAAAAAAAAAAATTATGGGAGGGAAAGGAGATGACAAAGTTGTCTTGGTTTTTATGAAGCAGGAAAAGATGGATTCTGAAAACAATAGGCTATATTCAGGAGAGAGTCACAGCATTCCCCACCGAATGTGTAGATGGATTAGTAAACAGATGGGGAGTTTTGCTAGAAGATAACTGGGAGTTGTCATGAGTTCTCTAAAAACAGAGTCAAGTTAATGCATTACATTTCTGATAGAGTTGCTGTTATATCATATTGATGCCCAAGATGCAATTTTCCTGGAGACATGGTAACAAATTTTCTTCTCATGTCCTTATGAACTTGTTAAACAACACATTGTTCCCATTTCCTGAGAGAAATCATGTGTTAGACACCAGCTAAGGCTTTTATCTGTGTTGTCTCACATAATCCTCAGATCAACCACATGAAAAAGGTGCTATCATGATTTTTCCTATATTGTGGATGAGCAAATTGAGGCTCAGAGAATTTAAGCGACTTGCTCAACGCTGCATAGCCAGGAGGGGCAGAACAGGAGTCTCGCCCCATGCCCTTACCCATAATGCCACATTGCCTCTCAGCAGTTACCATAGCTGCACGATTTGCCCCTAAAGTGCTACTGGGATCTTCCCTTTGTTTTGTGCTCTTCAACATTCTTATCTATGACCTAAATGAAACTGTAAAGGCACACTTTTCCACATAAGCTAAACAGTTGGTGTGGGCTGGAGGAACAGATAATGCACAGGATGGCATAAAATGATCTCAGTCTGTCCAACAATGGGTGGAAACCACAAAGACCACTGCAAAGTGTACATTTCTGCATCTTGGTTTTTAGTTTATTTTGTTTTTATTTTTTAATTTTTTAAAAGATATTTTTTAAGTAATCTCTACACCTGACATGGGGTTTGAACCCTCAACCCCAAGACCAAGAGTTGCATGCTCTACCGACTAAGCCAGCCAGGTGCCTCAGTTTTTAGTTTATTTTAATTTCCAGGTAAGCCACACATGTGCCAGAGGGACACTTTAGAGCAGAGCACGTGGAGGGGACATGCATAATTCAGAGCCTACGTTGTCTCCTTTTGTTTACTGTGTTCGTGATATGCACGAACCACCTGTTTGAGAATCCTCCCTAGAATTTGTACCGAGGATTAACAGTGAGCAGACCAGTCCCTTCCGCTGACTTGCAGCTGGTTATACTGGGTGCTGCCAGGCACCGTGGAGGGAAGGGAGCTGTAGGGGGCCAGTGGACAAAGAGAGGAAGGTGTGAGCTGTAGGACACTGGGCCGTTGTATCCCCGGTCCAGACAGGGCTGGAATGGGAGGAACAGCATGCAGGCGACGGACGGGCCTCCTGGGGATCTCAGTGATTTGCTTCACATTTCCAGCCAGGGGGTGGATGTAATCAGGACCAGAATCTAGGCCTCTATACCCTGGTAGTACAGAGGGAACCCAGCGGTGCTGAAATCTGCCCCTGCAAACTGGCTTTGGTCTGGTCAGCCCCAGGAACAGAGACAGGCACCTTTTCCTTGACACTCGCAGGACTTGCTCTGCCAATCGGCAAATATATTTAATCAATAGATATTGATTGGAGCCCGGCAGCACCAGACAATGGGGATAGGTCCTGGGGACACAATTTTAATAAAACAAATAAAGAAAAGGAAAGAAGACACATAGACCAACCCTCAAATTGGAAAATGTTCTAACCCAGGAAGAAGCCCTCTGGGATGTTAGATTTAATGTGATATTCAAACAGCTTAAATATACAATAAATTTTTTAGGCTGGAATGGTCAGGACTTTTTTTTTTCCCCCTAAGTGGACTTTATTTCACAATGAAATCACTGCTGCTAATTTTCATGGAGAACATGCTGCAACCGGGGCTTTTTCCATGGTTTCCAAGGCCAAGTGCAGAATGCCAGTAAGTTAGCGTTCCCAAGAATTTTTGTAGGAGCCAGAAATGAGAACATGTTACTTTTTGCTGGCAAATCTATTAGGAGATCTTGACTTCTTGCTTCAGAAATGAGTGTGCGTGTGAACCTGGGTGCCCATGTGTGTGTTTAAACATCAGAAAAAGTCTGACCCATGGCCAAACAAACCCCCCAGACTGCCAGTGGCTTACAAGAATATCCTGTTTCCTTCAGGCCCCAGAGGGCATACATTCAAGGAAATACTTTCATTAAATTAAATCCTGTTGCCGAGTCTTTTCTTAAAGAAGAGTCAGTAAATGGAATCTCTTCTGGGAAAGTTCTATTATCATCATTGGATGGCTTTCTTCTGGAGAAGATGTTTATTTGAACATTCTCTGCACCCTGTTGTATTTACGTGTCTCCTCTCTGACGGGAGTGGGGGGTGGGGGTGGGCGTGGAGGGGGAGATAGGAAACTTGTTCACTTTTAGAGGATGCCAAATTTAGGATTTGTCCCTGGTGATGTGGGAACAGCTGTCAGAGATTGTTTTCCCTGCCTGGCCAGGCCCTTCTACTGTGGTGAGCATGAGAGGCAGAGTCGGTGTGATCTGGGGATTCAAGATACCTGGGCAGGGATTATACTTGGGCTTGATAAGTGTCCATACTCCAAACTCTCCATTTGGCATCATTTACCTACTTAAATGTAGTCATTGCCTGGGCAAAGACCCATGTGAACATTTGTTTTTTGAAAAATGTTTATGTTTTCTCCTAAGAGAGTATATACTCCCCATAGAAAATTTGGAAACGTAATATAGGCTAAGAAGAAAAATAAGAATCCTCTATTTTCCCACATCACAGGGACAAAGTACATTTTTGTCTGTTTTTTTTTCCAGTGCTTCCCCCCGCCCCCCCCCCATCATATATATCTAGTCCAGCCAACACCATGTGATTGAAGGGATTTTATAGGATTTTGTTAATGACGTCCATCCCAAGGAGCTGAGTTCCCATTCCATCTGAGGCCTGCATACTTGCCTTTTTATGCATTTTAATGGAACCTCTTCTTTCTAGTACTATGAATGGTAAAAGATCTATGATTCAATCAGGCACCTTCCAGGCCCAGGTGAAGGCTCTGTCAGCCTATAGGCCACAGGTCAATTACCTAGAAGTGATTCAGAATCTCAGCTGCCTGCCCAGTCACAGTTCTTAAGGTACATTATTGCTCTAATAAAATGTTCTGGGCTGTAATTTTGTAACAATTGGTACTGGGAGTCCCAGAGGATTTGTGCATTTATCTTGAACATGGGCTCTACCCAGGCCCCCACCAGCATAGCAAAGTTTGCTTTAATCATGTTCCTTTGAATAATTTAAATGCCACCCTCCTGTTGATTCTTTCTGTGTATTTTATTCTGCAAAATGCCCCCAAGGGTTAGTTGGTTTTCAAAAGCTGTGTGTTAGACACAGTTGGATATATATTTTTTTCTTTCAGTGGCTTTGAGATTTATGCACTGATGCTTTTCTCAGACAAATACCAGGGGAAAAGACCTTTGCAAAATACAAAATTTCATCCTGGGAATCCACAGTGGACAATTTCTCGCCTTCTGCAGAGCCTCTGGTGGTGGGGAAGGTGGGGAGGGATAGCGGTGGGGTTGGCACAGGCCTGTTTGGTTGTGTGTCATGCCAGAGCCAAGGTAAATAGCATAGTCACTACCGTTCACCTAAAATGATATGAAAAGCTGGTGTCGTCACTACTGATTGAACCATAAACCTGATTGCAAACTTTGAGGAACTCTGTCCTAGGGGATAAAAGATTTAGGAAATTTTAGGTCTCACAGGGTCTGAGAAATCCTCTTGTCCTAGAACTCAGATTTACAGATGAGGATGCAGGCTCTGCCAGGGTTCAGAAGTATGGGTGAGTCCCAGACACTGCTGTGGAGGGGGATTGAGCCCACATCTCCTGAAGCCCAGTGCTGGCCTCTCCTGTGCCCCACAGGACTTTTCCAGGACCTCTCACGTTCTAAGGTCATTAGAGAGGTATCAAGACTGTACCATGGAAATGAGAAACACTCTTTGCTCAGGTCTGATTACTTGAAAAGCAGATTGCCTGGGGTGCCTGGAGGCCTCAATGGGTTGAACACCTGACTCTTGATTTCAACTCAGGTTGTGATCTGGGATTGAGCCCATACTGGTCTCCCCACTCAGCAGGGAATCTGCTTGGAGATTCTCTCTCTCCCTCCCTCTCTCTGCCCTTCCCCTCACTTGTGCACGCGTGCTTGCTCAGTCTCTCTCAAAAATAAATAAATATTAAGAAAAAGAAAAGCAGATGCCAATATCCAGAGCCCCCAGTGTGTTTGTATGGAAATGAATGTACATTTAGGATTGTGTAAAATGTACCACTAGCTGCAGTTTGGCATCTTGTCTGCGCTACCTCTTGCCCTGTGCAGGAGAGATGTGAGGAGGGCATTTCACAAGCATTCTGAGCCTTTTAAGGAAATGTTATGCACGGAGGATCCCCGGTATCTGCTTGGGCTCCCTTTAATTGTGCCAGGACCCCATGTGACAGGTCAGGGCAAGGAAAAGGCAAGACAAAGGAAATAGATTGAAGCTTTGCAGGAGCTAAACACAAGGGATGAGTCAGTGGAGAAAATAATAGCAGTATAAAAAGAATTTGAAAGCATGAGAAAAAAGAAAAAGTGTTAATTATGTTAACCTTTTAGAACTTGTGTGGCGCACAGCGGGAACAGGAGCCTGTTTTGTTGAGTTGAAACCAGCCATCTGATGATGAATACTTTCTCCAACCCCAAATAAGGGGACCTCATTTGCCGTTCAGTTATTCTGCTAATAAGCCCTCATGTTCCTTAAGGCCTCCGAAGGTTTTCCTGGATCTCTAGCTTTGACCCTCTTTGGGATTTCACTGTACAAGATGTGGAAGTGTGGCATGTCTGAGGGCAGTCCCTGAGGGGGCCTTCGCCACTCTAAGTCCTGGAGGAGCCGAGGGTTGTTGGAGGAGCCCAGGCTTTGGAGCAAGACCCAGATGGTTTATCCTGGGCTCTGTCACTTACTGGGAGCTGTGCTGCTGGCCAAGTGGCTAAGAGTTTTTGGTGCTCCAGGAGATCATCTGTAAAATGGACATCAGCCATGCCCACTCCAAGGCTTGGCACAGGATTCCATGCCGAGGTAGCCAGTTGATGGTCATTGTAGTTGGTGCTGGCCATGTTCCATCTGCCCTCGCCCATAGGGTTCTCATCTTGTGTTGGGTCTCTGCAGTAGTGATCTTTGGTCAAGTTAGGGGCCAGAATACACAGTCCCCTAAGAGGGAGGGCTAATGTTAACTTTGTCCAGAATTATCTCAAACCCAGAGGGTCACACCAGGTATACACTTGTGATGAGGGGAGATGGTGCACAGTGTGGGCCAGGTATGGGAGAAAGAATGGAATTCTCACTGGGAGCATCTGGGAATGCTTTCTTGGAGAGGTGGAATCCCAGAATCCTAAGGGAAGAGGAGGGCTTTGGTGTGGTGGTCTTGCTGGGGGGAATAGCCATAGTAAAGGCTGAGAAGTTGAGTGTCCAATGTTACTTACAGTCTCAGGGCTAGGCTGGGCTTCCACCCTATGTGGAGGCGTTGGTGGGGATATAAATGGAGATGAGTCTGGAAGGGGAAGCATTTTGGATGAGGGTGTGGATTTTCAGATTTTAGTATGAGTGTAATGGGCAAACCCATCGGAAACTTTTGAATAGCAGAGATGCCCTGGGTTTTTGGCAGAAAGCTCTGGCTGCCATTGACTGGGTGGGTTGAGATGGGAAGCAGCTGCAGGTGGCAGGCCCCTTGGAAGGTGGCGTGATACTCCTGGCAAGCCATCAGGAGAATGAGGACCAAGTCAGAAATGTAGTGAGGAGACAGCTTTGAGGAACATCACAGAAACAGTGCTGAAAAGATTGGGAGTCTGGTTGGATTGGGCTGATGAGAGAGGGAAGAGGTGACAACCACCTTACAGCTGGCAGCGTGGGGTGGGAAACCGAGAATGGGGAGAGAGGAAGAAATGAGGGAAAACAAGTCATGTCTGAGCATTTTGACTTGGAGGTGTCAGGGGAAGTCTGTGTCAACGTATCCAGCGAGTAGTGTGGGGTTTGGGGTTTGGAACATAGAAGATGTGTTACAGAAAGAAATTTACAAAAAGTTTCAAAATGTTGTATTTATGTACAATTTTTGAATTTACAGAAAAAGCTCATATGCCAAAAAACCCATGAGATGAGCCATTATGATCATCTCTGTTTTATGGATGAGGATGTTGAGGCCATGTCTACGTAGCTGAGTTGGTAGTTGGAACTGGGAGTGAGGTTGAAGGCACTTTCAGAGCACATTGAGCACCTGGAAGCAGTGAAATTCATACTGTCCTCCCAGTATTTCACTCTTGGAGGAAGATTGTCATCCTTCTGCCACCCC